>NC_083346.1:111714834-112083476 GCF_019175385.1 Lycium barbarum | reverse complement strand
CATTTTCTTCATCCACATGTATTTCTTTGTGCAAGGTCTTTAAATGGTCTGTGCAGTTTGAGCTTTTTTTTCCCTTATGATATCTTATTTATGTCAAGCCCTCCATTGCGTGCCTTACTTTAGTCTCTGAGAAAAGTTTCTTACTAATAGAGTAGAAGGAAGAAGATTGAGCTTCTATGTCTTCTTTCCTTGAATTGTTTTTGGTTTCTTTGGTATATAACCAGTATTATCCTTTTGCTATCCTCTTTGACAGATTAAACCACTTTCTATCAGATATGGTCTCGGTATACCTGATCATGATACCGAAGGACGGCTTGTCACGGTGGAGTTTGATGACTTCTATTTACTGTGTGGATATGTTCCAAATTCTGGTGATGGACTACGACGATTGGTAGTTCACTAAGTCTTATATCTCTTCTTTGTATATGCATTTCCTCTAACGGACATGACTAACAAGATGTACTTTACCAGACGTACAGAATTACAGAATGGGATCCTTCTCTTGGGAATCACATGAAAGTAAGTGTTCCTTTCTTTACTGACATCTTACGCACCATGTATCATTTGTCTACAGGTACCTCAATTTTCAAGGTTAAGTTCTTTTGACTTTTTCATTTTCGGACAGGCATCTTGAATCTCATCAATTCAAATCATCAAGCCATCTTACCTTCATTCATTGAATACAGCCAGGGATACTTCCACTTTATGTCTACAAACACTATTTGTTCTTAACATCCATTTGTAGATTTTTCCCTTTCGTATTTGTTCCGGTTGTATCTTGTTTATTCTGTTCTAGACATTACTCTTTTGGTTTGTTAACGTCTAATCTTCATAAAAAATTATTCTTCTGTGGCTTTGCAGGAGCTAGAGAAGTCGAAACCTGTAGTTTTGACCGGTGATCTAAATTGCGCCCACGAGGAGATAGATATCTTTAATCCTGCTGTAAGTACTTTAACTGTCACGTTCTATCATGTAAACGATACTACAATTTAAGTTACTAAGTTTAAGATATCTTAGTATCTATCTTTAAGAATAGTATTGGAATCGACATAAACAATATCTTATCCAATTACAGTATACAGGTCAAAATATTCTTTGAAAGCTAATAGGTGTTGAAAGTGTTCTATATATTCAACTAGAGGGAATAGAATTGTCTATTTTATGAAGTAAAGATGAAGCATGGAATAGTAAAATCACCAAGAACCTCTGATTTGTGATTCAAGATTAAGACTTTTAGCAGGAAACATTCTAGAAGCAAGTGGAGAAGTTTTGCTTGAAAGTGGCAATAGAATTTACTCCTATTCAAAGATAATTGTCACTTTTTCCTTTGTTGGAGTCAAACTGAGTGGTCGCTGATGGCACGTTAAATGTAATATTTCGTGATGTTTATATGCAACTTATACTCCTTGGTGTAGTTTCCAAATTCCTAAAAGAATGAACAATTTTGCTCGAAAGTTGCTTGAATTGACCTTAGTAAGCAAAAAGTGAACTAAATTGAGACCGAGGTAGTATCAATTTTGCAAGTGTTCCTAGTTGTCGTCTTTTGCACTTGAAAAATACAACTAAGTATTGGAAATTGTCATTGCTAACAGATTGATTTGACTTTGCATCTTAAGGATTGCTGTGTGCTTGTGGATTTTAGCATTGTCTTCAGTTGTTAGCTTAGCTTACTGAAGTTGCATTTTAGTTTTGATATCATTCTGATTTGTCGTTTCTGAGTTTTCTCCTTCATTTGCTTAGGGAAATAAAAGAAGTGCAGGCTTCACTGAAGAAGAAAGAGAGTCCTTCGAAACGAACTTTTTAAACAAGGGTTTTGTAGATACATTCAGGAAGCAGCATCCTGGTGTCGTTGGTTATACTTACTGGGGTTACCGCCACGGTGCACGTAAAACTAATAAAGGTATTTACGAATTTATTCTATTATGGTGCTATTAACTTGTCCTTTGCTAAGTTACCTTTACCTCAAAGAAACTTGTCCTTTGCTTCCTAGAGCTGTTCTTATTATGACAAATTAAGAAAACCGGCAACATGCCTCAGTTTGTGCTTCTTGGTGTACTCTTCTCCATAGCCTCTAGAATTAGATGTTTCGCCTATGTTGTTGTGTTTTACTGTCTAGTCACTAATGGAATGACAACATTGCCCATTTGACAGTGGTAATTGTAAAAAATCAACTTTTGAGTTTGAACTCTCTTTTTACATATTGACCTGTTTAAGCTTACTCGTGATCTAATTTCCTCCAACCTGTCGTGGACTATCGTATTTGTTACTCCTTCACTAGATAATTCCAACATCACATTCTTTGTCCAATGTCATTTGCCATTTTGAGGACCGTTTTTCAGATTGTCTGGGATTGGATTTATTCGCTATGATCTTTCTCTTATGACGTTTTTTGCATCTTTCTCTTATGACGTTTGTCGGTTATAAAATGGCAGGATGGCGGCTTGATTACTTCCTTGTCTCGGAATGCATTGCTGACAACGTGCACGACTCGTACATTCTCCCAGATGTAGATGGCAGTGATCACAGTCCCATTGGCCTTGTCCTGAAACTGTAGGTTCGAAGTTGCAACCGTCTTTTTTGCTGATTCTGACATCTTGATGTTTTTTTCGAACACGGGCACCACAACAAGAAAGCGCGACGAAAATATTTTCAAGAAGCTACCTGGGGCAGTAGTTGTTTGGCTCTCAAATATTTTGATCATATAAATGGTGAATCCTGATTTTTGAAGTGCTACATAGGATTCACATTTGTTATGCTGTTTTGATGCTTTGTTGATCCACTGAGGAAGCAAAAAGTGTCACATTTCTAGGGAGAGCTGGAGTGAGTACTGAGTAAAAAATTGGGATGAGCATATCATCATATACTCCTGTATAACTTCTGTTGTTTGTTTAAGCATCCGGTGTACGGAACTCACTAACCCGACTAATACAGATTTGCATCATAGGAAGTGTATTATGGGGGTTTTAATGATCGTTATTTGCGTTCGAGGCTAATTTGGATTTTATCTGTGTGTCATAATTTGTTGATTCAATTAATTTAAATTTGCATCGTAAAAAGCCTATTATGGCTGTTAGTGCTCCTTATTTCGCTCGACGCTTGAACGCTGGTCAGGACGGCTAGTTCGGATTTTATCTGATGGTCATAACCTATTGATTCGATTAATTTGAATTCGCATTTTAGAACCCCTATTATGGTGTTTTTGTGCTCCCTATTTTGTACATATTGGTCGGTTAACTCGGATTTTATTCTGTGATCATAATCGTATTCGTTTTAATTTGCATTTCGTCGTAGAAAACTCATTCACTTCTGCGTCGTAGAAAAGTCACTCTAGTAGATTCTAGTGCTTGCTATTATAGAGATTTTTCATTTCAAGGTTAAAACTCAGAAATTTTTATTTCTGATTATAAGGTAGTAAAAGAAGTTTCTCAGCACAAAAAAATTATTATAAATTACTTTTATGATAAAGTTACTCAAAAGTTAATTGCATTTAGAGCCTGTTTGGATGGACTTATTTAAGCAGCTTATAAGCTGTTTTAGATGAGCTAAGTCAAACGGGCTCAATTATTTTTTTGAGCTTATTTTAAGTACAAAATGATTTTAAGCTGGTTAGCCAAACACTCAAAAAAGCTGAAAACAACTTATAAGCAACTTATAAGTCAATCCAAACGGGCTCTTAATTACCAGCAAAATACAACTGGTTGAAAACTTTTAAGATCAAATATTATCCCTCACAAGACCCTCCTTTAACCTTTGAAATGAAGCAAACAAAGAAATAACTCAAATAGGGAGAAAGAAAAAGATAAAACAAAATAAAGCTTTGATCTCCATTCTTGAAGCAAAATGGAGCCTACATATGACAAGTTTCATCTGACGTGTACAAATGTTATTGGATCCTGAGAGTTATAGACCACAAATAATATTGTAAGCGAATAAGGAGTCGTTTCGTATTTTATTAAGTGAATAAGGAGTCATTTCGTAGCTAGTGTAGAAGTGAGTTATGCGGGTATTAAATCTTGCATAAGTAACTTATTACGTTTGATAGCTGATTAGGAGGTAAATTATTTTTAATTAAATGACACTTTTTTTTTTTTAATCAGTCCAAACAAAAGGACATAGTTCTATATTTAGTAAAAATCCAGCTTTAAATTTACCTTTTAAACTTTAATAAAATGATTTCCAGCCACAAATTTCTATAGTTTATTTTGAATCATAAATTTCAAAAGTCTTCTTTATCTCTTAAATTTCGTGACAAGTCAAACTCCTTCTTATAAAATGGGACGAAGGAGTATATGAAAAAACTTAGGTATTATTTTATGTCTAATATAAGGTGAAATAAATGATAATATGAATAACTAAATTCTGCATAACTAATTCCTATATCAAATAAGACATAAATTCCCTTATAACTATTCGTATATTATTAATAACCGCATAAATCTAACCCACTACCAAACAGCACCTAACAAAATCACAAATTAATAAAAAACAAATATTAAAAGACTCACAAGTGACGCCCAGAACGTTAGAGTGTAACCATGGCAGCTAAAAAGCGACCGTCAACGGCGGCGCCGGCGAATATCACCGCCGTGAACTCGCCGGAAAAACCTAAATCCGGTGACACGTCAGCTGATCCTCCTATAGCGCCGGCAAAAGTATACTTAATATTCAAAATGTCATTAATATTCATAATCCCTTACTTGTACTTGATATTTTATCACTACAAAATCGAATCGGAGCTTCGAAAATCGATTATTATCAATGCAATTATTAGTTTGATCGGATTTTTTGTTACGGTTACTATGATTCCTGTTGCATCTAAGTATGTGTTGAGAAGGAATTTGTTTGGTTATGATATCAACAAAAAAGGCACTCCTCAAGGCTCTATTAAAGTGTAAGTCTTTTTTTTGTTTTTCCTTTCATCAATTGAAGAATTGAAGTTTAATTTACTTGAAGTTAGGGCTCATTTGGTAGCTGGTTAGAGTTATGCAGATATTAGTAATACAGAGATTAGTTATGAAGAAATGTATGGTGTATGTATTCCCTGGTTCCAATTTAAGTGTCTTAGTTTGACTGGGCATGAAGTTAAAGTAATGAAGGGAGACTTTTGAATCTAGTGGTGTTAAATTAATGATATGTGTAATCCATTAAATCTTGTGATCTTAAATTTGTCAGGTAGAATGTTGGAATTGGAAAACTTACTAAATATAGAAAGAGAAACTCTTTTTGGTACACACCAAAAAGGAATATGACACTTAGAGTGAGATGAAGGGAGTATTATTTTATGCGGGGATTAGTTATGCAGGGTTTAATTATTCCACCTTCTATCCCGCATAAAATATTTCCCTCATAATTGATATATGTTTTAGTTATGCGGATTTCTAAAGTGCAAACCAAATACCGTCCTAAGTTTATACATGAATAACTTCGTCGCCGTTAGTATGATTCATGTTGCCTCTAAGTACGTTCTGAGAAGTAATTTGTTTGGAAATGATATTAACAAGAAAGGCACTCCTTAAGGCTCTATCAAAATGAAAGTTTTTCTTTTCTTTTTTGTGTGTAGAAAGAAGGATTTGAAGTTTAATTTACTTGAAGTTAATGCATAATTGTGAATGCAGTAGTGAAATTTGGTAATGATTCAAGTTTATTATGCCGTAGTTCTTGGTTTTGATAGTCTTAGGGTGTGTTCGATATGAAGGAAAATGTTTTTCAAGAATTTTTTTCCGGAAAATAAGTGATTTTCCTGGCCATTTTCTTGTGTTTGGTACGCAAGTTGGAAACTGTCATTTTAAGAGTATTTGCATATATATATATATATTTTTTTTTTTTCTTTTTTTTCCCCACACTATGAGGTTTTTGTATCCGGAGTGCAACTTCTGGCGGTAGGGGTAGGCAGGGTGAAAGGTGAGTAAGGAAGGTGTGGGTAGGCGGGGGTTGGGGGTAAGGGTGGGGTGGGAAAGGGGTAGGGTGGTGGGTGGATAGTGCGGGGGTGGGTTGGGGATGAGTTGGGGTGTTTTTATTGATCCGGGAAATGTTTTCCCTCAATTTTTAAGGAAAATATTTTCCAGGATATTTAGTGTAACCAAACAAGGGAAAATAGGACAACATTTTCTGTTATACCAAACACATCCTTAATTTACTTGAAGTAAATGCATAATTGTGAATGCAGTAGTAAATTTAGTACTGATTCGAATTTATTATGCGTTACTTGTTGGTTCTGATAGTCTTGGTTTGAATTGGTTTGTTTTTTTATCAAAAAAAAAAAAAAAAAAAGTGAAATTTTTATTTCAACGGTTTTCAATTATACAATAGTTTTTTACCGTGGTTATTTTTTGAGCTCATTACATGATATATAATGGGGTTAGACCGTAAATACCACCAGCATATACCTAATGGGAGTTTTATAAATTTTCACTTCACTGAGTAATTTATGAACTCAGTTAACAGTTGAGGGTTTTCATAGTTAAGAATCAACTTCAATTAAGTTGTGAAGTGTGCCACTGAAGCAATTGGACTGATCCGTATTGGTTTTTGCAGACCTGAGTCACTGGGTATTATTGTTGGGGCTGTGTTCTTGGTTGTTGCTATCCTGTTTCAATATTTCAACTTCACAGCTGATTCAGATGTAAGTAAAGTTGTGAGCTTTGCGGTTTTTGGAGTTTTTGAGTCTTTGAGATTTGTTAAAGATGATCTGCTCTTGATAACTGCTTTTGTTGATTTACTTTTTCTGACATAGTGTTATGTGTTTTTTTTTTGCTTGCGGATCATGAGAAATTCGTGAGAACTTCTAACTGTTACTAGTATGATAAAAAATAAGAGTGTTTTTCTCCATTTAAAGGCGACAGAAAGCAGTGCCAAAGATATGAATATGAACTTGGATTTTGAGAAGGTTTTTGCATATATCAAACGTGGGTTAGAAAGAGAGGTGATCTAAACGCACTAAATCTTGAAAACGTGTTTTGCATTTTTACCGTAAGTTGTCACTGTGAAGAAGACAAGCAAAATGTTGAAAGTCTTGCCACTTGATTAGTAAATGGAAAATTATAAATTTTGTGGATATACTTGACAAAGATGCCTAAATAAAGGATTCCTACTGAAATCAAGCCTATAACAACAACATACTCAGTGGAGTCCCACAAGTGGGGTCTTGGGAGGGTAGGATGTACGCAGACCTTACCCCTACCTTTTGTGGGTACGAAGACTGTTTCCAAGGCTATAAAAAATTGTCTGACTATATTCTTTCTTCAATTCTTCAAAGGATTATAATTAAAATAGTTTATGATATCTGCTTTCTAAAGAAGTATGAAGCCTGAGATTTGAGAATCCTCATGAAAATGTCCTTAATAGTTCTAGTCACTACAAAAATAGGTCGGTTGCAATCCTCAGTACAGAATATCCGATGGAGAATAAAGGAACTCAGTATCGGAACTTAAAAGCATAGTGATTATTGAGATAATTTAACATTTAAAATCAGGAGGTCATAGAGGTGCGATATGGAGAAGGATGTTTTGAGGTCTCCACCTGCCTCATTATTGAAGCATGGAAAGAAACATCAGAGGCTGACGACTGACGACTGACGACTGACGTTGTTATTTCTTGGTAAGGAACTATTTCAGAACTTACATAGTTAGAGGAGTACATTCTTAATATGTGATTCTCTTTTATTGGGGGCAAAGGAAGAATAATCAAGGTCAAATGATTTAGAACAACATTTTTATAATTTGAGCTCTGCATAAAAATAATGGTACGGTGGCCTCTCGGGCTCTGGTGGCTCTGGTTCAATGATAAGGATGCAACATGAGATGTGTGGATTAGGCATATGCTATGATTTTGCACCCTGTCACTAATGTGAAGCCTAGTTATTTAAGCGGGAGCAAGGTAGAGGTTGTGGCAGCATACTTCTTAGAATTTCGAACCTGTGGCCCAATTGGAGTTGGGCCAGCTAACTTACAAGGGATTTTTCCCTTAGTTATCAAAAGAAGAGAACGCCTAATGCTATAGATTGCTTTGGTTCACAGAAAATGAAGAAAAGCACAATTCAATAACTTATGTAAACTCTCACCTTTAATGTATTATATTCACTTATACTGCTACTAACATAATATCCAAGTAAAGTTACATTTTTTAATTTGTGACTAGTCAAACTATGTCACCAAAAAATGGACAAAAGGAGTACCAAACAACAACTACGCAGTAGTCTCAAACAAGTTGGGGTCGGCTATATGAGTCCTCATTGGCCATTATGTTTATTGACTTTAAAGAGTTTTTTTTTTATTTTAATGTTTTCCCACCTCACCCCATCAGGAAGATGTGTTCCCACTTACCCTCCAGCGTGACTCGAACCTTCAACCTACCGGTTGATGGTAGAGGTGCTCAACCACTTGAGCTAACCTCACTTGAAAGTATTGTAGTTGTAAGATTAAGGAGAACAGACTTGTTCACTAGTTACTGTGTTCCAAGTTGCTGGTATTTTGCTTTTTTTTTGGGAACAATACTAAAAATTGGGAATTCACAAGCCTTTGAGCATTAATGGCTACTATGGGCAGTCAATTGGGCAACTGGGTTATTATATCATGCATCGTTACACACGTACCCAAAGCCATTTATCGCCCATTGACCTTTCTGCTGCCTGTGATGGTGTCACTTGACATCTTAAAATTGACTTTTGTCGAATTTTTTGCATAATCAAAGAGAATGCTACCAACCAAATCACTATGTGCAAGTAATATCCTGAAGAAACATACTATTCTGACTTTCCGAATATATAATTATGAACAGAACAAAACAAAAAACTTTCATGTGCTTGTGCATTTTAGTACTCCATGAAGTCATTTACCTGTTTCCTTCTTAGTGTAAGGAAAATTTATGCATTGAAGAACTCTATGCATGAAAATTAAGAATGATAGTGAATGAAAAATGTCCTGCAGAGTAGAGGGGGAGAAAAGTAGTGAAAAAGAGGGGTGTGTGGATATCCTCAACATGTTTTACATATGCTTGTTCATATGTCAAATCGTGGAATAGTCACATTAAAAGTGTTACTGCAGCTGTTTCTTTTCCCCTGTCAAAAAAGCATGTGGAATAGTCACATTAGAAGTGTTGCTCCCATTAATAGTAGTTAGCTGCAGCTTTTTTTCCCCCCTAATTAAAAATGTTGCACTAGTTGTTGACTTTGAATTTGGCAGTGGCTTGTTGAGTACAATGCTGCATTATCTTCAATCTGCTTCATGTTGCTGCTTGGGTTTGTGGATGATGTCCTTGATGTACCTTGGAGAGTGTAAGCATTTCTATCATATCTAAATGTTTTTTCCTGATGCAACTGGGATGTTTTGTAAAAAAATCAGCTTAGGTTCTTATGAAGTTCATGTAATTTTTGAAATAGGAAATTGCTATTGCCCTCCATTGCAGCTCTTCCATTGTTGATGGCATATGCTGGGCATACAACTATTATTATACCAAAGCCCCTTGTATCATATGTTGGATTAGAGATCTTGGATCTAGGTAAGCAGCCTATGATTTCTTCCTTCTTCTATAGGAAGTCCTTTTGGTTGGAGTTTGCTAGACTGATGTACTTGAATGTTTAAAGTGCACCGTTTAACATGGTTAAAGTCATTTTGTATATGGATATGATCTTTTAGCATTTCATACCTTAACTCTTTCCCTTTGTTGACTTTGGTTCGGTTCTTCATTTTCTCTGGTTTAACAGGATGTATCTACAAATTATATATGTGGCTATTGGCAATATTTTGCACAAATTCTATCAATATCCATGCCGGTATCAATGGCCTTGAAGTTGGGCAGACAGTCGTTATTGCAGCTGCTGTAAGCTAGAACAGTTCTCTAGGTATCACTTTGACGATTGAATGTCATCTAACTCTACAGTAATTACAGATTTTGATACACAACATCATGCAAATTGGAGCATCTGCTGATCCTGAATACAAACAAGCCCATGCTTTTTCTATTTACCTTGTTCAGCCAATGCTTGCTACTTCCTTGGCATTACTTTCATACAACTGGTAAAATTTCATTTTGGGATAACCTCAAAGTTCTCCTTTAGCAATGTCTTACTTACTGTCTCTGTGGTCATTGTAGGTATCCTTCCTCAGTTTTTGTTGGTGATACCTTTACATATTTTGCTGGAATGACCATGGCAGTGGCTGGAATCTTGGGTCACTTTAGGTACGTCTTCCTGCCTGTTTCTCCATTAAGTTCAGTGGCTTCTGCTAGTATTTTTCTTGAACCATTTGATTGCTCCCTTTTTTTTTTTTTTTTTTTTTTTTTTTTTTTTTTTGGGAAATAAAAGGTTATCCCATTTTCCCTTGTCAGTTTTACTTTGTGTCATAGTGATTCGAAGTGGAGCACCCTCTTTGGCTGATGACTGTGAATCCTAAGTTTTTCCATAAGTGATTGGAGTATTGTCTTTATTTAAAAGAAACAAAAAGTGACTGGAATATTGTGTGGACAACAGAGTATTGTCTTTATCAGGAAAAAAGTAACTAGACTATTGTGTCAACGGAAAAGTGGCACCAAGGGAATGACATGTTAAACAAACAAAAGTTCATTCTAAAAAGAACAAAAATTGTTCTTTTCATTCTAAAAATAAAGTGCCACCAATGCAGTGCCAGTCCTGTTCACGATGGACTTACAAGGCCATACCAGGGACAACTAACCTTTTTTTTTTTAAAAAAAGGAAAAAATGTGAAGGGTCTTTGAACTCACTAATATATCAAGAACCAGGCATCAAAGAGGTGAATCCAATTACTTCTCCTCTAAAATGCTTGTTATTCATCCCAGTTCAGATCCCAAAAAAATCGACTTGTCTGAGTTAAGGATCTCATTTAACAGTTGATGGAAAATTTCTTAGCCTCTAAAGAGAGGGGGCTAATAGAAACAACTGAAGTGACAGAGAGGGTTGATTATGAAGGGACGAGCAATTTGTCATTGCAGAATGAGGAAAAGAAAATGAATTTCATCTGCCTCTTACTATGAGGTAGATGATCCACTTAATAGGAAAACCTATAATGCATGTAAGATTTAATATCCATGCCCCAAACCCGTTGGGTAATGCCAAAAACAGTGAAAGACTTGATGTTCAGTTGGAGGAGCGGGAGAAGACGTAGGGCTTGGAATTTGGTTCCACTTGCATTAATGTGGGTTGTTTGGAGAGAGAATTATGAGAGCTCTTTTTTTTTTTTGATAGGTAAGAAATGAGAGCTTTTGAGGGCATAGAATTCAGTTTTTCTCAATTGAGGAGTAGCCTCCTGTTGTTTATTTTCTTTCGGTGCACCCATAGAGTTCCTTGTTGTATAGAAGGTTGGTTGGAGTTTGTAGAGAATCATATTTTATAGATTCTTTACCTTTTGGTATACCCCTTGTAAGGGCCAGTTTTTTGGCCATGTTTATGAATGAAAATATTTTTACTTGACCCCACCAACCTCCCCCCACCCCCCCCAAAAAAAAAAAAAAAGGAGGGTACCCTGCCCCAAGGTTTTTGCTCAATGGCAAAGGTAGTACAACCGGGGATGTGTTGTGGGCGCATGTCACAAGTTCGAATCCTGCTGTGAACCAAATCTAGTATTTAAGTGGAGAAGGATAAGAGGCGGATCCAAGATTTGAACCTTATGTGTTCAAGTTCGGGATCTACCACAGTTCATTTGATTTTATTTGGTTCGAAATCTATTATTTGTATTTGATTGGTGAGCATACACAAGGTATGAGCCAAAGCTATTGGGTTTAAATGAACCCATAACATGTGCTTTATATCCGCCCCTGGATCTGGAAAATTACAAACGTGGACCTACTATCCACCAAGCTTCCAAGTTGGAAACAATGAATTTCTCAATTATCAAATATAAATGTGTGTTTGTGTAAACATGCATGCATGAATACGCACGTATACACATATATACCATACTTTTTTGGAAAAAATATGGTGAGAGTACGGTCTGGATTCTGCTCAGACTTGTCCTTCAGAACTTAAAAATGGATATGGAAGATCTAGTTGTTCTTTTCTGGTCTTTAGCTAATCAGGACTTTCTTCTCTTTGTGTTTCCCCATTATTTGTCTTTTCTTTTGGACTCTTGAAAAGGGTGTATTAGAGGTGATGCTTTTCTTTTCTCATTTACGCCTATGTCCCCAAAATACTTTTCCGTTGAGCACCAGAAAACACACAGGATTCCTGCACATGCTAAAGATATGATCCTTCTTCCATTTTGCATGGCGCACATGATATATTGTAGCAGTGAGAAAACTGTGTACAATAATTTTGCATGTTGGTTTTATAGGGAATATGTGAATTGTCAATTGAAGTGACATCTCAATATAGTTGATGTATTGAATTGTTAATTGGAAAGAAATCTTAAAACTTGTCAAAATCATAAAATGGTATAATAGTTGAAATATATCTAACATATTGAGATCTATCAAATTACCTAAAGCACCATATTAACTGTGTCATATCGAGTATCACTGTTGTATGTACAAATGACTTTTAGTTTCTATACTTGTAAAGATATTTGTTTAAATTTCTTCGTCTGAAACTTCAAACTAATGCGTCTAGTTTTGTCTATTTCCTTCCAGTGAAACACTGCTTATATTCTTTTTGCCGCAAGTTCTGAACTTCCTGCTATCACTACCTCAGGTTCTCTCTCTCTCTCTCCCCGTCTTGGTTTGCAGCTGATCTTGCAGAACAAACAAGATCAATAAGTTATATTTGTGTGAATTAAACTTGGATCTCTACTGACTCTTTTAACTGCATCGAATTCCTTTCAGCTTGCCGGTATTATACCATGTCCAAGGCATCGGCTCCCTAAGTAAGTTCTCTAATTGCAGCGGCTCAAGTTTTGGAATTTCTGTTTGTGTCTGGACTAACTAATCTTTGATCCTTTCAGGTTTGATCCTAAGACTGGCTTATTGACCGGAACAAATGATGGGACACTAGTGAACCTTTTCTTAAGGCAATTTGGCAGAATGTCAGAACAGTCCCTTTGTGTTGTGCTACTAGTCTTCCAGGTAAAGAACTTTTATTTCTTTCTTTTGTTTATATTTTTCCTTTTTTCTGCTTTTTTTCCATTTAAACCCGCAGGGTATTCTAGTCTGCAGTCATTACCTGTTACCTCAAAACGATTGGTAAATCACAAAAACGGTGATATATTCCTAGTTAGTCAACGTAGTTATGCTAATAATAATTCTACTCATGGCAGTCTCAATCATTGAGCTAGTGAACTGTGTCTGTTTCCCTCCGTTATTTGACTAACCAGATAGTAGCATTCTTGCTCTTCGTATGCATAACTATGCACATGATCTCATCCGATATGTGGAAGGATTGTTAAAGAGTAACAAATGTTTGTGTTACAGGCCCTTTGCTGTGGCTTCTGTTTTCTGCTAAGGTGGCTCCTTACGGGTTGGTACAAATGAAGCTGTGACACTAGAGAAGCTATTTCAATTGGAAGAACACCCATCGAAACAAGATAACTTAACCCTGCAGCATGAAGAGGTCTTTATTTTATGAAGAAACAACGAGGCCATATTTAGAAGGAAGTGATAGCCATATACATTCATGCACTGTAGTTGGAAGTAAACCAATGTTGTTGGATCTTGTAACCTATACCGATTCCTTAGGAGAATTTTGTTAGGAACCGTGTTGGCACGGGTTATACTTAGTTTTCGTTGTCAGATATTGATGTTGCAAAACACATTTATACAGATCTTTGCGTAATTTGATTATTTTGAACACTTGGTAACATCTTTTAGAATCAGTAGCTTGAAATTTTTAAATTCTCCTTTTCCAAGTCCCAAGACTTGTTAGATAACTGAATTGTTTAATCCGGTATCAATTGCTCATGAAGAATGCCCTTTCCTCACAAATTTACCCGTTTGCCCATGAGTATTATTCACCTTGATCTGGAATAATTTCTCACTTTATTTCAAATTCAGCGTTTGGTTATAAATTTTCCTAATCCAAAATTTGGGAAAGTGCTCCAAATTTGTTTTCCAACTTCATCTTTGTAAATTCCAAATAAAGTGTTCTATTCTCTTTTTTGCAGAAGGTATGACTAAACATAACTCTGTCTTTAACTCCAACTTCATAAATTCCAAATAAAAGTGAATTTTTTCTAGAATCTATGGCCATACGCCTACTTAAATACTTACATAATTGTGACAGGCATTAAAGCTTAAAAGCAGAAATCACTCGTGATACATCCCGTTTATGCAAGTTTCTACAATCGTTGTAGCTATTGGTTTACATGATATATACACACAATGCATCCAACGAAAGAAATGTACTGGTTTTATTAACAATATTTCAGATATGGATTTGTTTAAGAATTAAAATACCTTTTGGCATCTCGAGTTTCTGATTAGCTTATAAAATACATTAGGAAAAAAGAAGATATGTCGCTACTTCATTTGTTGAAGAAGGCTTTACAAAATACAGAATGAGCAAAGGGCCTTGTGCTTCAATTTTCTACAGGGATTCTTAACAACAATTTAACATACTCAACTCTCTTCCTGATGATCCCAGAAAATGGTAGACTCCTACAAACTTAGGTAAAAATCTAGTCAATGTCCATTTTCTCATCCTTCTGGATGTTTTTGCTTGACCACAGCTTGATTGTTCGATCATACGACACAGTAGTGATGAACTGTCCATCTGCACCAAACAAAAGTAAAATAGACAAATAAGCATATGTGAAATTTGAAACAAAGGTTCGAGATTCTAAAAGATATCAGCATTTTCTTGGCAGAGGGTGGATAGCATGGAATAAGCAGTCACGAAAAATATTAGCCTTTGCACCCCCAGAAATCACAAGCAATGAAATTAATTCTCCTGTCTAGGCCAGAAAATTAGTAAATGTCATCATCATAAGTTATTGAACCTTGAACTCATTCTTTTTTTGATAAGGTAAAAGTTTAAAACTAAATGTCATCATCGTAAGTTATTGAACCTTGAACCGTTCATCGAAATTAAATGGAACTTACCTGCCGCAACATCCAATGACATAATCTTTGCTTCATGTCCAGATAGTGTCTTTACAGGCTTGAAATCCCTTGATGACCATACCTGAAATATAAGTTTAAGATTGAAAAACATAAATACAAGCAATGAAAAATATCCACAAAGCAGCACAAACATAAAAGACTTAAGTTATACCTTAGCAGTCATATCATAGGAAGCTGTAGCCAAAAAGTATCCCTCCTGAGGTTCAAACTTAACTTGAGAGATAAGACTGGAGTGAGCCGGTATGATGTACGAAGATTTTCTCTGCCTTAAGTCCCAGATACGACAGGTATTATCTTCACCGCCACTAGCCAAATGATAACCATTGGGAGAAAAACTGACACCAAGAACCTGGAACCAATAAATAAAATAAGTAGCCGAATTCATATTTTGTCTTCTCATAATCCCTAAAGCATAAAAGGGAAAAGGACGTCATACATCAAAGAAAGACTAACCGGTTTAACATGGCCTTCTAGAGCAAGGATACTTCGTCCAGTCCTTAAGTCCCACACTCGAACAAGTGCATCCAACCCGCATGATGCGACTAATGAACCGTCATGGTGAAAAGACAATCCATAAACACTCCTACTGTGACCTTCTTGCAAAAGCAACTCTTCACCACTCTCTACATCCCATAATCTCCAAGTTTTGTCAAAGCTAGCTGTGCCCAAGTACTTTCCAGAAGGATGAAAAGCAATCCGAGCTAGACGGTCCAAATGTCCCTCAAACGTTCTGAGGTGAGAACCTTCTGAGTTCCATAACCTTGCGGTCTTGTCAGCAGAAGCAGTAACTAAATGATTGCTTGTCGGAGAGAACACAACATCAGTAGCTCGTTCTGTGTGACCTTTTAGGGTGGAAACCTTTTGCACTTGAGGCATACTCCATATCTTTGCTATACCACTCATAGAACTGCATACCGGAGAAAAGGGGGTAAAAATGGTGTTCCTTGAATCCATACTGGCAAGTCATAACTGTTAAAAGACACTCTAATAAAAGGATGACAACTGTTTTCTTACGGGAACATAAATCCCACTTCCAGTTCATTTGGTATGATATTGAAGCAATCGAAGAGAACATCTAACTGTTAGATTTAATATGGGAATCAACAACTACGTCTCAGTCCCAAACAAGTTGAATTCAACTATATGAATCCTCAGTAACCATGTTTTCCATAAGATTTAATATGGGAATCGCTGGCCAAAAAAAGCAGCAAATGCTAGTATATGCCACTCATATGAGTTAGTAAAGGTGAAAAACAGACCGAGGAACACGAACAGTTTTTAAGTATATGAACCTATACTGAAGGCCAGCACTTACCCAACTAATAACAGTTCATCTAACCCACCTGCAAAGCCCCCACCCCCCAAAAAGAACAAGAAAAGAATGAGGAAAAGCAAGACAGACAGGCACAGAAGAATACCAGGTTGCAAGCATCTTTCCGTCGTGTGAGAGCGAACATCCGAAAAGGGGTCGATCGTCTCCAATTTCACTACAATCAAGGGCCAAGCTCCCTGCTTGCTTCAAAGCCCAATCAACCTCGGCATCCACATCTTCATCTGGATCATCCCTTTTCCTCCTTGCGCGATGAAGACGTAAAGCTGACTTAACTAAAGAATACTTTGCGATTTCTACCCTAGCATCTAACAGTGCTTTTGATCCTTCTGTGTAAAAAGGGTACTGAATATCCTCCTCCTCTGCAGGTGCAGCAGAAGCTGCAGCTTCTTCATCCTCGTGAGCTTTCATCAGCTTTTCCAACTGGCCTTCTGCATCAAGCTTTGCCATAAGCATCCGCAGACGGTCCCTTCTTTCCATCTCCCTTTCTCCAAAGAGAGTTATAGGTTCACCAAGCCTTCGAAGGCGGGCCCGAACAGCCATATCATTAGTAGGGACTGCCAGTGCAGCAGCACGCCTCTTCATCAGAAGTTCTTGCAAGGCTTTTTCCTGCCTCTCTCTGGCTAGTTTGCTCTCTGCAGATATCTCATATTCTTGAGCTGAATCTGCAGTGCCACGATCAGATCCCATTTCTTCAAGATCAGAATCTGAATCGCTTGCTCGAACTTCTCCATTCTGTGCTACCGGAGGCCTAAGGACAGGTGGACGAACAGGCAACGGAGCTAATGGGGGAGGAATAGGGGTAGGGACTGCAGGCCTTGGAGCAATTGCAGGCACACCAGGAGGAGGAGTAACAGTTGGAACGCCCGGTGGAGCGACAGCTTGAACTGGTGTAAGATTAATTGCTCCTATAGCATTAACCACAGTCGAACTATCACCAACAACAGTCGAAGGATCTGTAGTTGAAACAGGCCTTTCATCCTCGGCATCCATACCCTGATCAAAGAGTAGTTCAAACAATGAACACATAAATTTAAGCAAACAGAACCATTCACTTCAGATATCAGTCAGCAATAACTATAAACCTTTTTTTGATCAAGTAAAAGCATAGCAATAACTATAAACCTACTTGCTGTCTGAGCAGTTTAAGAATTTATTTTGCTCAAATTATGCCCTATCTATACGATTAATTTTCCAGAATATCTAGTTATGCCATTTATCTTTAATTTATGAAATTAAGCCCACAGATCAAATAAAGAATTCCCAACTCATCTCCTTCAAGTTTCAGCCTTGTTTTGTGAATTTAACCAGATTTTGTTAACTAATCAGTTGAATAAACACTTGTGCATGCATATTAAAAGGAAAAATGATGCTCAATGTTCAGATCAACTGTAGAAAGTGGATGAAACAACCTAAAAATTGCACCAAAATAGTACATGACAAAGATACACAAAAAGAGGAGGGGGAAGGGGAGCACCGCAGTCTAAATTTTCAAGAAGAATCAAAATTGAGGAAACCACTTTATGATATTAGAGTGTCAAGTATTAGACAAGCGTGTTACATGACAAACATTACGGTCCAAGTCAGGGGCGGATGAACACCCTGAGCAAAAAATTAAAGTATATATTTAGAGTAAATTTTTTATATTCATGTACATATGTTAACTTTTGAACACCCTGAACAAATACAAAAAGCTAGCTCAAGTGGTTCAATTATTTTTCCGAACACCCTGAGTGAAAATTCTAGATCCGCTACTTGTCCAAGCAAGAGAAGCTAATATCCAACTCTTAAGTAGGAATTTTTTTTTGAACAGGCTAATTTGGTTCTCAATTGCTACCAAAGCCCCTTAATTACCTATCCCTCAAACACAAAGAGATAACAAAAACAAAGAAGCAAAGCAGAGATTTTGCCATTAAAGATTCTTGCACAGAAACACCTAGATACCAACCAAGCGAATTTATACTAGTAAACTTGATATCTAAACTATTAAAATAATAAAACATTACTTATAATGCAGCATATAAGTATAAACAAAGAATTTTAAAAACAACTCATTATTAAACTACCCCAAAAAAAGGTACATACTAACAAATTTCACAGAAAATTAGGTTAAGTATTGCTAATAGAATTATTCTTATCAAAAAAATAATGTAACAAAAATTTCAGTTTTGATAAATTCCATTGTCATCATATGAGCAAAAACAAAAAAAATAACCATCTGAGCTGCAAAAAATTATAAAAAGAGACCCAAAAATTTACTATTAGAGAAACCCCTCTTCTTACACACATGCTTCAGCATAAATGCAAATCTGTATGGAACCTCACAAACTCTTCGAAATCAAACAATTTCTTTTAACATTATTACAACACAATAATCAGCAAAAGAAAATAGCAAAGTTGTTTAGCTTTAAAAAAAAAAATGTATTCAACTCGAATGTATACAATCTCAAGAAATAACTAGCTGTGTGACCGCATATTAGCTCGAAATACACACACACAAAAAAAAAAAAAAAAAAAAGGCCAATGGGACTTTAAATCGGAATCGTACAAATTAGTTCTTTGATAAACAGAATCAAACAGAGAGATTTACAATAAGTAGATTATACAACATTATACCTAGGGGAGCATTATACATAATGTATCAACTTTGTATATAAGGGTATAATAGTCCCTAAAAAAAAGGAGTATAATACCTTTTAAAAACCTTTTTGAGCTTTGGATTGATCCAAAAACAATTTTTTTGTGCAACCTAATGTATAATAGTAGTGTATAAAAGGTGTTTATAGACAAATATGGGCTAAATCTCAATAAAGACCTAGCTCTGTGACCTCACATTAGCTATAAATATACACAAAAAAAAAGGGTGATAGGATTTTAAATCAAAAGCGAACTAATTACAAGTTTAGACTTACAGAGGTCGCCGGAATATGCTAAGTCGGTATAGACTTGCCGTTGGCGGTGGAGCTCCGGCAAAGAGGGTTATCAAAGTGGGGTTTAATGGGAAAGAGGAGTGGGGATAATAAGAACAATATTAGTACATTACTCCGTCCCGTTCCGTCCACTTTTCCTTTTGCACGCCGTTAAAAAATCATAAATAAATAAAAAATTATATTTTACTGTCTTACCTCTATTTCTTTCCAATAAATATACTCTAATAAGTATTAACTATTTTCAAGAATATTATACTAAGAGTAAGATGAGAAAGATTTAATAATTTGGGATATATAATTTCAGTAATATGAAACTATTATTAAGGAAATACTTACCATAAAAGAAAAAGAAAGTGAGAAAAGTATGAAGTATCTTATTGTATGTTTTTTGTACCTTTCTTATTGTTCTTTTTTGAATGTTTTGTCATGTTTTCTATAGTTCTTTGTTTTGGTTGTTTTACTATCGTTATTTCTTTTTCCGATCTGCTTTAATATGAAGTATCACTTTTTTACGAATTTTCTATTTAAACTATCAGGTGTTTTTGTTTCCTACTTGAACTATCACTATCTATTTATCGAAATGTAACTCAAAGCCGACTAGATCGAGTGTTTGAATACAACCAACAAAAGCTTGTGACAACTTAATTTCCCTATAAAATTCCGTTCACATGCCAGCTGACTCATTAATTTCGAGCTATATTTTGATAAATAGTTGGTGCTACTGCATGTAAGAAACGCAAATTGTTGATAATTAGCGGTTTATATAATTTAAACTCAAAAACAATAATTAGAGATCAGTAATGCAAGAATTTTTCTTGTCTGAATGATAGTTTATTAGTACTACTACATTTAACATACGAAGTATACTATCATAAAATAATTATTTATTTTAAAGCAGTGTTTTAAAAGGCGGGGGCGTAAGACGGGACATTTTATGTATGCCTCAGCGAGGCGTAAGCCTCGAGTGTAAGCCCCATAGGCATTTAATTTTTAGTGTTTCATGAAATAATATAATTACAATAAATATTTTTAAATAGGTAATTACAATTAAAAATTATAAATAAATGAAATCTCTCTCTCTCTCTCTCTAACATCTTAACTTGCAAACAATGAAAAAATCACAATTTCTTAAAACAATCTTACTTTCATACTATTCATTTTATCTCCCTCTAAGCAAATAATGAATAAACTTTATTAGTATTATAATTAAAACATAACTCCTTCATGAATAAAAAAAAAATTACTTTCAAATAGCGAAAAAATAAACATGACAATTTTGATATATAGTACAAAAGATTAATGACAAGTGAAAACGTACCATTCAGCTACGTATTTTTAGATGAAATATTAAGTAATATTCACTCTCACGATGTTCTCAAGTAGTAAATATGCAATACTACGACTTGTTATTTGAGTTAAACCCGATATTCTTGTTTCTATAGATGAAAACTATTAAGTATTATTCATTTGTTAAAGAATTATGAGGGTCAATCATTTTAATTAAGGAATTTAACATATAATTTGTATAAGAATTGTTAGGCGAGCCCGAGCGTGGGGCTTTAGGTGTGTTTAGGGCGTGCAATCGGGCGTTTAGGGCGTAAGCGTCACAGGAACTAAGCCTCGCACGTGAGTCCCGGGGCATTTTGCCATTGCTCCGCCCCAAGGCGAGCCCTGAAACTGCCTTTTAAAATACCGTTTTAAAGTTTGCTTATTGTTACGAGAGCTAGTTTTCTTAAGTTAGTGTTTTTAATCCATGAAATACTAATTTGTGCATTCGTATCTCATATTATATCCTACATAAGATATTGTAATATGTACTATAACAACAAAACAACAACATATCGAGTGTAATCCCATCGGTGGTGTCCGGGGAGGATATAAAGCATGTAGACTTTGCTCCGATCATGGGATAAAGAGGCATTGTAATATATACTGCGTATTGTAAGAAAGGGAAGGATGCATGTGAATATTTTTTCGTTTCCATATTGAAATTACCAAGACGAGAGGCAAGTGTTCCGGATAGAGATGAAGCCATTGGGGAAGTTGATCTGGCTAGTGTCAGAAAGACGAGTGAAGCCATGGTTATTTTCACAGCTCTCATGAGTTTTTTTTTTTTGGTAAAGCATCGGTAGAATGTCAGTGCAAAGATCATATCAAAGTAGAAATGATATTCTTAGTGACAGTCGAATAGGTGAACCCTATACTAGTTTAAAAGGATTGATTGCATGTATTATGACTAGATTTTGCTTTGTCATCCATGAACTACGACTCTCAGGATCAGGCCATTTCACAATCATTGTTTCCGCCATTGTCTTGTTTTGGGAGTTGATTTTGGGGCGCCCTAATTTGATTGAGGTATCATTAGGGGTGTCTTCCGTGCAGTTGGTGTTGTTTTCATAGGGATTCTATTGATACATGTTTGGTTGGCTTTTGCGCCATCGTGATGTGGTCAGCTTATTGCACCAACGTGCTATACTGATGAGATGTTATTGCAAGATGCTATACTAAATTTGTATCATGATCTAATACAAATTCCAACCGTTCTCGTTAGTGAGGTTCAACCAACACCATCAAAATTTATTAGATCCATTTTGTTTTCTTACTCAACAAAAACCCAATGATAATATTCTTCGATTTTCTTCAGCCAACAAATTCAAATCACTAGGATAAAAAAATATAATTCAAAAGGAACATTACTCACTCAATTTTAACTACAAATAAAGCATCGATATACAATTTTTCTACAACACATTTTTTATTTTTTTATTTTAGTTATGTGCTCATAATTTATTATATATTAAAAGAAAGAGCGGAAATGGAGGGTGCAAAAGTTAAACATATGTCCTTAAAAAGGTAGCCTGTGAAAATTGATGCTTTTTCGGCCTATTTGCACAAATAGGCACTTTTAAAGCTACAATTTAAAAGATGGTCATAAATTAAGAATTAGTGCAACTTAGCTATTTTGCCATATTGCTTGTGCATATTGACAATGATGACGATGCTAATTAGCATATTCCTTTCTGGTTGAGCAATATTCTCATGCATAAGTGCTACGTGTCAATGCAGACAGATAAAGCATAACAGGCTACTGAAATTACTTTGCTTTACTTTTCTACTATTTAGAAGAGGGAGTTTGGGACACTTCGTCGTCTGCCTTCGTCGTCAAAAAAGCCAAAAGTAAAACAAACAAAGTGGGAAATGTCAAAGCCAATGCGTGACATTCAAATACAAGTGGACCAAGTGTATAGCAAATTAATACCTACGTGAACAAGTGATAAGGCATCAAGTACAACATTTTAAGGCATATAAATCTTGAAACAACAACTAAAATTAAAAAAAAACTTATGAGCCCCATATATATTAAACAACAATTAATATTAAAAAAAATGTGGACTCCATATTAAACACCAACCAGTATTAAAAAAAAAAAAAAAAAGTGGAACTCACCACATCCAAACTCACAGAAAAAAAGTGAACCCCATATTAACAAAATCAAGCAATAATAAAAAAAATAATATATTATCACTATCTAAACACAACTACATATAATATATATATATATATAAACACAACTATATATATATAGATACACTATAATCTGAAGTGTTGGGCCCGTGCTGCCCGTCTAGTACTATATAGAAAGGTGAGTGTGGGCACTTTTTGGTCGTCCTTTTGTAGCACTCTTTCGTCGTCCGTTTGTGGGCTCAAAAAAAAAATTATGAGTCCACATATTTTAAACAACTACTAATATTTTTTTTTTAAAATTGTGGGCCCACATATTTAAAACAATTACTAATATTTAAAAACAACTACTAATATTTTTAAAAAAATTGTGGCCCACATATTTTAAACAACTACTAATATTTAAAAAATAATTATGGGCCCCATATTAAATACCAACCAGTAATAAAAAAAAAAAAAAAAAAAGTGGAACCCACCACATCCAAACTCACTGGAAAAAAAAGTGGATCTCATATTAACAAAATCAAGCAATATTAAAAAAAAGTGAATCCCATATTAAAAAAATAAATAATTAAATCAATAATGATGGTTTCATTGCCACATGCGTATCAACCCATTAGAGGGAGCAAATGAAATTATTGTACAGCAACATACTTAAAATAAAGATGCTTAGAAAATCAAACAATTAAATCAATAATGATAGATTTATTGCCACATGCATATCAACCCATTAGTGGGAACAAATGAAATTATTGTACAACAACATACTTAAGATACTTCTCTCTCTCTCTCTCTCTCTCTATATATATATATATATCCGTTTTCTAATTTTGAAGAAAGAATTGTGGGCCCATATAGCCTGATGGATTCATTACCACATGAGTATCAACCCATTAGAGGGAGCAAATGAAATTATTGTACAGCAACATACTTAAAATACAAAAATGCTTAGAAAATCAAACAATTAAATCAATAATGATGGATTTATTGCCACATGCGTATCAACCCATTAGTGGGAGCAAATGAAATTATTTACAAAAACATACTTAAAATACTTATATATATATATATATCCATTTTCCAATTTTTGAAAAAAAAATTGTGGGCCCATATAGCCTAATGGATTTATTGCTACATGCGTATCAACCCATTAGTATTCTTTGATTTTCTTCAGCCAACAAATTCAAATCACTAGGATAAAAAAATATAATTCAAAGGGAACATTACTCACTCAATTTTAACTACAAATAAAGCATCGATATACAATTTTTCTACAACACATTTTTTATTTTTTTATTTTAGTTATGTGCTCATAATTTATTATATATTAAAAAAAAAAAAAGAGCGGAAATGGAGGGTGCAAAAGTTAAACATAAGTCCTTAAAAAGGTGGCCTGTGAAAATTGATGTTTTTTCGGCCTATTTGCACAAATAGACACTTTTAAAGCTACAATTTAAAAGATGGTCATAAATTAAGAATTAGTGCAACTTAGCTATTTTGCCATATTGCTTGTGCATATTGACAATGATGACGACGCTAATTAGCATATTCCTTTCTCGTTGAGCAATATTCTCATGCATAAGTGCCACGTGTCAATGCAGACAGATAAAGGGCTACTGAAATTACTTTACTTTACTTTACTACAATATAGAAAGGTGAGTGTGGGCACTTTTTGGTCGTCCTTTTGTAGCACTCTTTCGTTGTCCGTTTGTGGGCTAAAAAAATAATTATGAGCCCATATATTTTAAATAACTATTAATATTTTTTTTAAATTTTTGGGCCCACATATTTTAAACAATTACTAATATTTAAAAACAACTACTAATATTTAAAAAAAAAATTGTGGCCCACATATTTTAACACAACTATTAATATTTTAAAAAAATAATGGGCCCCATATTAAATACCAACCAGTAATAAAAAATAAAAATAAAAAAGAGAAGAAAAAAAAGTAGAACCCACCACATCCAAACTCACGGGAAAAAAAGTGGATCCCATATTAAAAAAATCAAGCAATATTAAAAAAAAAGTGAATCCCATATTAAAAAATCAAACAATTAAATCAATAATGATGAATTTATTGTCACATGCGTATCAACACATTAGTGGGAGCAAATGAAATTATTGTACAACAACATACTTAAAATACTTCTATATATATATATATCCGTTTTCCAATTTTTGAAAAAAAAAATTGTGGGCCCATATAGCCTGATGGATTCATTGCCACATGCGTATCAACCCATTAGAGGGAACAAATGAAATTATTGTACAGCAACATACTTAAAATACAAAAATGCTTAGAAAATCAAACAATTAAATCAATAATGATGGATCTATTGCCACATGCATGTCAACCCATTAGTGGGAGCAAATGAAATTATTGTACAACAACATACTTAAAATACTTATATATATCCGTTTTCCAATTTTTGAAAAAAAAAATTGTGGGCCCATATAGCCTGATGGATTCACTGCCACATGCGTATCAACCCATTAGAGGGAGCAAATGGAATTATTGTACAGCAACATACTTAAAATACAAAAGTGCTTAGAAAATCAAACAATTAAATCAATAATAATGGATTTATTTCCACATGCGTATCAACCCATTAGTGGGAGCAAATGAAATTATTGTACAGCAACATACTTAAAATACTTTTTAAAAAAAAAGTGTGGTCCCCATATTAAACACCAACCAATATTAAAAAAAAAAAAAAACACCAACCAATTTTTTTTATTTTTAAAAAGAGGTAAATAAAGTGGAACCCACCATCTCCAAACTCACGGGAAAAAAAAGGTGGACTCCATATTAATAAAATCAAGCAATATAAAAAAAAATGAATCCCATATTAAAAAAACAAACAATGTCAAAAAAAAGAGTGCAGACTTTGTATTCGTAGCAAACACTAATATAATAAAGTTTTAGATACGGAGTACAAACTACAATGTTATATTAATCTTGTTTTGAACATAGTATTCCATATTGACAAAATCAAGCAATATATATAAAAAAAAAAAAAAAAAAAAAAAAGTGAATCCCATATTAAAAAAACAAACAATGTAAAAAAAAAAAAGTGCAGACTTTGTATTCATAGCAAACACTAATATAATAAAGTTTTAGATACGGAGCACGAACTATAATGTTATATTAATCGTGTTTCGAACATAGTATATATATATATATAAATAGTGCAAACTAATAATGTTCAAAAGGGTGGGGCCCATACTAAACAACACCAAGCAATATACAAAAAATTAATAAAAAAAAACTATATAAAGCATAGATTTAGACCCATGCTTCGTCGTCCGTTGTCCCTTAAAAAAAAAGGGGGAGTGGGCCCCATACTAAATAACACCGAACAAAAAAAAAAGGAAGAAAAAAAATGGAACTCACCATCTCCAAACTCATGGGAAAAAAAAAAAGTGGACCCCATATTATCAAAATCAAGCAATATCAAAAAAAAAAAAGTGAACCACATATTAAAAAAATATAATGTTTTAAAAAAAAGTGCAGACTTTATATTCGTAGCAAACACTAATATAATAAAGTTTTAGATACGGATCACAAACTACAATGTTATAGTAATCGTGTTTTGAACCTAGTATATGTATATATATATATATATATATATATATTATATGCATAAAAATAGTACAAACTAATAATGCCAAAAAAAAGTGCACCCCATAAAGGGTGGACCCCATACTAAACGACATCAAACAATATAAAAAAAAAGTGGATCCCACCATCTCCAAACTCACGGTAAAAAAAAGTGGACCCCATATTAACAAAATCAAGTAATATAAAAAAAAAAAGTGAACCCCATATTAAAAAAAAAATAATGTAAAAAAAAAAGTGTTGTTGACACCCAATTTTGTTCCTCCCTTATTTAATTCTATTCACTCGGGCTTCTAAATTTACTAAAGAACTAAATACTTTATTTTCACTACTATTATTTTTTCACTACTCTTATTTTTAAACATTACGAGCATTACTTTATCACAAATTTTTAATGTTCGTCATCGTTTCATTTTCGGGTTTGGAATCGCCAAATTAATTACAAAACAACACTTTGTTAAACCCTCATTTTTTTACATATTAATTGTCTTCATATAGTATATATTGTGCTAGTTGTTAAATTAGAAGCCCAAAAGTAATTAAATAAATGAAGAATGACCATATTTTCAGCCAAACGACTGAACCCAATCTGTATGAAGTCTAAATTATATCAGCCCACACTCTAATCCCTTAACCTTTCAGCCCATTACCCACCTCCTTCATAATTTAACCGTCCGGCCCAAATAATTCGGCCCCATTATCTACCACCCGACCGGCCCACCCTTTTGTTCTTCTACCCTAAACCTAATGAAACAAAAAAGGAGCCTAAGGAAAACAAGATGGCCGCACAGCCCCCTCTCTCTCTCATCTCTTCTCTTTTGAAAAAAAAAAGGGGCTCCATTTTTCAACAATGGCAGATTCTTGTCGCCCCACTTTCGTGCAATCTTCCTTATTTTCGTGCTATCTTCAACGCTCCGGTCAACAAAAATGGCAACAAAAAAAAAATACTTTCCCATTTTTTTTCCGAAACAAACCAACTTTAATGATTCGATTCTTGACTTCCAAACGGCTCCTTGAACTTTGTTTGGAGCCAAAATCTCACGTTCAAAAAGAAACCCTAACCTTTTCCTATAAATACATCTCTAGTTCTTACCCGAAGGGGGACGGGGGGAGGGGGAGACACGAATATGTTATCTCAATACAGTCTTTAGCTTCCCTTTGTTTTAATCTGGTTTTGAACTTTAAAAATCAGGAAAACACTTTTTTGTTGAAACATGAGAATTGTGACGAAAGATTAAATTCTTGAGTAGTCGATTAACTTTCATCGTTGCTCCGCAAGAACTTTAACTACGACAGAGGTGCTTTAATTTTTTTTTTACTCGAGTTTCGAATCTGTCAATACGAGAATAGATTCGAGACCTCGACGCCCCATTTCACTGCACCCGAAAAAGGTCGTTACTGCTCTCCTTTTGCATTTTACCCTGTTCCAAGAATATTTGTATGTGGTAGTAGTTTTCTTTCATCTTATTATTAGATACTATGAAGTAGTTATCGATTTTGTTTTGCCCGTCCGCTTTGTATCATGTTCCGAGTATAAAATCTTATCCTTTTGTTCAAAATATTTCCTGGTTAAAAGACGTGTATTAGGATTTTCTTTGAGTAGTAAGAATTTAGTTTTGGAGTATGTGTAAGAATTTATTCAAAATAGGAACCATGTTCATACTACATAACTATAGGGAATATTTCTAGTCAAGTATCCCTTGTATCATATGTCAAAGAGTCGTGATTTAAATTTCCCTCAAGTGTCTCATTCAACTGCACAATCTTTTATCGGGGAATACGTTCTGGTTTGCTAGCCAGCAAGTTCTTTTATCTTTTACTTATTTGAGAAATTATGATTACTAGGATTTGCATGGTTAAAAGTAAATCACAAGTCTTCTTAGAGACTTCATTTAAAAAATGCTCATCCATTTAGAAAAATGATTAAAAGAGATATGTTTGTCGCCTTCAATAATAGCTGAAGCTACGACCTTCTAACCTTGCTGCTAAAACAATAGAAGCCCTATCTTTTTTTTTAAATCCTGAATGATGAATTAGTTGAAACTTGCTTGTCTCATTTTAAAGTGTGATTCAACGTGTTATTCGGCAGTCATATTTGGAGGTGTCTATTTTTTTTCAGAAATTATATCTACTTTTGTGTCTATCACCACTAGTCGTATCCGTTTTATTTGATATCCTGAATCTGTGCAAAAAAACAAGATGTCGTCTTCATATATTTTAACGTTAGAAGCACGTTATGATCTATTACTTAGAAATCCGCATTCTTTGGTTCGTTGATTTCTGATTGAGAATAAGATCTTCTCCCTGAATTTGTTATTTCTTCTTTTTACATGTACACATTGGAGCAAATGGAGTCTTAATTCGGGACTCACTCAAAAATAGAGTTCTAGAATTGAGACCCGGTGTTAATACATTATCCGTGCATGGAGTCGACATCTGTCCTTATTCCTTAATCTCATCCTACAACAAGAAAGCGATGAAATTCGCTTGGAGCTCGCCCATGGCGATTTCCTTTTCTCCTTTTCTTTTATTTTTGTCTTTTCACTCTGTTTATTATGTCGTTTGAATGTGCGTTGAATAATTTCGTTGGGTGCGTGTTTGATATTTTGATACTTGATATGATGATTTAAGATTAGCATGAGACTAACTTTTAAATGTAGAATTGGGCCAATCGAGTTTGCTAAAAAATCAAGTCCAACGTCAAAGGCATTCACATAATATAATTTTTTTCTTCTTCAAAACATCACAAATTTTACACTAATGTTGGATCATTTTGAGAGATAAAAGGCAAACTAATTACGTGGGTAACTTCTTCACTTTAATTTTTTCCTACACCTGAAACGTGTATGTGTTAAAAACTTTTACATATTTGAACTAATAGCATCTCATAGGGCTTACTTTTAAACAACACTTAGAATCCTCTTTCATGCAAATTACTATAGTTTCTATAAATCTCTTTTTAATAACATTATTATATTTAAAACTTCACCGATACTTACAAAACTGTTTTTTTTTCTTTTCTATAACATTACATTTACACTTAGCCTAACTAATCGTAAGTCTGGTCGGTTAACCATTGTTAATGGGTCTTAAAGGATGCCTAATACCTCCTTTTAGACTAATTGAACCCTTACCTAGAATCTTAAGTTTCGCAGACTTTAAATAGAGCTAACTTTAAAAATAACTTTAATAAATTTAGGTGTCCTAATTCACCATAAAATAATTAGGTGGTGACTCCTTAAAACAAACAAACAAAAAATAGAAATCTCCAATACGTCGTACTCTAATTTTAACTCTCCGGGGTAAAAAAAGGGGTGTGACAAGTGCAGACTTTGTATTCGTAGTAAACACTAATATAATAAAGTTTTAAATACGGAGTATAAACTACAATGTTATATTAATCATGTTTTGAACATAGTATATATATATATATAGTGCAAATTAATAATGTCAAAAAAAAGTGCACCCCCTATTAAAAAATCAAAAAATATTCATGTAATTTCCAATGTATCTTATTAAGTCAATAATGATGAATTCATTACCACGTGCGAGTCAATCCATGAAATTGCTTTTCTTCAAAAGGTTAAGTAGTCAAACCATTTTTTTTATATATATTAGCCTGAGATCTAATCTAGATATTAAACTATTGTATTTGCTATTCCGCCATGTCATTTATTTGTTATGTTTACTAAAATAAATATACTTAAAATATTTATATTTTAAAATAAGATAGAATTTAATTCTTTTTTTATTTTTATTCTTACTCTAATAAATTTGAAAAGAAATTAATGTCGTAAAAAAAAATATATATCAAATGCAGATCAAATAATGAATAAGGTAAATTAGTCAAATTATAATTCTAATCGACGTTTTCTTAAAAAACCATGCAAAAGACAACATGACAAGTAAAATGAGCTAAATCGAGAATATTTACTAAAAATTAAAAAATAGTATTTCTTCGTTTATATAAAAAATAAATTTCTACTTTGTTTCGTTTTAAACATGTAAAATTAATTTAATAATTTGAATTAGAATTGTCCAAATCAAAATTTGATAAAAAATAATAAGTATTTTACACTTTTAAATTAATCGAATTAAAATTGAAAAGTATCAACTGATACTTAAATATTGGTATTGTTTTATCTCAAACAGAAGAAAATAGTTTCCTTTTAAACAAGTCTTCTCTTTTAAAAAATATTAATAAATTTGCTGATTTTGTGTTCATTGCAAACATTAATATAATAAAATTTTAGATACGGAGCACAAACTATAATGTTATATTAATCGTGTTTTGAACATAATATATACTTTATATATATATATATATATATATATATATATATATATATATATATATTATCACTATTCAAAAACAACTACATACACATAAATGCACTATAATCTAAAGTGTTGGGCCCGTGCATAGCACGGGCATAGGCCGTCTAGTACTTGTAATATTCTTCTGTGCTTCTATGCAATTATGCAAGGACAAAAACACCCTCAATCTTATGTAAAGATAGACATTGGTCCTTTGGAATTTGGAAATATCATGTTAAGCCTATGTTAATATTTTGTTGAACAATATGATGTCTCTTCATTTTTTTCTTATTTTTCTATTTGCATTTTGCTTTGGACTTGAGAATAAGCAATAGGCCTAATTCTAAGTGTTGGATTTTGGGCCGTGGGTCGCATATGGGCTGATCCGACCCGTGCAAAAGAAATAAGGATAAGAGCAGTTAAACCAAAACTTTACAGTAGAAAAGTTATTACTCCACACGTTGATTTTTTCTTTTTAAAAGTGAGCATATCATTTTATAGTGGTGTGGAAATTTTTTCCTCTTTCTAAGAAGAAAATCAACGCTCATTTCCTCTTCATAAAAGAAAGAATTCTTCCCTTGTTCTTCCATAAAACACACAAAAGGAAAAAGCATTTAGTTCGTGATTAAACGTTGTTTCCTAGTGCATTGAAGTTCGATTAGGGGTAACTTTTTTGGTGGTGAGTTCAACTATTTTTCCGCTGCATTGTTAACTGTAGGTACATGATTGTTGTTCTCGCCCCTCAATTTAATTATAACACTAAGTTGATATATTATCTTTGTTGGAACTTTAACATACATTTATTTTCTATAATTATAACACTCACTTGTGTTACAAGTCTATATATATATATCTCATTATAAGACTTGATCTTTAATAGTTATTTGGATTGTATATACATTGTGTATATTTATCAGATCTATTGGCTTAAATCATATAATATGAAAACAAACAAGAAAAAGAAAAATTCTTTTTGTTTAGATACATGATATGAGAGCAAACCATCGCCGATTAAGACAAATTACCTGATTTCAGGTAGAGTTAGAGTTACCATGTATTTTATATTGGTGGAAGGTAGCAAATATGCGGTGGAATAATTGATGTGCACGATAGCTAATTTGGACGCCGTCATTATCTGAAGAAAAAAGGTACTCCTTCTGTTTCATTTTATGTGACAGTGTTTAACTATGTAAAAAGTTTAACAAATGAAGAAAGACTTTTGAGACTTGTTCTATTAAATTTGCCACGACATATTTGTGTCTCTAAAATCATGTCATTAAAAATAACATGAGAAGTTTGAAGTCTTTTTTTTTTTGTCAACTATGTTATTCTTAAAATTCCACATAAAATAGTATATTGGCAAAACTAGCCGAAGAATTAATAAGTGGCAAATTCAAATTTGATGACCTTTTTTCTTTTTAGGTTTCCCACCATGTCCATTATTACCAGCTTTGAGGTCCATTCAATTCGGATTCACACAGAGAAGTCCCGTTCACCAATTACGATTTCATTTTCAACGCTCAACTTCTAAATTTTTAATTAAGAAAGAAGATATACTTTATCACCCCTTACAACCTTTGGTGATATATTTGGTGACCTAAATGTAGGCAAAGTGATAAGAAGTTGAACCCAAACTAGTGAAGGGTAGTTATGTCATTTCACATCACCATGAGTAAATTACAAACCACCTCTAATTATGGTGCCGTTTGACCATAAACATTATTCACTTTTTTTCCGGAATTAGCCCTTGGCCATGAAAATTCCGGATACAACTTGAAGTTGTATTCCGGAATACCAAAAACTCAAAAAACTTATTTTTCATTTTTTTTTATATTTTTTTACAACTACATTTCACCAAAAACTACAATTTCAAAAATTATGGCAAAACACAACTCCAATTCCAAAATTTTCAAAAAAAAAAAAGTTAAATATTTTTTGATATTTATGGCCAAACGGCACCTATATCTCTCAGGGCTCGTTTGGTACGAAGGATAAACATAAATAATTCTGGGATAAAAATTTAGTAATTTTTTATCCCTTGTTTGATTAGTAATCATGGGATAAGTTATTCCAGGAGTAAAAATAGTACTGAGTTAACTTATACCTTTTAGAGGGTGAAATAAGTTATCCTGGGATAAAAAAAAAAAACCTCTTCTTTTTAAAAATTATCCAATATATAATACTTTTAGTCCAACATACCAAACAGTCAATAAAAAATATCTCCAAAATAACTAATCTCAACCTAACTTATCCTAACATAATTAATTTCGGCATAACTTATTCCAATGTAATTTGTTTTTAATCAAACGACCCCTTACTGCTAATAATAAAAACGGCAGTTGGATTCTTCATTACAAGCCTCCCATAATTATGATGTCTCCATTTCATATATCCACTGTCTTCTTCTTAATCTCTCTAATTCTCCAATTAATCCTGACCGTTCATTCATATAATTTACCATTGGAAGATACTAGTACTCTACACGTAAAGCCAGGTTCATCGTTCAAGATAGCTATTTTTGCAGACTTGCATTTCGGAGAAGACACGTGGACTGATTGGGGGCCACGTCAAGATGTGAACTCCATTAATGTTATGTCTACTGTACTCGACCAAGAACATCCTGGTGACTGACGATAGTATCCACATTTTTATTAAATTTTAGCTAACTAATATTTCCTCTGTTTAATTTTACTGAATGTATTTGATTGGACACGTACGATGGTGAAGCTTAAATGGAGAAATATGGTCACTGAATATGTGAGTATTTATTTAGTCGACCCCATTTGTTTGGGACCGAGACATAGTTCTTGATGGCTTGATGCTATAGTTGTTGATGCTGCTTTTGATTAATGGGGCACGAAATTTAAAAAAAAAAAAAAGACGGTTGAAACTTGTAATGCCACTTTTTCAATTTGTTTTTCTTAATTTTTTTAGTCTATTTAAAAAAGAATGTCTCCTTTTTTTTTGACAACTTCTTAAAGTTTTTTTTTTTAAATTTATTTGTCCTACATTCTTTTTTAATCCGTTCAAAACGAATGTCTTCCTTCTTTTTTGACAACTTCTTAATGCCTCTTTTTCAATTTATTTGTCTTACATTTTTTTAGTCCGATTTCAAAAAGAATGTCTCCTTTTTTTGGCAGTTTCTTAAGGCTTCTTTTTCAATTTATTTATCTTCCTTTCTTTTTAGCCCATTTAAAAAAGAATGTCTTTTTTCTTTTTTGGCAATTTTTTAATTTTAACTCTCCTTTTTAGTCCATTTAAAAAAGAATGTCTTTTTTCTTTTTTGGCAACTTTTTAATTTTAACTCTCCGCATGACATATTTAAGACTATAAGATTAAAGGACATTTTGGTATATTCTACATAATTTTAATATAAGACGATAAGATTTAAAAATCTTTTTTACTTTATTAAACTCCGTTCAAATCAAAATCAGACAAACAAGTGGAAATGTAGGGAGTAGTATTAAATATGTTATGATAGTTTAGCCCTCAAGGGTATGACCTAGTGGTCAAAAGAGACAAAACTGCAAAATGTTAGGTAATTTCTTCTCAGGATAGAGTTATCCGATACCTGTACTGGTGGGAGGTAGTAGGTATTAGTGGAATTAGTCGAGGTACGCGTAAGATGGCCCAGACACCACGGTCGTAAAAAATATGTTATGACATTTTTGTGGCAGTAAAATGAGAATATAGAAAGGAATCAATTTGTAAGAGCAAATTAAAAGTAAGGAATATCATCGAGAATGGAACTAAGAGAGTATATATTTATGTTTGGAGGGGGGTTTGGGGGGGGGGGGGGGGGAGGTTGAGGGACTTAGGTTTTAGACTTATATTTGAAAAAATGAAATAATTAGTGTTAAGTGACATATGTGTTGTATGATTACTTGGAGTAATGAAGCTTATTGAGTGTAATTTGATAAAATGTTACCCCATAAGTCTATATATATATGTATCAATTCCTTTTATTTAGTAACATGAGATACAGATTAAAAAATAACTCAGTTATTCTTCTTGTTATTTGTTTTATTTAGTTACTATATTGTGATATTAATTTCTTATATTAAGTCAGATAAATTAATGCTAGTGATGGAGTCTTACTGAGACTTCTTCAGAAAAATCTATGATCACTTACCTCTATATCGCTTCACTTGCTTGTGTGTTACATTAGTAATGCTGTCCCTTTACTTCAAAGTGAAGTCCTTGATGTAGCTGAACATGATTATGATGGCAACTTATATGATAGCCACAAATTTTCGCATATAATTGCAATTGCAATTGAAATTCTTTTGACTAACAGATTTTCATTGTTTGTGAATAATCTTTGCAATTATGTATACTCTATTTCCACTGGTCTCATCCATCAAGACAAGTACTTTTTAAGTACGGCATGTGGAGTTAAGATGTTGAGTGAAAATTCATATAGGTGCACCAACATGTTAGGGACTGAGTCGTAGTTGCTGTTGAAAGTTTAGTAACGTTTACGTAGATATATATGTTGTGTCTATAGCGTCGGGTTCGCTTGAACTCTTAGCATGTTTGCTACATCCGCCTCTAGGCACATGGAAGTAAGATGTTCTTCACTAATCGGCATACTATCTGGATGCTTGTCTAATTCAAGATTTTTGTTGCAGACTTTGTAGTTTATCTAGGCGATATCGTTACAGCCAACAACATACCAATACAAAATGCAAGTTTATATTGGGATCAAGCAATCTCTCCGACCAAAAACAGGGGAATTCCATGGGCTAGCGTGTTTGGAAACCACGACGATATGCCATTTGAGTGGCCAATGGATTGGTTTTCATCGACCGGAATTCCTCCACTTCATTGTCCGGGAAATGCTTCCTGCCCCGGTGAATCTGAAGGTACGAAGATGAGCTCATGTCGCATAAACAGAGATGTAAAGTTAATACTTCATTTGTTGAGATTTCACTTGCTTTCCATTTTGTAAATAGCATGTATTTTTAAATGTTGATTTTATCCTATGTTTTCTCTGACTTAGAGAAAGTAGATTGAAAATGCCAGAAGATTAATCATTGTTTTCGGATTGAAATGGTATTATTGGCTTATTACATCTCTTTACTTTGTTATGAAAGGACCTTTTTGTCACTTTAAGGGTCAGTTTACAATATTATGTTTCTATACTAGAGATGGGTTTCATACAAAGAGAACTTTTGGATGAGTGGGATTAGACTAAAAGTAGGATACTTGTTGAGGAACTTCTGCATAAGCTTGATATTTTTTAGAATATCTTGATAAACTTGAATAAGCATTTCACAACACTTGTGCAAGGGAACTTGGACCTTGACATGCTAATGCTTCTAGCTGGTAGGAGTATTAGGAGGCGAAGGTTTGAGCTTCAAGGGCAAAAAAGTGATTGGAACTGATATATTGATATGAATAGGAGATGAACACATTTTCTTACTCAAAACGTTTTCCTAAAGATCTGTGTCCAAAGTGTTTCCGACTATGTTCTTAAACCGTCGGCAAGGGATGACCTGCAATCAGTCATAAAATACATGCATTTCTTAGATTGTGCTTGTGATTCTCACCGTGAGGCTATGTCAAAGGCAGGTGTCACACAAACTTTTGGACAAGTGGGATCGATCCCTTGTAAAATTAGCTAATACTTGTTTGTTATGTTAACTATATCAGTCAAACTTGAATGAACAATCTTGTAGAACTTATGAAAGTGTTATAGTGCATAACCTTGAATGTTGACATGCACATTTTCTCCAAGTGGATTTGGTTGAAAGAAAGATAATTCTTTTTGCTGTTAAGATATGATTTTGAATAAAATTGCTCAATTCAGGAAAGTTTCTATTTCAGGGGGCAAAAGTTGCAGCTTCAAGGGCACAACGCGTTTGGAGCTGATGATGAATGAACTAAAGATGAATAATTTATCTTACTCGAAATCCGGTCCTAAAGATCTATGGCCAAGTGTTTCGAACTATGTCCTTAAACTTTCATCTACGAATGACCCTGAATTAGTCATAGCATATATGTATTTCTTAGATTCTGGTGGTGGTTCATATCCTGAGGTCATATCAAATGCCCAAGCGGAATGGTTAAACCACACATCTCAAGAGATCAATCCTACCTCAAGGTAATCCAATTTCGAGTTTTAATGTCTATATTTCGTGTTTGAATTTCTTTCCCCCACAAGTGTCATACACCACACACATCTTATTAGATTAGAGTTCAGGTAACAGTCCAATTCATCATATTGACGCAAAGAAATGATGCAAGTATTTTATAATTCTATTCTTTCTTGGATGTTACTGATAGAAGTGGAATAAAAAGCAGGCAGAAAGCATGTAGAGTGAGCAGCAATTTGCTCTTTTTGTTTATATACTTGTCAATGCAATGAATCAAAGTATGTCTTATATTATACTTTATCATTTGGAGTAATATTAAACGTATAAGGACATTGAACAGGGTGCCTGAGATAATATTTTGGCATATACCAAGCCAAGCTTATAAGACGGTTGCTCCAAGATTTTATTCACATAAGCACTGTATTGGCTCAATGTTCGTGGAGAAAGTCGCTGCTCAAGAAGCTGAAATGGGGATGATGAAGCTTCTTGAACAAAGGTCTTCTGTGAAGGTAAAGGACTGAAGAGCTCAGTTTTTCATCTTCTACATTCTAATTGATTTGCCCCTGATCTCTGTCTCTTTTTTCCCTGGGGAAAGATTTATTCATCTACATACACCTGCTAAGCATTCCTGAATAATCAAAGACAGGCTTATAAGTTGGATAAATTAGATGCATTAAGAGTTAAATTCATACGCTCTCGAGTGGCTGAATAGTGCATGGAAAAGATTCTTTACTTGGATAGGAGCTTCTTAAAAGAACAGATGAATACATTCAATTGTTAACACTACTTACTCCCGGTGAGTCATGAAAAAAGAGAGCAACAACTAAGAACTTATTTTGGTATTTTCATTATGTAAGTTGAACCAAAGCTACATATAATACTTATTTGTTGCTTCTACTTAAGATGAAAATTTCTGGGAAGACAGATGTTTATGCTGTCGTTCTGTCTGAAAAATTTAGAAGTCTTAATGATATAGTTCTTTCGGATGGTGTCAGGCTGTGTTTGTAGGTCATAACCATGGATTGGACTGGTGTTGCCCATACAAGAATATATGGTTATGTTATGCTCGCCACTCAGGCTATGGAGGTTATGGAAACTGGCCGAGGGGAGCTAGGATTCTGGAGATAACTCAGCAACCATTTTCTTTAAAGTCATGGATTCGAATGGAAGATGGTTGTGTGCACAGTGAAGTCTTATTGAGCTCGTCTGCAAGAAAGGAGTGATCAATGGAGTTCTTCCCGGAGATCAACCCAAAACAATGAAGTGCTGCTCGGTTTCTTGGAGATCAAATACATCAAGGAGGTCCACATCATTCTAAATTAGAGAAAAACATTGTGTCTGCCCTCGAATTACAGAGAACTTTGAAGAGATCGATGAACCGAGGGAATATATGCACAAAGTTGTACTAACAAATATTCATCAATAAAATTATTTTTCGTCATATTTTGTTTGTATTGTGGTTTATTATCATTCAAGTCTTAGACTTGAATTTTTGTGTTGTCATTGATGTCTGATATTAATTAAGCTACTCTAATTCCAAACCAATTGCAGTACCTAAGCTATCGTTTAACACATCACCGTTCCATAGATATGGGGGAACTTACAAGAAGTCCATAGACTAGGGAGATCAAGCAACTCGTCGGGAATAAGACATAACTTCTGGTTTTTTCTTTTTATCTCAGAAATTTATCGCAAACAATCACTTCATTCGCTATTCTTTTGTGACAATATGTTCTGGATATAGTATTAAGTATATATCGTTAAAAGATTATCAGCTACATATAACTTGAGTTGAAGGAAGTGGATGCGCCAACTCCTGCTGCTACTTTTAGTTTACATGTATCTCGACTATTTGAGAGCATAGAAAATGTGTTTGTTTGGTGATATAATTAAGTTACGCGTAAGCTGATCCGGATTCATCCTTATAAACAAAAAAAGGGGCCAGAATGTGCATGTTACTAGCCTACAAGTTTCTAGGACAGGGTAAGTGAGTCAATATAAAAAGGCAAAAAATATCTGTTGGTCTTGACAGAGTTAGAGAGGGACCTCTATAATGAGTACAAGCACAAGTTATAATAATGATAGCTACTTTCACTTATTTATTTTGCTTTTTTATAATAATAACTTTCTGCGCTAAAATCCATGCTTAGATATCCCCTTTAATCATTACATTTTCCTAATTTGTGCAAGGCTCCATGGTCCCAAATTCCCAATGTTGAACTTGGATGATGTATTTTGATTTTAAAGATAGTCAATTGATTTTTATTTTATTGTAAATTATTAAAGTAATTTTATAATGAAAAAGTCATTTACTGTGATGAATCATATAAAGTTACTGAGTAACTTTTGTAATAGAACAATTATTTAAATTTGCCACAATAATTCTTTGTTTCTCCTCGTAACATTACATGATACTTAGAAAAGTTGAGTGACTTTTAGTTGAGTGACTTTTTGGTTACCTTAAAAGAGGAGTCATGAGATGAATGAAATTCCTTCACCCTAAACTAGATATTTCGAGTTTGACCCCTGAAAATAGAAAAATCCGTGATAGAAAGCACTTTCCCTTTTAAATGGGTGCTACGCGGTGAAAATCATAATTATCAAGATAATTATAATGAAAATGACGTTTTGGTTATAGAAAATAGTTTAGCAATTTTTTGTGGTGCTGAGATAAAGTTGAATGGATTTTCATGATAAAAAATTTATGATAGTATAGTGACACTACAACTTCTGAGTTCTGACCATGGAAATTCTTGTGTTCAAAAAGGTTTGCATTAAAAATGTCCAATTTAAAGGGGTTCTGCAATTATGGGTGATCATTATACTTTCTTTCATATAAGAAAACACTTCAAGAAATGATTCATTCCAATGCAAGGTACGAAACATGATGCAGAATGTGCCATCATAAATTGGAAAATGACATAATGCTTTTTTCAAATGGGAACCTTCTAATATATTCTTTGTTAAGTTGTTGGTAACTGAAACTTTAATCATATTAGGAACTCGGATTGTGACGAATATTTTTCAGTACTCAATCGTAAATTTTTCAATTTCAAATGTCCCTTTAACTTAAAATTAGTGATTTCAATTGAAATAATATATAATTATGAGTACTTCGGGAAGAATGATTAGAATTAACTTTCATTTTAATTACAGTTAATATTTCATTTCATTTTCTATTACAAAGTAAAAGGTAATTATTATTTCTGATTACCAAAATTGGGACCATTGAACAGCTCAAAAGACAAAAGCTACAAATTCAAGGCCAGGATGGAGTAGTGAGTCAAAAGAGATAGTCCCCATTAAGTACATCTTTCTACACGGGGCCTAAAAAAAAGATAAAGAAAGTATACATAGTATTTGGACAACTTTATTAGTTGAAAATGGACGGTATTCACATGGATAATCTATGATTTAAGTTGTATCCATTGATGATAGTAAATATTTGTTACACCATCGTAATGTTATTTAATATTGTGATAGCATGTTTGGTTACTATTTTTATCCAATTACTAATGATATAATGGTCAGTTGAGCTGTATTTATAAAGAATTATATTGCATATATAGGTTAAGAATTATACTTATTGTACATACATATTATATCTTGAATATTCTTAACAAAGTTTCTGGCTTTACCCTTGTAAGTTACCAATTATTGATATTTATAACAAATATTTACTTATAATTACCTTAACCTCCTGTATTTTCTGTACTTCATTTTTTGTTTAACAGCTTCCAAAGTGACAAACAAATATATACCAATACATGCAAACAACTTTCAAGAAAACAGATGTAAAGGGTTAAACAAGTAACTTCATAGCAATAAGAGACATTTGAAATAGTTAGTAAGCAGTTAAGAAAATGACATAGGGAAAGGGAGAAGAGAAGAAAGAAAAGAAGAGGAGGACCCTTTAGTATGATATTAAAGAGACTTCCCACAAGTCACAATTCAAGTGCTTGCAAAAGTCTACATAATTGAAAAATTAATCACCTTTTTCTCCTTTAAGCTTTTTCATTGTTCATTTTTATTCTCCATCAGCACATGGTATGCTTCTCAGTTAGTAAAGGACAGTTTATTGTAGGATATATATATATATATAAGACATGTATGAAAGGGAAATATGTAGCCACATGGAACAACAGAAACATCATAATTCAAGAATCAGTTCTCAAGACACTCTTGGATTTTTCCAAATCTTGAACATGTCCTTCAGATTTGGTATGTGTCCTAAATTTTCATGTTTAATGTTCTAAAAAACTTCTTACATAATTACCTTGTTTTAATGGAAATTTATGAAAATTGATCCACTAAGATTTCAAGTTCTTGATTAGTCTCATGAATGATTTCACTTTAGCAAGAATGTCATGTTTTCGCTTTTTGATTTTCAATCTAGTGTCTAGTACTCTATTAAGGCCCGATAAATCCAAATTTGTGGCGGAAAATCCCACCTTGAGAATAAAGTGCACTCTAACAAAGACAAGTCTTCACCCATGGCTCGTACCCGAGATCTCTAGGTTAAGATGGAGGAGTACTTATTACGTACTCCACCCGCATGGTCACAAGAATGTCTTGTTGCTCATCATGCAAGAGAAGTGAAATTGAATTTCTTTTCTTTTTTTGTTCTACTATGGCTTTATGCAAAATTGAGCAATATTGCTGATGTAAAAAGTTGTGCACGGCTTGTTTGGGTCTTCTTTGTTTTTTTCTCTTTTCCAAATGTAAACCCTTTTGGAACTTTTTGTTTTTATTGAAAGAAAGAGAATTGCCAATTCAAAGAGTTTATCTATTCTCTTGTCAAGAATAAGGTGACAGTTCTCAAAAGAGGAGCAGGTAGCATGTTGTTTTGATGAATCGGTTTGCTGAATTCCTAAAATGGGAAAGAGAAGAAGCTGGTTTACATTTGTGAAAAGACTACTATTCATTCCTGATGCAAAACCAAAAGCTGAAAAGGTTTGATTTTTTTTTTCTGTCAATTTCCTTATTTTCCCTTTTGAAGGGAGCCTCCGTCGGGTTCGAGCTGTGGAATCAGCCATTGATACTTGCGTCATTGTAGACTTCGTACATTACATCCCTTTGGGTGCGGCTCTTTCCCGGACCCTGCGTGAACGTGGCATGCTTTGTGCATCGAGCTGCCCTCTCCTTTCTTGATTTTCCCTTTTCTGTTGAGAACTGGTTTAAATGATTTATAACATGAATCTGAATTATTTTTTTCAGAAACCAAAGAGATGGAAGTGGTTTTTGGGAAGGTTGAAGTTCAAGCAGTGTCCTCCAGCAATTGAAGCACCTCAGAAAACACTAACTGAGGCAACAGAACAACAAAAGAAACATGCTATGGCTGTTGCTTTAGCAACAGCAGCTGCAGCCGAGGCTGCTGTTGCTGCTGCCAATGCTGCAGCCGAAGTCGTCCGCCTTACTAACGCTCCGTATGAGCTCGAGAGGAAACGGAGAAATGCTGCCGTCAGAATCCAAAGCGCTTATCGCGCACATCTTGTGAGTAAATAAAATTATCCTCTCTCGAATAACTTAAGCTTTTGGATGATATGGTAACACAAATCAACATAGTATCGACAGAGGTCCATGGTTCAAATCTCGCTGCAACCTATTATTGAAAAGAATTATTACGTGCTTCACCCATGAAAAACAGTTAGGCTCGCACATGAGGGGCCATGTTGAAGATATAATTAAGTAAACAAAAGTGTACTTTCTCTACAGACTCTAACAACTTAAGCTTTAGATGAGATGGTCACCAGGGACGAATCCAATGTATTGGTACCGGGTTCATCTGAACCTAGTAATTTCGACGTGGAGCCTAAATTTATGCGTCAAAATTTACTAAAATTGCAATAAATGCTAAATATGAACCCGTAGCTTTAATAATATAACGGGTTCAATGTTAAGAACCTTAAAGATTGAACCCGTAAAATTTAAATCCTAGATCCGCCTCTGGTGGTCACATAGTTCAACACAAACAATTTCATTGTGAAGTGGTTGGCTTGTTAGGGATATATGATGTGTATTTAATTGCAGTAAGTTGAACTTTAGTTGGCAAACCATCATGAAACTTAAAAGGGAATATTAGTAAAAATATTGCAGCCACTACTTTAGTTTCCAAAATCTTAATACACACCCCATTTACTGATGAATATGATAAGAACTGAAGTTCAATATTAATCAACAATTAGAAAAGAGTTCAAAGATAGCTTCTTTCATGTCTCTGTGTTTATGTTGGATTTTCTACAGGCACGGAAAGCATTAAGTGCCCTGAAGGGACTCGTGAAGCTTCAAGCAGTAATTCGAGGTGAACTTGTGAGACAAAGACTAGTCGCTAAATTGAAGTTTATGCTGCCCTTTCAAACGCCAAAACCGCGAGTTTATCATATCAGAGTTCCTACTGTTGAAGAATACTATGAGAGTATCGAAAAGAAACTTGATGATAGCTCGAAAGAAAGCGTGGAGTCTAATGAACTAAAAGTAAGAGAATTAATATCATACAAATATTTATCATTGTTCGAGCCTCCAATTGAACTTAAATTTATATTTGTTATCTAACATGGCTATGCTTATTGGCAGCTAAAATGCAACAGCCAAAGGACTTGGAATTTCAGTTTGTCCACAAAGGAAGATATTGAAGCCTTGTGTTTAAGAAGACAAGAAGCTGTTGCCAAAAGAGAGCGTATGATGAAATACTCATTTTCACATCGGGTAACTTCACTTGCATTTAGAATTGCTCAGTTCCCTTTTTTATGCTATTTAGTGAATACATCATGTTTTATGGTTGAATAACTCAAAATGGTTTTAGGAGCGGAGAAATAATCGTGTTATGCAAGAATCGTTAATCTTTAAGGAAAATCGAAGAAGTTCCAGGTTCGATCAATGGGGAAAAGCGGAGCTATTTGAGCAATTGAGGTCATTTTCAGACTTGAGTAGTCCTCTAGGTGACATGAACCAAATGACACAGCTGAAAATGAGACAAGCGCGCGTAGAGGATTTAAATTCTCCGTCATCGCTCCCAAGGAAATCATTTTCTCATGTGAAACAGAAATCAAGTGGTGATGATATCTCTTTACCAAGTTCTCCCATGTGTCCTACTTACATGGCTACTACAGAATCTGCAATAGCAAAGACGAGATCGATGAGCACACCGAAGCAACGACTGATGTTACACGAGACATATTCAGGTCAAAATTCTCCTTCCATGCTCAAGCATACTTCTTGGACTTCATTTAATAGTGAAGTGAACAGCAGTACCAAAAAGAGTGAAATTTCTCAGCAGACAGCCATACATAAAAGGTTTTACCGAGATTGAAAAGCTTATCATGCATTGCTCGCTCAGTTGTGCGATAGTTCCAGCAAGGCTAAACAGAAACTTCAAGCTTTTCGTCATCAGATGTGGAACTTGAAAACAAATAATCAAGAAGCAGCTACAATCTGGATTTTAAGCCGCGTGGGTTAATTATACAAATCGATTGTGGAAAAGAAGCATTTTTTGTTTTTTTGTTGAAGCATTTTTTGTTTTTTTGTTTTTGTTTTCTGGTTTTATACTCTTACAGACATCATATATATAAATAGTTCAAAATATCTCCTTTTTGTTTGTTTTTGCCTAATTTTGTGTGCTTCAGAGAGTTTGAGTCTGTTGGAGGTAGTGATGGTTGGTTTCGTTTGATGGTTTTCTCCTGTAAGCATTCTACTTTCAATTTTACATATAGATTTACTCCCGTGCCAGGCTACATTCCGATGTCCTTCTTTCTCTTGATTCATCGTTCAAGCCAAGGTACTTCCTCTATTCAACTAAATTTCTTTGAAGAATAATCTTACAAGCTAGTTTAAGTTTTCGATTCCTGGTTGAAACAATGGAATTTGAGCCAACCAAATTCGAAAAAAAAGGATATTGTGATACACAAGGTTAAAAAAAAAAAATAGCTCGATGCACGAAGCATCCCGCGTTTACACAGGGTCTGAGGAAGGGCCGCACTCCAAGGGGGTGTGACATAGGCAGCCTACACTGATACAAGCATCAACAATTGATTCCACGACTCGAACCCGTAACCAATACGTCACATGGAGACAACTTTACTGTTTCTCCTAGGCTCTTCTTCTGTAACGACAGATAAAACCAGAAGTGAAAAGAAAGGTATTTCATTATTGTAATAATTGCTTTTTTTTATGAGCTTGATGATTTCAGTACATATTGCCACTAGGCTACTTTCTCTTGAAGCTGGAATGTTATTCAGGATTACATACATACAGAGGAAAGTCCTTATTCCTTTTAATGCTCTCTTCTTTTTAACTAGTTAAAACTGATCTGGTACTTTGGTTGCATGTTTGCTGAAAATAGTCCAAAATGCTTCTCAATTTCACCATTCTTCTTCTGATCTTCATCAAACAGAGCGAAAACGTAGGTCTCTATTGGCCCAGAAGGCCTTTTAGGACTCCCTCCCTTCACGTGCTGAATCAAATTGTTGTTATAAGTTCTGGCATTTTCAATGGATGTTAACTGTCCTGCTCCAGCTGAAGGCCAACCACTCTCTGATACAACAATCTGCAAAGATGAGCCCCCAGCCTTTTCAAGGGCCGAGTATGTGGCATCTAAGATGGCATCAAAAAGGTTTCGGTATCCTCTTCCGTTATCATTGACAACAACGTCAGGGGATGTAAAAAGCGCATACTCAAGATTAATTTCTGGATTGTTTGCTACTGCAAAATAAGGATAAAGGTTGACAAGCAAAGGGGCGCTATTCGTCTTGAGGAAGTCGATGATAGGTTGGATAAATCGTCGAACATCATCTTTGAATCTCCCATTTGATGGAGGAGAGGTGTCTGTAGTAAGGTTAGTTTCAATAGCTGTGGAAACTTTGATCTGGTTTCCAAGACCGGCACCAGAAATCGCGGTTTGAATGTTCCTTATAGCATTGAGAAGGACAGGTACATACTTAGAGTTTTCATTTAGGGGACTAACTTCATTTCCAACTGCTATATACCTGAACTTGACGTTACCATAGTTCTTGACATTGTTTTGGATCCAAGTATTTGCATTGGCTTGGCTAGCAGCGACATTTTCAAGGTCCGTGTTCGGGACACCTAGTGTGACCTCAATGTTGGAGCCTCGGAGCGCTTGGAGAGTCGGCTGGTGAGGATCGTATATTCTCATCCTCCGAATGTTGTTTCGGTTGCATAGTGACACAACATCTGCTGGAGATGGTAATCCATTCCCTAGCCTTCCATAACAAACTCCTGTTTGAGCACCTGCATCAAAGTTCATGTGAAGTTGCCTTTAAATTCTTATTACGATCCATGGCCACCCTCAAGCCATGTTACTCAGATCTTTCATTGGTGTCGTTATGCCTATGTTAGTCGATCATGTATCCAGTACTCATGCTGGAATTGATGTAACATGCTTAGGGATTAATTTCACGTATGTTACTGAACTTTACCCCCTTTAGTGTCTAGTCACAGAACTATTGTTTTCCACATTAAAATAATCGAACTATGTACAACAAAGTAATTGAACTACATGTGAATTGCTCAGAAAGTACAAATGCCCGAAAGGCCAAATTTACAAACGTTAGATTATAACACATCACTCATCACGTATACGCTGGAATTTGATCTTCCGGTCTTTTGCATTTTCTGATTAATGTTACATCACTCTCCACGTATGCGTCAAAAAGTCAAATTTTTTACACGTCACTCGCTACGTATACGCTGAAAATTTGACATTCCAATCATTAGTGTTTTCTTAGCAATTTACACATAGTTCAGTCGATTCAATGAGGCAAAAAAAAAGTTCCGTAACTTCACTGTTATAGTAGGTAAAGTTCAATGACATACGTCAAATTGTACGTGTAACATGGCCCTAAAGGGCGACTGAAAAAACAAGAGTGATTATACTGTAAGCAGAAAATATTGTACTCTACTAATATTTTGTGTCTAAGAAGATAGAGAGATACCTGTAAAATCCAGGGTAGCTAATGTAAATACACCAAAGAGAATCAAAGAGAAACTAAACTGTGATTTTGTGCTAGCCATTGGGAAGAAGGAACAAGAATTGAGCAATGGCTAAGAGAAACTAGAAAAACTTTCCCTTTATATAGAAAAATACTATTGTCAAGTCAAATCAATCTATGGAAAATAACAAAAACAAACAAATTGAATTATATCCTCTGGAACGTACACCTATGAGATAAATTCTTGGACTTATTTCACTAAGTTTGAAAAGTCTACAAACCCTTAAGTTCCTTGATCAAAATGACATTGAATTTTCTAAATGAGCAGCCCTTAAAATCAATTAGTGCATCAATTGTTGGGGTACATATGTAGAAGTTTCAAATATGACTAAAAAAGAATATCCAAAGAACACTTGTGTACATAAAATTGGTTTCGCACTCAAAAGATGACATCAATCATGAATTTTGTCAAAAAAAGAGGCAACGTATGTCCAAGCATCTCAAAGACTCAAGATACATCTAAATGGTGTTTTATATTTGCTCAGACGGATTTGAGATTTGAAATTTATGGGTTTCAAATTTTTGTTTTTTAAAGGTATTAGATTCTGAATTTATAATTCGTACATATTAAATCGAGTTTTAACGAGAAAGACAATATTTGAATCAAAGCTATTAAGTTGTGTCGAATCCGTATCGTAAACGATACATCCGTCCCCGTCTATTGATCAATGAAGTGAAGATTATGGAAAAGCAGGATTTAACTACTAATAAAGACAAGAAAACGTAACACGACCAATTTAACAGCCGCTCTACCACCGAGGAACAACACGAGATTCGATCTCATCAGATTCAATTCTCGTTCCCAGGTTGCACAAAAAAAAGTCACTTTTAGATCATCAAAGCCCAAAAAGCTTTTTAAAGGTTAAAAGGTCATTTGAGCGTCTCAAAGCTATGTCATAATATATTAACTGTTTACGATGAATTTCCCACTTTTTTTTATTAAAAAAAAATGTATATTTCAGCTTTGTTATCTTGAAGTTCAGTTCAAAACTTCAAGACACTATGTCCTGAAGTTATGTCCAGAAGTCTGAATTGTGTATTCACATACTTGTATATCACTTCGTGTTTTAATATCTCTCTTCTGCAGAATAATTAAAGCTAACAATCTCCAAACTTTCGTTGTGATTGAAGAGGAGTCCGAATATGTTTTGGTCTTTCCGATAAGAGAGACAGTAAAAACTCTCATCTATAGAGATATATATGGATGGAGTTATGTCAATTTGTGAACTACTAGCGAAAGAGAATGAGTTTCTTTAGTAGAGATCATATGTATTGGCAGTGGCGTACGCAGGATTTTCGATCAGCGGTGTCGACATTTAAAGAAGTGGCCAATGGACTACCATAATCAATAATGGATGTAGTCTAAAGGAGTGGCCAACGGACTACCATAATCAATAATGGATGTAGTCTTAGTGCCACTGGTTCAACCGTATCCGCTATTTTTGATACCAAACATAGATATATTTATGTAAAAAATAAATAGAATTACAGCAAATATTAGGTTCTGAATCTTAACATATCAAGTTAATAGTGAGCAACCCTAGCAAAAAAGGAGGAACAACTTTTGTTTTTTTTTTTTTGTGAAAAGGAAGGGTAGTATTTCCAAGATATTGGGTAAGTTACTTATGATAGCATTAATTACCATAAAACAACTAGTGTTATACTGGTTTAATCCATTTTAAGCCTTGATTTTTTTTGTGAAAAGGAAGGATAGTATTTCCAAGATATTGGGTAAGTTACTTATGATAGCATTAATTACCATAAAATAACTAGTGTTATGCTGGTTTAATCCATTTTAAGCCTTGAGGGGACAAGGATCGATACTCACAAGCTCAATCGATTTTAAAAAGCTTAATAGTTGTACAAAATGCATACAAGGAGATTCAAACCCTTGACCCCAGGCTCAATATCAGCACTCCTAACCATCAGCCCATGTGTTTCATTTTATCAAGTGGTGTCATCTAATACAACATGTATGTTTTCGAAAATTATTTATATAGGTATTTAATAAAAAATTTCTACGAAGGGGTGTCGGGCAGATGAATGTGGGTCCGCCCCTGATTGGAAAAGGAATTAAGGGATGCAGAAGATGAAGCAGACAAAAGAAGCTAGAAGAAGAAGAAGAAAGAAGAAGAGAGGCCGGCTTGTTTATGTTGCTGTATTTTAATTTAACCATTATAGAAGACCATTTCTCACCTCTGCATATTTCAACCAGATCTTATTTAAAATGCAACTTTTTTCTCCATAAACTGTTGAAGCCATACTTAACATGCAACTCTTTCTACCATTATATATGAACTATGTCATTAATTTTTTAAGACCGTGTAAATTAAGTAAAAAAAAATTCTATTAGTGAATTTTTTCATTTGTCAAATGTACCAAAAACGTCCAGATGCCTTTTCCGTTTCGGTAGTATTCAATTTTATGAACTTAAAAATACTTTAAAATATAATTAACTACTAAACTCAAAAATACTCAAAAGAAAATTGTCTTGCACTGCACTATCCAATCTCAATCATGTAAAATAAGACTTAATGATATTACAACTTTGTTCAAGATTTTAATAATTAAGACATATTTAGACCAAAAAAGTATTTAAATCTTAATGTAAATGCACTTAATGACATAAGGTGTGAACCATTCAGATTCAAACATTCATTAAGTGTAGACAAGTGAGGGCTAAGGACAAGGTGACAGGATCACCTTATTAATTTTCCAATTTCATATATTTGTTTATCAAATATTATTTTTAAGTCAATTTGAACATTTTTAACTCAATATAATCGATTTCTAGAGCGATCGATTCACTTTTAAATGGCCTAATAAATTTTTTATTAACAATAAAATAGCCTACAAACTATACAACATATATGATGCAAGTCCAACTCCATCGAGCTTCATGAAGATTGAGCCTTTGAAGATCATGGGAGGTCAATATAGGACGGCCTTCAAGATATGAGAGATAGCTTGGATGGAAGGCTTCAAGATGATGACATTCAAGATATGGAAGATAGTTTGGGAGGCTGTTTGTGAAAAGAGGCTATTTGGAGAAGGAGTCTATGCATCCAAAAGAGGCTAATACTTAAATGCAAGACTTTTTCAAGTTTCATTTCCAAGGGAGACATCCAAACAAGACCCTTATTTCATTAAGGGTATAATTGTAATAGAGCTAGTTGTCTTCCTTATTTTCTTAGTATAAATAGTAGACTAAACATTTCAATACTCAGCTTTTGATAAATTATGAATATTTTGAGTGTTTTTAGGGTTATCTCTAGAGAGGGAAACTTGTGAGAGGTCTTTGGTAGGCTCTTGTTGAATCTTGTATTGTTGAGAGGTTGGTTGCTTGGGAATTTAATTCCCTTGAGGTCAACTTAAGAATTTGGTGTTTCTTTTGATAATAATTTAGAGGTCTTAGTTTTATATAACTTTGGTTGCTAAATTGAATCTTAAGTTGTGTCAAATTATCTATCTTTTCTTTTCCTTTTGTTTGTCTTCTTAATTTCTCATTTCCGCGTATCCGTTCTTGTATCAATATATGGCTGATCTGAAAGCTAGACATTTTTTTAATTCGACATTTTGGGAAAAATATAATTAATTAGGCCCATAATAGTAATATGAAACATCGAAATGATTGGTAGCATTTTTCAATATTTAGGATCAAATAATACAATGTGATTTCTTGCGCAATAATAATGCAATTGTTATTGGCATGGACTTTTTTTACAATGATAGAATACATTAATTCTATTAGGATAATTTTTTTAATTTGTAATAGCCTTAATAATATAAAAGAAAAGAGATAAATACGGAAGAAAGATTAGGAGAAAAATAGGGATTCAAAGTGAAAGTTATAAAAGTTAAAAAGCATTTAAAGAGTTAAAACCTATACATTTGACTAAGGATGAAAATGTATTACCTTTAGATGGAGACTCTTTAAGCAAATACTGAGGAATACCATAAAGAATACAAAGTATATAGGACTAAGATATATATATGCATTAGTCTTTACTATAAAAAAATATAGCGTTACAACAGATGCTAATACATGAAAGTGATTTTTAACATCGCTAGAGACATAAAGAGGTGATAACATAAAACTTGATAGGAGAAGATATTTCAAATCTTTCCACCGAAGAACCAAACTTTCAATATAAGGGAGAGGCAAATAAAGTAAAATAATATACTGATATTTTGAATTAATTGAATTATACTAATTGCTTTTTTGTAATAAAATGTACTCAGTTTTTATTGGGCCGGTGCTAGCACGGGCTTCCATCATCTAGTAACTTTAAATAATTTTCAAACTTTGGTCGAAATCTAAATAGCTGCTCGATAAATGCATGCCCACCAAAATATGAACTGTTTGCATTTCCTCTTAGACTCGGAATATATCTATTATCTACTATTAGAAAAATTAACATAAATAGCCGTCCGCCAACATAATAATCGATTATTATTTTGGCGAACAACTATTTATGTATCATGACAATTGCAGTGATATATCCTGCAATAATGACAAATAGAGGTGAATAAAAAATGCAGTAATAGATGCTCATTTGAGTCGAAGACGAACATTTCAATTCTTTCAATAATTATTTTCTTAAAGGGCCATGCTGGTCATAGCTGATTTTATTATAATCGGGTGTGCTTTGGAGGAAATTGTTAAGCGAAATTGTCAATGGAATAGGTGAATGATACGATAATAAGAGTTATATATTTTTGTTTTTAATTGTAAAAAGAAAAAGAAAAAGAAAAAAAGATTTTTATTTAAAACAAAAGATTTTCACCGAAAATATTGGACAGGGGAGTTATCGTTCCCATTCAGTATATGAGGGGATATCCTTTCCCAACCCTTAAATGTTAGGCGAGTAAAGTGGGATTCACTCTACTTGTTATACATATAATATACATATTTTAGCCTACAATTGCAGGGGATTCGCCTTCTGGGCCGAGCTCACCGCACGAGGACTGTCTAGTGAGGGTTACCTGTTCTGTGTGGTTTGCAGGCTATTGTACAGAAGCGAGGTTTACCCTGTGTGTACCCGAAGGATAGCGACAACAAATTCCCTTATCATAAAAAAAATATATACATATTTTATAAATGGAAAAATTACATAGGGACCTACTTAAGACTCTTTATTACAAAATATATAGATAGTTTTCCTTATTTACTACAATACATAACGATATATTACAAAACATGACGGATTTTCATATATTTTTCTTTTATATTTAAAAAAAAAATATTTTTTTAAAAAATAATTTTTATATTTTTTTGTTCAAAGGCTTAAAAAATTACCTCAAACTTTTGTGTATGAAAGTTGTATAACAAATGTATGAAATGTGTATGTGTGAGCCAAATTTTTAATATAATTTTCATACATAAAATTGTGAGCGAAAACTTTAAGCCTTGAATATTGTATGAAAGTCGTAACAATGTTGTTGTAGTTGTATTAATTTTTCAGAAACCTAATATGAACTTTATATACGAAAAATGTGAATAAAATTCTAAGTCTTGAGCGAGATATACACATTTCATACCATTCTCGTACATAAAATTTTGAGCGTAATGTTTAAGCCTTGCTCGAGATATACACATTTCATATCTTCATACATAAAATTTGAGCGAACTTTTTAAGCCTTGAGCAAGATATACACACTTCATACACAAAAATTTGAGCGATTATTTTAAGTCTCGAATGTTGTATCAAAATTGTATACAATGTTATTGTAGTTGTATTAATTTTACAGAAATCTAACATGAACTTTATACACGAAAATGTGAGCGAAATTTTAAGACTTGAGTGACATACAAATTTCATACTATTTTCGTACACACAATTTTGAGCGGATTTTTTAAGCCTTGAACGAGATATACACATTTCATATCATTTTCATACACTAAAATTTGAGCGAACTTTTTAAGCTTTGAGCAAGATATACACATTTCATACATAAATTTTTGAGCGAAAAAAATATTTTACAAAAAATTAAAATAATTTTTTTTAAAAAATATAATTTTTATTTTTTTTAAAAAAAAGCATGTTTTGTATAGAGTTTGCAATGTTATATTTTGTAAATATAAAACTATCATCACGTTTTTTAAATATTTCATGTATATATACGTAGTTGTCCTATAAATAATTAATGCATATTCTCTTATATATTTAACTAGCGACTGTGATTATTTTCGATCAAGCAGTCAAATGTGTCAAAAGTGCTATCTATTAAAGAACCAAAATAAATAAAATAAAGGGACCAAAAATATTAAATATGCCCTTTTACTTTCTCACATTCATAAACACAACTTTGAATACTCCAATATTTCTCAAAAAAAAAAAAAAAAAAAAAAAAAAAAAAAAAAAAAAAAAGAGATCAAAGTGAATCAAGTATGTCATCAGCAATTTCTCAACTATCATGCTTCTCCTCTATCAATCACAGATTGCTTTTCCACACTCATCTCCACCCTTGTACTACTCTACCACTCAAGGTGCTTTTTTTTTTTTTTTTAAATATATGTATATGTATTTGTTCTTTGAAAAGCTAATCAATTTAGCTTACCCCATCTCTTGTTTCATGGAAATATTGCCTATTTTTGTTTCTTTTGTAATTGAAATAAGTGTTCTTTATAGAGTGTTTGCTTTATTCTTGTTTGTTTGGAGATGGAGTAATATTAATCTTTTGTCTTTTAAATACATGTGTATGTGTTTTTTCTTTGAAAACCTCTCAATTTAGCTTACCCATTATCTTATTTTGATGAAATATTTGCCCATTTATGTTTCTATTTGTAATTGAGAAATTAGTGTTCTTTGTTGAGTTTTTGCTGTTTTCTTGTTTGTTTGGAGATAATATTAATCTTTTGTGTTATAAATACATGTATATGTATATTTTCTTTGAAAACCTCCCAATTTAGTTTACCCCATTATCTTGTTTCATGGAAATATTGCCCATTTATGTTTCTTTGTAATTGAGGAGCTATTGTTGTTTATTGATTTTTTTTGCTTTATTCTTGTTTGTTTGGAGACAAAAGGAAAGAATTTGAAGATATCCCAGAAAAAAAGGAATGAATGATGAATTCTTGATGTGAGGGTCTGTTAATTTGGTTAAAAATTTGATCTTTTTGGGTAAAATGTGTCCTTTTGTCTTTTAAATACATGTATATGTATTTTTTCTTTGAAAATCTCCCAATTTAGCTTACCCCATTATCTTGTTTCTGGGAAATATTCCTCATTTATGTTTCTTTTTGTAATTGAGGAATTAGTGTTCTTTATTGAGTGTTCTTGTTTGTTTGGAGACAAAAGGAAAGAATTTGAAGAATCCCAGAGAAAGGGAACGAATTTGATGAATTTTTTATTGTGGGGTTCTGTTAACTTGGTTAAAAATTGGTCTTTTGGGGTGAAATGTGTTCTTTTATCTTTAAATACATGTATATGTATTTTTTGTTTGAAAACTTCCCAATTTAGCTTACCCCATTATCTTGTTTCTGGGAAATATTGTTTTCTTTTGTAATTGAGGAATTAGTGTTCTTTATTGAGTGTTTGCTTTATTATTGTTTTGTTTAGAGATAAAAGGAAACAATTTGAAGAAATCCCAGAAAATAAGGTATGAATTTGATGAATTTTTTATTTGGGGGTCTGTTAATTTGTTAAAAATTTGATCTTTTTGGGTAAGATGTGATCTTTTCATGGTTTGCAATGAGAGATGGGTTGATGAATTTTTTATTTGGGTGTCTGTTAATTTGTTAAAAATTTGATCTTTTTGGGTAAGCTGTGATCTTTTCATGGTTTGCAATGAGAGATGGGTTGATCATGAGGGTTGAGTGTGGCTTTTCAATGGGTTTTAGTTCAAGAGACAAATCGTAATTCTTTGCCAACCGCATTTTGACTTTGACAAATTAAAAGTACGTATTTTTTCCGGTTATCCTGATGATTATTAGGCAGAATTTTGTTTATTTGTTTTACCCCTCCCCCCAGGAGCTCCCTCCTTTTTGCTCCCTTGGTGACCCGAACCCACAACCTTCGGGTTGGAGGAGGAGGGTGCTTACCATCTGAGCAAACCCCCTCTTGTCTATTAGGCAGAAATATGAGCACATACTTGTCTGTTTCCAAGTATCCCTCCTATTCCGTTGTGATTGATCCAACTTGAATTTAGATTGAATAAGTTGTCGTACTATCAAGCTCGGCTTTAATGTAGGAATCATGTCAATTAGCTATGCAACAACAACAACATACCCAGTGTAATCCCACAAGTGGGGTGTGGGATTAGGTGGGGTTACTTGTGTGAACCCTTTATATCCGCTCTATTATTTAGATCCATTTCGTCAACCTAACCACGAATTAGATAGTGTTCGGACCAGCTTGCGTGTATCTCAAAATTCTCTACAACATTCACAATTTTGTTAGAAATCAAATTCATTTAGCTATTCACAATTTCTCTATCAACTTAACTTTTAAATCATTACTTTAATATTCTCTTGCGTCTGCTAGTAATAGAAGATGATTTTGCTCACTAATCATATCAAAGCCGATGAAAGATGGAACCATTTAACTATGTATGATGGAGAAATTTTTTACTATATTTTGATTTCTCTTTTGTGAAATTAACATGTAAATCTTTAATTATTCCATCCTTACTTTTTTTTTTTGTACTTTCTTTTGTTTCTTTAAAGCAATTCCTGGTGATTTATTGGTTGACTTCTGGCATTTGACTTCCAAAATGATAATGATTTTAGTTTTCTAATGCTACTTGAGTTTGACTTTCTATTGTTTTGCTGAAGTTTGGGTTTGTGGAGTGAGCGACACTCTATCTGGAATGTATATTCACCTACACATCTTCATTTGTCATGGAGTTCAGGTAGTGGTTGTGAGAAATGATGGTCGTGGTACGGATTTCTCCAATTTAGAAAACAAGACTACTTTAGGTTATACTGGAGATGCATCACAATCACATAACGGAAGCTTATCAAATTCAAATTTAAAGTCAGAAGAACTTGTTCCAGGAAAAGAAATGAACGGGTCAGTGCAGGAAAACTCCATCAGTCATTCAAAAAAGACAGCCAGAATTCATGACTTCTGTTTTGGTATTCCCTTTGGTGAGTACCTCAAAAAGCTAGAGGAACTAGTTCTTTTTTACTGCCTGATATCACCAGCCCCTTTTTTCTGAGTGAAGGCATTCTCACTCGTTACGCTTGTCATAATTACACTTAAAATTGAAATGGTGTAAACTAGAGAGACTAATTGGCATTTGCCACCTCATCTACCAATACCTTTTTTAGGTTGACGCCTTATCCAAACATAAGTTCTACTATTCAAAGACATGTCTGCGTCTTTTTTGTTTGTTTTGTTTTCCTTTTTTACCCCCCTCCCCATCTTTACACTATGGTTACCAATTAAGGTAAAGCAAAAGTAAGATTTTTATGCCAACCATTCATAGGATATACTTTAGTGCATTCCCTTCAAATATTACATTAAGAGTCCAAGTCGAGATGAATGGTAGGGCTTTTGAGGGGGATTACTAAAAGTGGAAATGTCTTGTCGTTTTTCTCTTGCTTCTGCAGTACTTGGGATAACTACTTGGAAGAGGACAGGTGTCTTTTTGCTGAAAGCAGCATTTCTGTATAGCTTCTTCTTTTGCTATCTGTACTTCTTATATACTGGGGAATATCCCCTTTCTATTGCAATATAACCTCCTTGTTAAAAAATTGGGGAGTGCTGCCTATGACCTCACAGAGGCTAGACATTAATCAACCCTCAGGTCCGTTTCTTAAACCTAAAAGGTTCTGTTAAAATTACAAAATATTAGGACTATTTAGTCCAAAAGGGAGGAAATATTTTTTCAATGTAGGCATGGATCAGTTATTGTCTTGTGAAATTCCTTTCCTTCATTGGAAACATAAGCATATACATTGTTTCTTTACCTTCTAATAATGCTGTGGACATCAGTATATATCCATAAACCATTTCCTTTAACTGTAAACACCAGTTCTATTGAATGACCTATCCTGGTGGAATCCCAATGTGTCACTGGATCCAGAAAATTTGCTTCATTTAAGAGTTTGTGCATCCTATAGATGTTTGGTGATGCAGTAAATATAGCTAGGAAAAAAAGGTAGAATCATTACCTTGTTGTTTATAAATTTGTTATGTACATCAAGGTATAAGTCCCTTGGATTTCTTTGAGCTACATAAAGTTCTCAACTTTACGTAGGACCAATAATTCTCAAAATCCTACATCAATATATCATTAAATTCAGGAAATTTTAAATTATTCTGGTGTCTATGTAAGAGAATTATGTCTTGAGCGACATCTCTCTGTTACTAGCTTCGAATCTTCCCATGCTTCTATTAAAAACGAATAATGCCTTCAGCAATCTAGCCTGTTTCTTTGCTTTCTCTCTCTCTCCCTCTTTCTATTATATTCACTGCTTTTGTGATAGATAAATCAAACTAATCACATGTATCCTCTGCTCCTCGGATTTGGTTGACAGCTATGCATGCTCAATTTTTTATTTATAACTATAGAGGAAGGTTGTTATTTTATAAAAACAGGGCTGACTTTTTTTAAGAATGAGATATTGGTTGTTTCAGTTTAAGAACAGCAATGTCTTCAAAGCTATAGGACCATAAGATAATCTTCTTCCTAGAGAAAAATTAGTTCTTAATCAAGTGGAACCATTTATTTATCAGAAGGATGTCAAGTGAAAATAAGTAAGGATATCAAAAAGACAACAGGCATTTCTATTATGTTTCCATCTTACCTAAGATTTGTTATCAGAGTGGTATTCTTAAATCTTGCAGCAACTTAATTATTATGATTAGTAAGTATTTTACTGATCCTCATCACAGGTGGTCTTGTTTTCACCGGGGGCATTGTTGGTTTTATTTTCTCAAGAAATCCTGCGACTTTAAGTAATGGTGTTCTTTTTGGAGGTGCTTTACTGGCCTTCAGCGCCATTAGCTTGAGGGTCTGGAGACAAGGAAAATCTAGCTTGCCATTCATAATAGGTCAATCAGGTATTTGCTGGTTTCCAGCAAGTTAATTGCTATCTGTGCAGCTGGACTTCCTTTTGTTTTGCTGATGAAAAGGGAACAATTTCTTTGACTCTGATCTCCTTTGTATCTGATCTTAGTGTTAAAACTCTGTGTCAGCCTTAAGATTTCTCATTCTTTTCTTTAAGCAGTAACCCGTTCTTTTCTTTGAATACTAATATATTGTCAATACGGGAAGTCAGGGACGGGAAAGACAAATTCTATGTGTATATTATTCGTTGATAGATATTTTTATGAATGAGAACAATGGATATGGTTAAAAACACTTGGGGACAGGCACTTTAGTAAATCAGATGACATAATTGTTTGATATGAACCAGACATCTATAAATGAATAATGTATATTTCTAGCTCTCAATTTCACAACTTCCCACCCTCAGCTACCTGCTAATACAAAATATATCAAGTCCATGGAAACATCTTTTATGCTGAAAAAATCCTTGCTTTGAAAAGGAAAAGAAGGGGAAGAAGGAAAGTATGTTTCGCATCCGTCATTTGAAGATCTATTATTTGGCTGCTATTCTCCTAACTCAAGTCAAACAATTTCGAGATTGATCTCCCACTCTTTGCTTGCTACATTTGTCGAAGCAGATGAAAAACAGTTTGTTTAGTTGGTTGTTGTTGACATCAATACATCTAGCCTAGTGGATATTCAATATATACTGTCTCTCCAACTATTAATGACTTCCCTGCTATTGTCCCTGCAGTACTTGCTGCAGTCCTTCTATGGAAAAACATGCAGGCTTTCTCTCTGGTAGTTCCTTGTATTCCCAAAGTATCCCAGTAGAATATTGTGTGGCTTGCATCTTCGAGTTGATAATTGTATTCTCTTTGCAGACAAGAAAAGTGTTTCCCACTGGCTTTTATGCTGCCATCAGGTATTGCAATGTCTTCTTTCTTGCTTCTCTTCTTGAAAATTCATTGTGAGGTGTATCATTATCTAAATTCTGCTTTCTGAAATTACAGTGCTGCAATGTTTTGCTTCTACTCTTACGTGGTATTGTTTGGGGGGAATCCACCACCCAAGAAGCTGAAGGTATCTGCTGCTGGGGAATCTTGATGAGAATCTAGAAAGGTCAGATTTAATTCTTAGAATTACTCGGAATTTTCACTCCCTGTGCACAGTTGGTTTGCCAGCGAGAAGACCCATTAATTTGCGCAATTTTACATTGAAAATGATGAGGGAGTTTTAATTGTACTTCATCTTGAATATGTATTATTGATTTTGGGTTATACTTAGCACTGTAGGAAATTGTAATGTCCATTAATTTGCGCAATTTTACATTGAAAATGATGAGGGAGTTTTAATTGTACTTCATCTTGAATATGTATTATTGATTTTGGGTTATACTTAGCACTGTAGGAAATTGTAATGTAGAGCCTTGCTGGTGGAATTGAGTGTTCATTTTTCATGTAAATTATGTATGGATCAGTGTAAGTTCTAAAGTATGCTGGTGTTTTAGCTGTTGTTCTTATTCTTAATGCTGTTTTACAGTCTATTCTCCTAGGACTATTATCTTTGTAACTTCTAAAATTTTGCTGCTGAGAAAAGCCAACAATTGCCCTGAATCTGCAGAGAGCACCTTTTTATTTGTGGGATACTAGAGGTGGGGTGATTGGGATTCACGGAGGTTACTGATTACGATTTTTTTTTCTTTTCATGTGCAAGTGTTTCTATTGATTAGCAGTAAGTACTGGATAAGTATGAGAGATATTTCATTGCCTGAACAAACTACTAGCGAAAAATCTAAGTGTCTCAACTTCATACTCATTTTTGAGTTGACACCACGAAAGTTGATAGAACCATTTATGTTTCAAGCTCTGTGTGTGTGTGTGTGTGGGGGGGGGGGGGGGGGTGTTGTTTCAGGTCTCCCTTCGAAGCTTCTTCGATTCCTCTTTCCATAAGATCCCTAAAATGCCGGCAGGAACATAGGTCCAAATTATTTATGATCCTTGTGAGATTGCTTTATGACCAACTTGCAAGAAGTCCTGTATAGTTTTGAGCATCACCCCGTGTATTACAAAGATGTCCAGGAACAGAGTCCATAACTCTGTTCTATCGCAGTTTAGGTAAAAGATGCTCTGTCTCTTCAGAGTGTTCATCTCAGAGATAGCATCTGGTCCATGCTTGATGCCTCTGTAAATATCTCTGTCTCAGGCATGCATTTTGGGAGGCCTACCAAGTGAAGCAAGCAACTTTAGATGGGACGTTTATTTTTCAAATCCTTTTCTAGTGCCGCGGAGTGTTGGTAGTGCAATAAGAGCATACTAGTAGGACTTGACTGACAGAGATTCCATTCTTTTGGTGGTTCCAGATTGTGGTGTCTTTTTGTTCAGGGAAACTCATGTTTCATCTAGCTTCTCGAATAGTTCTGCCATGTTAATTTCTCAGCCAAAGCAGGCTCTGTGAAGTTAGTCGTCCATTATCTTGTATTATAACATTGAGTAATAGTTGAGAGTGTTTGATGAAAAGGAGAAAAGGATATGAGATGAGAAAGATCTTCTTTCTTTGTTTCCTTCCAACTGGAAACTTGTCCTCAATTTATCCCGTCTTTTCCCAACTGATGCATGTATAAGAAAAGTGACTATATTTTGGTAATGAGTCCAAAAAACTCATGATAAGTACTAACCTCCCCCATAAAGTTCGATTTTGTATTTTTCCATCATAGAGCTTCCTTTCCCTTTTTCTATAACTCCATTCCACTCGTCAGTTGACTTTTAGCCTACACCAACGGGCATACCCAAGTATGTTGTGGGTAGAAAATCCTAAGTTACAGATCAAAATGTTTGCCTGATCTTCCAAGACCTGCCAAATATGCTGTGTATACACAGCATATCAGTGGCTCTTTGCCATAATGTAGAAATCTGAAAAGGTTTACAACAACAACATAGGAAATCTGATAAGGTTTCAAGTAATAAAAGGATTGCCTTCGGGTAACTACAATTGTAAAAAATCAGCATCACATAGGATAAGAGTGACATGGGCTTATAGAATATGAGGTCTAAATTTGCTTTTTTTTTTCTCCCCACCTAAGATCCTTTGATCCAACACGTTTGTACTGTTGTTTTTCAATCAAGCCTAGACATTCCATAGCAAGAATAAACAGAGAAAGAGTAATACTTACCTTTTAAAAAATAAACAGAGAAAAGCGAGTCGATCCCGTTACCTTAGTCTCCTTTGGGAAGAAAAGAGACCTTCAGGTTTTCCATTTAATAATTGACAAAATGTAACTAAAGAAACAGAGAAATGGATCCAATTTATCCATTTGTTCCAAGCATTGACTTGGCAGATTAAATAAGTCATTCCAATTGATATGGTCGAATATTTTCTCAATGTCCAGCCTGCATAGAAGTCCAGGATTGCGTTGTCTCTTCCCCGTATGAAGATGCTCAGTAGCTACCAGAAGAACGTCACTAATCCGCCTGCCCTTCCAAAACATTAACTTTTTGTGATAAGGTAAACAATGAATTTGTAAGTAGAACCAGGTTAGTTAGACTATTTCAGAGAGTGGTATTTGAAGCTTTTTTAAAATAACTGGTAACTTGTGATATTTGAAGCTTTTTCTGCTCAACTTGTTTTTATTATTGTCCTGATGAAATGGAGGAAAGACATTGAACTGTAAGGATCTCTCAGTCTCAACTACATTTGACCATACTGACAATTGACAGAGAAAAGGGCAGGAAATGAAATCTTTGCCTACCAAGTTGGAGCCTTAACTTCTTTTCCTCATCACTGTTAATTTGGTTAACTAGCTTACGTTTGCATTTGATTATTTGCAGACATGTTGGTGCCTAACAAATTAATGCTATCATTAGATGAAATAATGGTAAAAAATTTGTGGCACCCAAGGGTGTGGCCTAGTGGTCAATGAGGTGATAGCTTGATTGGAGAACCATGCGGTCTCAGGTTCAAATCCCAAGCAAAAAATTAGGTGATTTCTTCCCATCTGCTTAAGCGTTGATGGACAGAGTTACTTGGTACCTGTTCTGGTTGGAGGTAGCAAGTACCCGGTTGAATAGTCGAGGTGCACGCAAGTTGACCCTGACGCCACCATCATAAAAAAATTGATGGTTAAAATTTTTGATGCAGATATGTAAAGAAGTATCTATATGGACAAGTGCAATATCCGTTACACTATCCAATTGGCTCTTAATTACAACAACAACAACAACAACAACCCAGTGAAATCCCACAACGTGGGGTCTGGGGAGGGTAGAGTGTACGCAGACCTTACTCCTACCAAGGTAGGATGGCTGTTTCCGAGAGACCCTCGACTCAATAAAAACATAAAAAGAGGTCAGATACGGCTAAGAGATTCAAAGCGATATGGAAATGAAGTAACGCAAGCGACACAGATAACATAGAATAATCAAAGCACAGGAAATAACAGATAATAGCATAATAGCATAAATTAGAGCACAAGAAATTATACTACGATAATGCGACTATTAATAAGGCAGGGTAATGAGACTATCTACTAGCCTTCTACCCTAATATGAGTCCTCCAAACCCTCCTATCTAAGGTCATGTCCTCGGTAAGCTGTAACTGCGCCATGTCGTGTCTAATTACCTCTCCCCAATACTTCTTTGGCCTACCCCTACCTCGTCTGAAACCATCCATGGCCAACCTCTCACACCTCCGCACTGGGCCAATTGGCTCTTAATTGAAGATGATATTCATTCTTCTGCATTGTTACACAACCTTGAAGCTTTGTTTATTTGCTAAACAAGATACTGGCGCATGCTTAGACCTTTATTACGTATATTTCATTAATTAGAAAGAGAGTCATATGAAAGTGACTAATGCTTGCATCAGGGTAGGCTGCCTACATTACACCCCCTTGGGATGCGGCCCTTCCTAACAGACCCTGCGTGACCACGGGATGCTTTGTGCATTGGGCTGCTGTTTTTTAGAGCCATATGCAAATGGTATACATAACCAAGGAAAACCTTATACAACTCGCTTGGTCTGTTACCATAACCTTTGCCTATGTCCTTTAAAGTTGGTTTTCAAGTCTTGCCTGCTGCAAGTATGTCATATTACTATTATAACTGACCTTATAACTGTTAGATTTGCTCCACCATTGATATTGGGTTTGCATCAGGTTATATAAATCAACGAATGAAGCTCGAGCTTGTTCACTAGCTCAACTTTTTTTATTTGATACTGTCTTGCTCTCACCATGCTGGATTTTTACAACAACATACCCAGTATATTCCCACAAAGTGGGGTCTGGGAGGGTAGAGTGTACGCAGACCTTACTTCACCTGGATTTTTCTTTTCCCTAATAGCAAAGAGGAATTAAATACTAAACACAAAATATAATATGTTGCTGATAAAACACTCAACTTCTGGTGTTGATCTTAGGCAGTAGTTACTGCTTACATTGATTATTTCGCTCTGTTATTATATAACTGCGGATTTGAGTTCAGAATGAGGATGACAGTTTTATGAACAGAGTTTTTCAACTTGGTGCGCCAGGTAAACAGTTTTTTTTTAAGCTCTACAGAAGTAATTAGGCAAGAGAAACCTGTTAAGATTGGGATATTTGCATCTTTTGCAGTTAGTCTTAGATCACTCAAGACAGTGAAATATGACTTTTGATGTTTATCTGGACCTGACTGATGGAAGTTGGATCCTTTTCAAGATTTGGTAGAAAGTTGGTGTGGGATGACCTTGATGGTAACCTACTTTCTTTTTAGTTCTCTTCTTTTTGATAACTGAAGAGTCCTCGAGGGCCAGTGGTGTGCTGTTCGCAACTCAGGTGGATAATGGGGCCTCCTCTATTCTTCTCCACTTAAACATCAAGCTTTTGTTTGTTCACGGCATAGTTCAAGCCTGTTATGTGCCATATTGCTCGAACTCTCCAAAATTATTGCGGCATTCGTGTTGGATCTTCCAAAAAATGCATTACTTTGGAGGATTGGCCACGCACTGTCGGCATTTTTAGGAGTCTGAGCAACATTACTGACGTGTGGCTAACTCACACATCACATATTGTGCTCTTACCACTGGACCAAAGCTGTGGAACTGCTTCCTTCTTTTCATTTGGATGGGATTATTGCCAAGATTCCACCCAGGTGCATTTACATCCACGTGCGTGGTGTGTCAAGCTTTTTGATTTAAGCCCAAGAAAATAGGTAACTTAGTTTTGAGACACTTGTCCATTTACAGCTACTAGAGTAGTAGTCTTTAACTAAGTCAATTGCTTGCCCTACACAGCACTGACTAACTGCAACCAACTCTTTTCCTCCTCAACTTTAAAAATGTCCCATTCCTCGTCTAAAATCTTTCCTCTTTCAGAGTTGTGTTCTTTTTTGTTTCTTACCCGATGTTCGGTATCTTATTTGGACGCCGATTTATCCGGATTCATGCCGCTTAAGGCCTGTTAAAGGGGATGTTCTCTCTACCATAATTTTTTTCATCTCAATAGCTCGAACCCGAGACCTCTGGTTAAAGGTGGAGAAATCATATCCATTCCACCACGACCCTGAGTGGATCATGTTCTTTGACTTTTTCTTGGAGATGCCTGTGTTGTACTTTTAGGGGGTCTTGTCATGTTCTCCAGTGGTGTCATTTCGTTTTCTCATTGGTTGCTAATTGCTTTTGTGTCATTTCTATTTATTTATTTTTAACTGTTTCTTTGCTTATTGCAGTCACAAGTTTCATGCTGCTTTGACATTGGATATTTCACTGGAATAGAATGTTCGAATATTTGTGGGATTAATTAGTGATTTTGATTGCCTCAAGGCTTTGAACTATGGGTAAGAGCACATCGAGTGATGTATATTTTAGGTGCACGTCACGACTAGTGATAAGAACACAGTGCATGATGCATCAACTGTTTAAATCTTGCCACAAACAAAAGCTTAGTATTTAAGTGAAGAATTGTAAAGGAACGAGTCTATTATGCACCAAGTTTCAAGTCGTGCATCACTGGTCCTCAAAAATTTCTCGATCGTAAAAAAAAGAAAAAAAAAATCAATGATTTTGATCAATATAATAATCTGATTGCAATTTAAAATACACACTTTTTAAGCACAACTATTAATATTCTCATGAATTCACCAAAAGAAGAAGAAGGGTGATTATACTGTTATCAATTGTTTACATATTAACAATATTCTAGTTATGGATCCTAACTTCATTTGGGTCCAATTCAGAAACACTGTTGCATCTACAAAATATGCAATAAAGGTACAACTTGCCTCATGATTTTATGGTTTATTTCCTTCTTTGTGAAAGGCTAGATTTATCAATTTTTTGAACTCATGAAATTTAAATTCTGAAACTATTTCTGCTTCAAAAAAAGACCGATGCATCAAATTATCTAGAGGCTCCTACCGAATTTGCGCCACATAGAGCCTAAGAAGGGGAATCAGAAGCGCTCCTTACCGGAGATATTTCCATTCGCAAGACTCGAACTCGAAACCTCTATAGTTAGAGAGGAAGGGATCACATCAATTACTTACGCCGTTTAGGGCTCATTAAAGGAGGAAACGTTCACTACTACCAATTTCTCCATCAGTGTTCGAACTAAAACCTCTACTTAATAATAAAAGGATCACATCTATCCCACCAAACATCTCGGGCCTCAGTGGTAAAGGATCCTAGTACTAGATATTAGATAACTAAACATACCTAACAGTATATCGTTCTTCTACTTTTAAAAGACACAAAACTGTGTAGAAGAATGCCCAAATTTGCGACATCATTTTCAAGAACTGAAGCATGAACTAGTAAGTATGCAAAAACATGAGTTGTAACTTTCAAAACTTTTTTTCTAAGTGATTGGATATTCTCAATTAGGCTATCTTAGCCATTAAACTAGGGCAGCACATGCTATCTATTTTGAACATGTAGATCCGGAAAGTGACCTATCATCAAACAAAATCTCTAAAAATTCTAGTCCCAAATTTCTTTTCATTATGAAATTTCAAAAGATTTCCAAGAGAATATGTCCTGCCTGACATGATTCACGTGCTATCTTAACATGTTTGTGCCAGGTCGTACAGACAGATAACCTATTATCCATTACGAATTTTATCATGATCACTCATCTAATCATTATTTTAAAAATGCAAACTTCTGATGGACATTTCTGTCATCCCATATTTTTGATGGAAAGTCCCATCAAAAATGTTTCCGACAGATTTTGTCGAAATCAACCCTCATAAATTTGCATTATTTTTTAGTAGTGAATTAATTCAAGGGAAAAAAGAGTAAATGAAGAATGGGGACATGGTTAGTGGAGAATGGAGTTTTTAGGCAACAGGTTTATCCGAATCTAGTATTTTCAGTGTGTGCGTGTGTGAATGTGTGTGTGTGAGAGAGAAAACTCACTAAAATTTCAACAAATATTTAATTTGAACCCGTACTTTTATTAGTGCTCAAAATTTTAAAGATCGATCCTGTCAAATTTAAATTTTAAATCCGCTTTTGCCTTTAAACATGATCTTAGTGGAGATTGCTATAGAACAAAAAAGTCTTCAAAAAAGAAAGACTCAAATTTCTCACAAGCGTGGCCTTGAAAAGCCATTTTCTTAGGATTTTGTGGAGTTCAAACTTGCTCGTGTCCCTAGCTCCTATCCGAAGCTAGTGTCCCACTTCTTTGAGTTGCTTTCAAACTTTAAGTTTTTTATTAATTAATTTGTGTATTTAATTCCTCAAGTAAATATCTCACCTTCAATTCGATTTCAATGTTGATCATGATTCATAAATAGCCAAAAAAAAAAAAAAAAGGAATCTAGATGTCATTTTAAATATCATTATACAAATTTTATTTTTCTTTATTATAACTATTTTATCTTATTATTTTTACACTAAATAAAGCTAAAATTGAAAAATATATTACGATGGGCTCCCTTCATATATTGTTGGGATAATAACACTTATCATGCCTTGTCTAGTGGCATATTGTACAGACTCTAATATATGCTGTTTTACGGCCTCGATTCATTTCATTTTTTTCAAATAAATCGGGGTTTTCAAGCGTATGCTAGAGCTTATGAAATATGCCACCAGACAAAGCATGACAAGCGTTATTATCCTAACATTAATAGAGGGCGTGCACCAACACGCCATGGATGATCATTATTTTTATGTAATATGTATGGTCCTATTACTGTAAGTTCAGTTTGTAATGTGTCATTATATATTATCTTATGAATTTAGTTTGTAATGTATTATTATGAATTGTCTTATGAAAAATGTTTGTGATGCATCCTTTTAATTTGTCTAATCAAAATATTTTGAAAAATTACAACATGATATATGTAGTTTATGTAATTAGCCGGGAAAATTTTAAAACGTTATGAAGTTCAGATTTTAACACGTTTGTCATGCTTATAGTAATTGCAAAACAAGATCTTAATTTGCAACTTTAATTGCCCAAATATAGCTGTAACACAAATATAGCTATAACAACATTGAGTTCGGAACCTAAATGACCCACTAAAAAACGAATTGAACCAAAATATCCCAAGAAAAAAAAAATGTTACCAAAGTACTTTTAACGCACCTTTTTTGTGCGTTATGTAAAAATGTGTTAACGTTTTCCCGTTAACATTCGTTACCTAAGCTTTTAAAAAAAAATTACATAACGCAAAGTTGTGCTAGAAGTGTTACAATTCTGAGTTGTTTTCACTCCTATGGTCTTGTCCATCGCCAGCTCACTTGACCTATCAATTTAGGATTAAAATGAAGCAGTCAATGAGTAAGTGAGCTAATTATTTCTCAACCTATTACACAAAAATTTCTAACTTTAAGGAATGGTTTAAGAATAGGGCTTTTGCCCATGAAAAAGAAAAGGGCATTGCATGCATCATTAATTAGATTCTCTTATTTTTTCCAAGATGTATGCCATTATTTCTAAGACAACCAAAAATACATAACTAAAAAATAATTATAATCATTTTTTAAGACAACAAAAGATATAAACACTTAGCTTATGCTTAGAAAAAAATAATATCCCTTTCATATCAATTTAAGTGCCTTACTTTTTTATATGAAAAATAATTATAATTATTTTTTAAGATAAACAAACATAAAAAATTTAGCTTATGCTTAAGAAAATAATATCATCTCCGTATCAATTTAAGTGTCTTACATTTTGTTTTTTAAAATAATTATAATCATTTTCTAAGACAACCAAAAATATAAGACATAGCTTATGCTTACGAAAAATAATATTCCCTTCGTATCAATTTAAGTGTCTTACTTTCTTTTTTAGAAAATAAGTATAATTATTTTTTAAGGCAATCTAAACTATAATATTCAGAAAATAATTATAATCATTTTCTAAGACAACAAAAATATAATACTTAGTATAAGCTTCAAAAAAACAATATCCGTTCCGTATCAATTAAAGTATCTTCCTTTCTTTTATAGAAAATAATTATATTTATTTTTTAAGACAACCAAAATGATAATATTTAGCTTATGCTTACGAAGAAACATATCCCATTCGTATCAATTTAAATGTCTTGCTTTTTTTTTTTTTAATAAAATAATTTAATCAGTTTTTAAAACAATCGAAGATATAAGATTTAGAAAACTAAATCATTTTCGATGACAACAAAAAATATAACACTTAGCTTATGCTTCGAAAAAATAATATCCCATCGGTGTCATTTTAAGTGTCTTACTTTTCTAATAAAAAATAATTATAATTATGTTTTAAGATAACCAAACATGTAAGTTTTAGCTTATACTTAAGAAAATAATATCATCTTCGTATCAATTTAAGTGTCTTACATTTCTTTTTGGAAAAAAAACTATAATCATTTTCTAAGACAACCAAAAATATAAGACTTAGCTTATGCTCAGGAAAAATAATATCCCTTCGGTATCAATTTAATTGTATTACTTTATTTTGTAGAAAATAATTATAATTATTTTTTTAGACAACCAAAAATATAAGATTTAGCTTATGCTTAAGAAAAATAATATCCCCTCCACACCAATTTAAGTGTCTTACTTTCTTTTATTTTATAAAAAATTGTAAAACTAATTAACATGAGTGTTGAAACACTAAATATTGAACGACAAAAATATCCTCAAAATTATGCCCTTTGAAAATTAAAAATTTCCTTGAAAATGTATTTCAATATTGGATAAAACTATAATAACATTTAAAACTTTAACTAATGTTTAGAATATTAAAATTTAACAAAATTCTATAGGATATTAAAAATAAAACTAAAAAAAGATAGTTTGAATAGAAATAGACAAGTTTGGTTAATTATCATAACACAACCTATTGTTAAACCATTCTTTAAGTTGAAAAATTATGAGTCAACATAGCGCAGCTTTTTGCTACATTATGTAATTTATTTCTGTTTTTTTTTTAATTTTTTTTTTAAAAGCTCACTTAACGGATGTAAACGGGGAAATGTTAACACATTTTATATAACGCACAAATACTCTAGTAACATTTTTTTCTCTTGGGGTATTTTGATTTAATTCGTTTTTTATTGGGTCGTTTAGGTTCGAGACTCAACAACATGCGTCAGGCCGCAGTCATTCACATTTCTTGAATTAAGACGCAAATTGATTTTTTTTTTTTTCTTCTTTTATACATATTTTTGAAATTCTCACAAAAATTACACATTTCTTAAATTTGCAGCCAACAGTGCACTTTTTGGTAAAAATAAGCCATTCATGTATCAACAAATTTTTTCCTAGTTTCGGCCAAACCAAATATCTACCACGTGAAGATAAACAGTGGCTATCATTCATAAACCAAAAGGAGGAGTGATCTCTTTCTTTTCCCCATATCTTAGAGTTGAAACATATCTTCTTCTTTCTCTTTTTCCAGATTTGTTTCCATATTATTAAAATATTTTTTTTTAGCATTGATAATGTACTACATTTCTTGACCCTTATATAGTTTAGTGTACCAACCTTTTGGTTTTTTATCTTTGTTTTGCTTAATTTGTTTTTGAAAGATGGTTCAAAGTCACAAGCACATGGAAAATGTGTCCGGTGAATAATTGAAGGTCAGTTTCATCACTCAAGATATATAGTATATCATTTCCTCTGGATTTTAACCTAGCTATGGTTTCTGCATATGAAGTGGAGCATTAATGACATGACAGTAAGAGTTAGGCGTCATGTGATTTGGAGGACACGGGTTCAAACTGCAAAGGCATCATTTTGCTCGAATACTTCCCAAAAAATATAAAAGGAATCAAAACCGATCCATTGTTGTCGGGCACAGAACTAGAAGTCCAAATACGGGTTCGGCCGAACCCGATAGCTTTTGGTCAAACTATGAATTTGTGTTAAGAAATTCAATAAATATGAGCAAATATTAAGTTTAGAGCCTAGTTATTAATACTTGAAATCGTCATTTAAAATTCAGAATCCATAAATTAAAGTTAATATCCTGGCTTCGCCTCTGATTGTTGTTCCCCTCCTAAAGTCAGATTCTTATGTGTTACTCACCCCTCTACCATTGGAAATCAGAGGCAAATCTACGGTTCCAGTTACGAGTTTGATAGAACCCAATAATTTTAGCTCAAACCTTATATTTGTGATAAGATATTCACTTAATACGAATAAATAATCTATCTAGAACTAGTAAACAAAAAGAGTTGTGGTCCAGAACCATAAATTTAAAATCTTGAATCCATCACCACTTCCCGTCCGACTTCCATGTGTTAAGACTGTGTACAATAGGTCACTCAATGTGATTAGGCTCTTCCTCAGTCCCCACATAGTAAAAACTTAGTGCATTAGACTACCTTTTAGAGTTTTTGTTTTACATTTTCAAATCCGTCTTCTCAATTAACAAGTCTCGATTAGCTTCAGTACCCAAAAAATAGTCAAATTTTCAAATTATTTTCAAAAAAAAAAAAAATTATGTCAATTCTCCATCGCGATAAGCTAATTATTATAACATATATAACATCAAGCATTATATTATTGATAATTCGTGGCAAAACTTTTTTCTTAGCATTCTTGATTAACCCAATGAAATTAAGTAAAATGCAAGTGCATACAAAACAAGAAATCACTTTCTGAGTCTTCATTATGATCATAATACCAACTTATCAAATCACGGTCTTGAGAAATTCATTCTTTGTATCTTTTTTTTTTTAAAATGGTGGAGGACATATATATAGCTGTATTGTCCAAGAATTTCAGATTACATGAACCTGAATATGACAATGACCTCCATTAATATTAGACTAAATACAATAATAATGATCACATTACACACCACTTTTAGTTTTAGAGTCAGCACTTTGTTAAGTTTGTATGATACTCTATTAGGGTAGTGAATTCCAACTCCCAATCGCAGTGACAATGCCAGAAATTCTAATTATGAGATTAAAAATAATGAAAGAATGCTATAATGTTGCCTCAAATAATTTTTAAGTCGCAATTGCCTCTACATAGAAGCTTCCCTTAGGAGTCTTTCAATTTGTATAAAAGTTGGTCTTACCCTATTTATAGGGCGTAAGTTTTCAAGGAAGGTAATTTAATTTGGCAATTGCGGGCCCATGAGTTCATATAAGGGGGATTTAAAAAAAAATATTGCATAGTCTCACCCATAACTTGAGCTTGTGATCTAAATCAACGATTGGAACCTTTCCAACTACGAATAGAATCTCCTCTTATATGAAGGAAATTTAACATTTTATATATAATCAAAACAAAATAATTCGTTTTTCTTATTTGCATGGTATGATTTTTCAACGAAAGAGGTTTAAAATTCAACCTCTTGACCTAACTAAGCTCCGCCTTGCTCCACCTTGCTCCGCCTGCATAGCGACAAAATGATGGTTAGTTAAATACCTTTTGGAAGAAATTATATATATTGTACATAAATATCATGCATGCTTTTAGCGAAATTTCCGACTCAGTCACACCCTGACACCCTATTGATCATGCTATTTTATTTCATTCATCAATAATAATGCAACGGATGTACACAAACATTAGTCCACTGCGATCAAATTAATTTCAAATGGGAATAATTGAAAAATTCGAATAAATATTGACCAAAATCATTGTTTAATGCTAAATCCTAAAGAAAACAACGACTAGTTTTATATTGGGGAGAATAGACAAGTGAGATTCTTTGATTTTGGTCCAAAAATGCTAATTATCTCTTTTATAAATTATGGTGTTGCATAAAAGTCAAGAATGTTTTGATTACACCTTTTTAATAAGAAATATTCATGCATGTTCAGCCTGTAGGTAATTAGTGGAGTAACTAAGTAGCGACATATGTACCAGAGCAATTCAGAAAGGCAAAAGAGTTCAATTTCGATATACTGATAATAAAAGAATTTTTTTAAAATTAATAGTGTACTAAATTACTTAAAATATATTTTTTAAAAGTAACCTAATAGTTTCATGGATTCATGCATTCAACTTGAGTCTCGTGTCCTGGGTACAATTTTGCATTAAAGCATGTTAAACTTCTTAAATTAAAGACAAAGGTTGATTTCTTTTTTATTTAAAATAAAGTCCGTTCGACTTGCTTTTTTATTACTCCAAGACATCTATTTAAAATTGTATCATCACTACTTACTTCAATGTGGTGACTTTGACGTGATTTAGAAAAAGTTAGGTGACGTTGTTACAAAATAAAAAAACATGACCCATAATTGTGCGATCTTCTACGTTACTACCTCATAATATTTGTATATAAATTTAATTTGTACCGGGATTTTTTTTTTTTAAAACGTATCCCTCCAATCAAACCTCCCTAATTAAGTAGCATAACTATTTACTTGTGAGGCTATTATTAAGCAAAAAAAATAGGCTCTATGCATTGTTGGCAAAATCTAGTACAAAATTTGAGCATCTCCAGTAATAATGGATCGTGTCTCTGTGTGTATATATATATATATATATTCACGAAGCTAGAGTTTTAATTACGGATTCGATAGAATTTAATAGTTTTGATTAAAACTTTATACTTACATTTCCGAAAATCCACTTAATATATATATATATAAATAATTTATCCAAAACACAGTAAAATGCTTTTTTAGAATATTCCAAAATTCATAAACTCAAATTTTTGTATCCACCTCCATCTATTAATTCATTCCCTATTGCCTTAAAATAAAAAGAAGCATATCTCATGACAAGAAGAGTAAAGGCCAAAAAAGGAAAAAAAAAATAAGCACAGAATGCTGACACCGTTAACAGGTATAGAGAGAAGGGTCACCCTTAGAAATTAAATAAATAAAGCAACAAGTACAAGAAAAGGGACAAATAGACAAGACTAGAACAGAATGTAAATAAGATGGGGAACAAGATAAGGATTAAATTGGACTGTACCTATATGATCTCTCAGCTATAGGGTTTGTGAAATTCTTTTGACCCCTATCTTTTCTTTGAATTTGCCTCCTTCTCTTTAACTCTTTTTTTAACCTCAAAGGAATCTTGTCCCATTTCTTTTTTTATTTGGAAGAAATGAATGAATGAAATTAACAAGTACAATATGATTACTCTCAGAGTGACAAGACACAGCATCTCATTTACCCTTAGGAAACGCTCTCTGATTCCCGTTCTAGTTTGCATAACACCTATTCATTTCTAATCCGTTCGAAAAACGAATGACACACTTTTCTATTTAAAAACTCGTTAACTTTTTTTATTTTTATTTTGCTCTTATAGTTAAAGAAAGAAATATCATCGCACAGTGGAAATTCTAAAGGAGCACTTTGATATGTGCAGAAAGTTTTTCTTTCTTAAATTTTGTGCTACGTGTCCGACCAAACATGTTGACATAGAACCATGTGTGAAGTTTTGATGATTGACAAAGCAAAGACTTAGAACAAGTAAACCATGAATGATGAAAGTTGATGAAGAAATGATAGTAATGTTCCCAGCAAGAAAGCACAGTAAATAATCCTAGGTCTAGATACATGTGATAATTCACAAAGTATTGAACATGCTAGACAGTTGGTTGAGAGATTGAACTGAAATGGCAAGCAACACAAGATGGTTGTAACAGGTCTATAGACATGCACATGAACTCACAATGCAAGCATGTGTGTCAATACAAAGACAAGTGCAATGAAGCAGACCAGAGAGAAAGTGAACCATCAACATACATGATCTATCACATAGACAAATGCTGAGCAAGGGAGATCCAATGATGAAAGCAGCACGGGTAAAATGGAGCTGGTCCAAATACATGTTTCATTAGAAATAGACAAGCTAGGTAACGTGTTATGTCCATAGGCGAAAAGTAAGTATATTTGGGGACAGACACCTAGGTCGTGCAAAGATAACAAAACATTATTACATAGAATTAAATGGAGGAAGCATATAGCATAAACTCTTTCCTGTTTCTGATCAACGTAACTTAGAAGTAGGGGCAGAACAAGGGGCCAAGGTGTTCATAATTACACAGTATATGTACGTATGGTCATAATAATTTTGCATGCATATATAATAGATGTTCACTATTAAAAAAACAAGAATCAACAACAAATAAATTCTTGTATCTTCTTGTTGGTATACATAGAATCTCATTGACTTTTTTGTGTTTACTTACTTATATTTCGAAATTCCTTAATAAAATTTCTAGTTTTGTCACTATAGAAGACGTGCTTCATAACAAAATGTGGCAATTCGTGTTGCAATAACATGAAATTTTAGACCAAAAGAAACCAAAACCATCGACCTACAAAAAAGATGTCTCAATAATGTGGTTTTGATCTTATTGAGTAACTATATTGTTCTTGACCTTGGTTTAAAAAAAAAGTAAAATTGGCTAGTATGATGTGTCGTTTCCCATTTGATGTCTCTCCACCCCCAACAACCAATCAAAAAGCTACATATTTTTAAATGTTTTTTCCTACATGCATGATTAACTATACTCTATGCCTAACTTGGTCTCTTTTCAACTTGGTTGTCTCCTTTTCATGAGCATATGCAATAATATATATCTCCATTATTCATTATAAAAATAATATTACAAAGGTTTTGTTCTTAACTTTCTAGCCGTTGGAATCATGATAAAAAACAGAAAGTTATATTTTTTTATATGTTTCCTTAGTTTCTTATTAGCAAATAAAATAATGAATTAAGGGTTCTGTTTCAATGGGAATGTCTCTCAGGATTGTGCATGTGGGGTTCATTTCAGAAGTATATATTAGACAAAATCAAACATGAATATCTTAAATTTAAAAAGGTAAAAGACAAAAAGAAAATTTAAAAATAAAGTAGTGTTTTAACAAATAGTGATAAATAAAAGATAAAAAGATGCAATTATGTTGTCTATAGGAAAAATTAGTCTTATTTTCTCAGGTAATTAAATCAGTACCCCAAAACTTTATATTCATTCAAGAAATCTAGATGATTCTATGAAGAGTTTTATAGACAACTTGCATATATTAATTCTCCTTAATTCTATAAAGAAATTATTGCAAATTAATATTCTTTGACGTGACATGAGATTCTAAATTATGGTGCTGAAAATAGGAAAAAAAAATGTCCTAGCACGACATTATTCCAATTAAAGTATGAATCCAATTACTTGGTTGACATAAAACAAAAAAGTTGCCCAAATTAGGCAAAGTAGCTGCCGTAATTAAAGTAGTACTATCTTACTATTTATTAGTATTATTTAAGTATGATCTGAACCCAAGCCAATTGCTAGATATGTGTCTCTTGGACTTATAAGCTTGTCCACAATTCTCTAACTGTTATGAAATATAGAATGCATGTTCACTACACAAATATAATGCCTCTTCCATTATCTTCCATCATATTAATGGTTCTTCCATTATCTTCCACCATATTAATGGTTCTTCCATTATCTCATATATTGAATGCATATGTAGCACTATAAATAGAGGCATAAGTTTTCATATGTAATGTACTTGAAACACATTTTGGAAGAATAATAAAATCTCTCCTCTTTGTCACTCTATGTTTATAGTTTTCATCCTTTAATATTATTACTTTTTTAGCTTCATTTTATAACACGTTATCAGCACGAGACTCTGCCGTTCCGAGCAAATACTTTAAAAGCCTCGAAGGTATTGACTTTCTATTTTCCTTTACTAATGGAAAATCTTACTAAACGTGAATTTGTAGCCTTAGATATATCCGGCAATAGCTATATGTCTTGGATTCTTGATGCCGAAATTCACCTTAATGCGATGGGTCTGGCAGACACCATTAAAGATAAAAATGAGGCATCAAACCAAGACCGTGCCAAGGCAATGATATTCCTTCGCCATCACCTTGATGAGGACTTGAAAATGGAATATCTCACTGTTAAAGATTCTCTTACTCTGTGGAATAATTTAAAAGATAGATATGACCACCTGAAGATGGTCATACTTCCACAAGCACGTTTTGATTGGCTCCATTTAAGGCTACAAGATTTTAAATCTATTAAAGCATATAATTCTACCATGTTTAAAATTATTTCTCAGTTGAAATTATGCGGTGAAAATATCACTGATCATGATATGCTGGAGAAAACATTCTCCACTTTTCCTGCCTCGAGTATGCTCCTGCAGCAGCAATACCGAGAAATGAAGTTCAAGAAATATTCTGATCTAATCGCACATCTTCTAGTGGCTGAACAACATAATGAATTATTAATGAAAAATCATGAAAGCCGACCCACTGGTACTGCCCCATTCCCTGAAGTGAATGAGGCAAATTTTCTCCATTCTAGGCGTGGAAGAGGTCGTGGCCCCAGTCGTGGTCATGGCCGTTGTCAAGGAAGAAATTTTAATCATGATTCTCGTCTTGCACCAAATAATACCCTTCACCACCAGCAATGTAAAACGAAGGATGAAAAGTATGAAACTGGGCAAAAGAAAAATTCAGAAAATAAATGCTTCCGATGTGGAGGAAAGGGGCACTGGTCACGTACCTGTCGTACGCCAAAGCACCTAATTATGCTGTATCAAGCCTCTCTCAAAAGGGCAGAAAAGGATGTCGAAGTAAATTTTATTTCTGAAGATAATGTTGAGCCCATGCATACGTGGCAGATTTCTTTGAACTCCCTGAAGGAAAAATAGATCATTTGATCGGTGATGGATCTGTAAAAACTTAGATATTTCATACGTGTCGTTTGTATGTGGTTATGTTTTCATGTTTATGTAAATGAAGTGTGTGTAATGCTTTGTTTAAATAGTAATATATGTAATAAAATGTGTGTAATGCTTTGCCTAATCATAATATCTATTTCGATATTCACTTTATCTATTATTTCATTTTGAAGAATCTATGGAAATTCCTCAAATTTTATTTGGATCAATGACCAATCATGAAGATATTTGTGTGATTGATAGTGGAACAACACATGCCATATTCAAATATGAGAAATAATTTTCTCACTTGCGTAGAAAAAGGGGAAATATTAATACAATTTCCGGCAATTCGAAATTGATTGAAGGCTCCGAAAGAGCTACTATATTTCTGACTAAGGGGACGAAACTTGTTATAGAAGATGCATTATTCTCTTCTAAATCCCCAAGAAACTTGTTAAGTTTCAAAGATATCCGCCGTAATGGATATCACGCCGAGACATTAAACGAAATAAATGATGAATATCTTGCCATTACAAAGAATGTCTCCGGCCAGAAATATGTTTTGGAGAAATTGCCAACTTTGTCTTCTGGTCTGTATTATGCAAAAATTAGTACAATTGAAGCACACTCGATCGTAAACCAGAAGTTTAATGATTCAAGTACTTTTGTGCTTTGGCATGACCGAATTGGTCACCCTGGATCAATAATGATAAGACGAATTATTGAAAATTCAAATGGGCATCCACTTAAGAACCTGAAGATTCTTGAAAGTGGTGAATTTTCATGTGCCGCTTGTTATCAGGGTAAGTTGATAGCTAAGCCATCACCCATGAAAGTTGACATTGAATCCCCTGCTTTTCTAGAACGTATACATGGGGATATATGTGGACCTATTCATCCACCTTGTGGGTCATTCAGATATTTTATGGTCCTAATAGACACATCTTCAAGATGGTCTCATGTGTGCCTCCTATCGTCTCGAAACCTGGCGTTTGCGAAATTATTGGCACAAATAATACGCTTAAGGGCACAGTGTCCGGATTATCCCATTAAGGCTATACGCCTCGATAATGCCGAAGAATTTACGTCTCAATCTTTTGATGATTATTGTTTATCAGTTGGGATAAAAGTTGAACATCCTGTAGCACATGTTCATACCCAAAATGGTCTTGCTGAGTCATTTATTAAACGACTACAATTGATAGCAAGACCACTACTTATGAAAACACGGTTGCCCACTACCGTCTGGGGACATGCTATCTTACATGTAGCATCTCTTATTCGTCTCAGACCGACTCATTATAATAAATACTCCCCGTCACAATTAGTATTTGGTCATGAACCAAATATTGCTCATCTCCGAATCTTTGGTTGTGTTGTATATGTGCCTGTAGCACCACCACAGCGTACTAAGATGGCCCCCCAAAGAAGGTTAGGTATATATGTTGGGTTTGAATCACCCTCTATTATTCGCTATCTTGAGCCATTGACGGGAGATTTATTCACTGCCCGATTTGCAGATTGTCGATTTGATGAAATAAATTTTCCACAATTAGGGGGAGAGAGAAAAGAAAACAAAAGAGAAATTGTGTGGAAAGTTCCATCACTATCTCATTTTGATCCACGTGCCCCCATATGTGAACAGGAGATACAGAAGATCATTCACTTGCAAAAAATAGCAAATCAAATGCCAGATGCATTTACTGATTTGAAAAGGATAACTAAGTCACATATCCCTGCAGAGAATGTGCCTATCCGAATTGATGTCCCAAAGGGAAAATCTACTAGTGTCATAGCCTCTGAATCTCATGCACGCCTGAAGCGTGGTAGGCCATTGGGTTCTAAGGATAAAAATCCTAGAAAACGAAACACGAAAAATGATCAAAATGACACTATGAAAAAATATCATGAAGATATTCAAGATCTGACTAATCCTGATACTCCTGAAGATATTAGGGAACCCGAGACTCAAGTAAATAAAGAACTATCATTGAGTTCTTCTGGTGATGGGATAAATATGAATCGATCGAAGATTATGGTGGATAATGTTTTTGCATATAATGTTGCACTAAATATTATGAAAGACATTGACGATCAGGAACCCCAATCTGTCGAAGAATGTCGACGAAGATATGATTGGCCAAAATGGCAAGAGGCAGTTCAATCAGAATTGAATTCACTTGCCAAACGTGAGGTTTTTGGACCTGTAGTCCAAACGCCTAATGGTGTAAAACCAATTGGCCATAAATGGGTTTTTGTGCGAAAAAGGAATGAGAGAAATGAAATTGTGAGATATAAGGCACGCCTTGTTGCACAAGGATTCTCTCAACGACCCGGTATCGACTATGAAGAAACATATTCACCCGTTATGGATGGCATAACATTTCGATATCTCATCAGTTTAGCTGTATATGAAAACCTTGAAATACATCTGATGGATGTGGTTACAGCTTATCTTTATGGCTCACTTGATAATGAAGTCTATATGAAAATTCCTGAAAGATTTAAAATGCTTGAAGCAATTAACTCAAAGTCTCGGGAGATGTATTCAATCAGATTACAAAGATCGTTGTATGGTCTAAAACAATCAGGGCGCATGTGGTACAATCGCCTCAGTGAATACTTGGTAAAAGAAGGTTATATAAATGATGTCATTTGTCCATGTGTTTTTATTAAGAAAACAAAATCAGAGTTCATTATAATCGCTGTTTATGTTGATGACATAAACCTAATTGGAACTCCAGAAGAGCTCCAAAAGGCGATTGAATATTTAAAGAAAGAATTTGAGATGAAAGATCTGGGAAAAGCAAAACTTTGTCTTGGTTTGCAGATTGAACATTTGACAGATGGGATCTTTATTCATCAATCTGCTTATACCGAAAAGGTTTTAAAACGATTTTACATGGACAATGCGCATCCTTTAAGTACTCCAATGATTGTTCGCTCACTTGAAGTGAGTAAAGATCCGTTCCGATCTCAAGAAGAAAATGAAGAGCTTCTTGGTCCTGAAGTACTATATCTTAGTGCAATTGGTGCACTTATGTATCTTGCTAACGCTACAAGACCTGACATAGCGTTCTCTGTTAATTTGCTAGCAAGATATAGCTCTTCTCCTACACGAAGACATTGGAACGGAGTTAAGCATATATTGCGATATCTGAAGGGAACTAGCGATATTGGTCTGTTTTATACTAACAAAGGTAGTACAGATCTTGTTGGTTATGCAGATGCAGGTTATTTATCTGATCCACATAAAGCTCGATCTCAAACAGGCTATCTGTTTACATGCGGAGGTACTGCTATATCATGGCGATCCACAAAGCAGTCCATTGTTGCTACTTCTTCGAATCATGCTGAGATAATAGCTATTCATGAAGCAAGTAGAGAATGTGTGTGGTTGAGATCAGTGATACATTTCATCAGAGAATGATGTGGCTTGAAGTGTGATACAAAATTACCCACAGTATTATATGAAGATAATGCTGCATGCATAGCTCAATTAAAAGGAGGATTTTTAAAAGGAGATAGAACGAAGCACATTTCACCAAAGTTATTTTTCACACATGATCTCCAGAAGAAAGGTGATATTGATGTGCAATAAATTCGTTCAAGTGACAATCCTGCAGATTTGTTCACCAAATCTTTGCCAACTTCAACTCTTGAGAAGATGATATTCAAGATTGGAATGCGAAGACTCCGACATCTTAATATTGGTCTTCGTCAGGGGGAGTGAAATACACGTTGTACTCTTTTTTCCTTAACCAAGTTTTGTCTCATTGGGTTTTCTTGGTAAGGTTTTTAATGAGGCAGCTCTCAAAGCGTATTACTAGATATGTGTACTCTTTTTCCTTCATTCAGGCTTTTTCCCACAGGGTTTTTCCTAATAAGGTTTTTAACGATACACATCATCTATGGACATCCAAGGGGGAGTGTTATGAAATGTAGAATGGATGTCCACTACACAAATATAATGCCTCTTCCATTATCTTCCACCATATTAATGGTTCTTCCATTATCTCATATATTGAATGCATATGTAGCACTATAAATAGAGGCATAAGTTTTCATATGTAATATACTTGAAACACATTTTGGAAGAATAATAAAATCTCTCCTCTTTGTCACTCTATATTTATAGTTTTCATCCTTTAATATTATTACTTTTTTAGCTTCATTTTATAACACTAACAACCTACAATACAATTTAGGGTTGATGTTAACAGTTTTAATCGAACTGCTAAAAAATAATTCACCCGCCTAGCCATAGCGGATGTATACTCATTACTCTTCCTTTATTAATCCACTTTTAGTTCTCAACAACCAAATAATTTTTAACTTTTATCTAACCATACTTAAACTCTTAAACCATTATATTGTCAAGGGAAAGGGGTCAAATTTGGGCATGTACTATTTGAAATTGAGAAACTTTGTCCTTTGTTCGTTTTTTTTTGTCTATTATTTCTCTCCCTCCTCCTCGTCCCCCGTTCAGAGACATCCTTGTTTTTACCTTTGATTGCTAATGCGACTCCAACCGATTGAGAAAAAATTTAAACCATACTCAAAAGCTGAAGGATAAATTTAAACTTTTCTTTAATATGGAGAGTTGTCCATTGATTTCATACTGGAACTCCATTGATTATAAGAATAACTACTAGCGATTTGCTAACGGCTATGAATAAACCAAAAGTGAAACGAATGGGTAAAATAAAACAATTTGGAATAGCACAAGTCCAAATTTGAACCTCATGAATAAACCAAAAGTGAAACGAATCGGTAAAATAAAACAATTTGGAATAGCACATGTCCAAATTTGAACCTTTTTCCATCTACCAATAATATGTGCAAGCGAGAAGCCCAAATTAGTTGCAGAGAGAATCATGTTGGCTCTTAACAAGTGCTGGGATCTAGGACTTCATAGACAATATCTATTTTTCTATAGTTGCTTTTTCCTAGACCACCCTAGCCTTTTAGCTTTTGCAGATTTTTTTTTTGGATTTCACAAATGAAATGTTTTTGCTTGGGGAGTCATTGTGAAAATTGACAAAGATCAGAAATTTTGTTAGGTTATTATTCTGCATGCGGTATCAATATTGAAGCTTCAATTAATCCAGATTCATATTGCGTAAGGCTTTCATAAGGGGACTTGCTTTCTACCAAAAAATTTTATATTCGGAGTTCGAACTTGAAACATTTGATAAGAATAGAGGGATCTTATTCATCTCCCATCCTCGATAATAAAGATGATTACAATTAACTAAAGAGTTCATTGGCTTTTCCCAACACCATGATAATGATCCCTTTCTTTCAACCAGAAACACAAAAAAAAAAACCTCAGACAATTTCAAGATTGTGTCCTTTAAATATGTTAAAGAAGTTTCTTCAAACAACAAATTACTAAAATTAATTGGAAGTTGGTTTTTCGTGTTTCAATTAAGGATATGATGTTGATAATTCGAGATAAAGCACTTAATGAACTACCACGCGGTTGTGGTTCGCCTTGTACAGACTATTTTTAAGTGTAGCATTAAGACATTAAATAAAATAAAATTTAATGACCAATCGTCAAAAGACTAGCTAGTCCCTAATGTTGCAATAACCAGATCAAACGATATGTAGATACTCTTATTATATCAAATAAGATCAAAAGATTAATGAGGCTGATTTACGCAAATATTCCTTTTTTTAAGATACCGTCTAGATTTTGCCTCTATTTTTAAAAATTGTCCAACTATAATTTGTGGAAAATTACTTTTCTAGACAATGTTGGATTCGGGTCTAGTATTTGCTCATAAAGTGTTCAATCTTACAGACAAAACATTATTTAACTGTCGTTCAATATTTGCAATAACTTACAAATTTTAGACCATGATTTAACATTTCTAATAAAATTTTCAATTTTCTCAAAAGAAATCTTTAGACTGTGATCTAAAAGATCCACAGATTGCAAGAGAAATAAAAAAGATGGTCATTTATTAATCAATTGTCCCGAGAAGCGACAACCAGCGAAAATTTCACGATGAATGAAGACATTAACATTGGTTTCACTTTAATTAGGTTATAATATGCCATCAGTACATCACAATCTTCTTTTGTTCCGTAACATGTAGGCTCATAATTACAAGATCCCTTAGTTGCTTAAGTTTCTTGCGACATCATTAGACCATAATCAAGTAACAAAATCGTAATTGTTATAAATTAATGTGGTTGTTATGATGAACTTAATCTTCTTTGTCATTTTTGTCTCCTTACACTCATGCAATTAGTTAAAGGATCAAGATCAAAAGGTGCATTACACTTAATGTCTAGCAACATATATAGATTTTTTTAAAAAAAAAAATCTCTTAGTGCTATGATAACCACTATATAATATAATGTCCCCTCTTACCCCTAACCCCCTCCAAAAAAAAAAAAAATCTCTTTTCTTCCTTTTTAGGGCAGTGGCTAGGGGCATTAATATTGTTTACTCAGACTTGCAACTGAGTGTAATTCATGAGCACTATAAGCTTTTGTGTCTGGAAATGTGAAATATAAATGACAAGCATTCTTTTTCAATGACCAACAAATTCTCGAGGTTCAATTAATGACACATGATTCAAAATTCAGTGAATAATGGACTTTCTTAATACTTTTCTTTCTCCACTAAAAAGTTAGTTTTTGTCTGTGATACGTTTTGGCATGTGACGTACGTCTAATTCATACATCATGTCTTGTACTCATACTCTTACCACTCGACCAAAACGATAGACGCTTCAATGACAAGAATCGTTTTGTGACCAAAATATTCTCGAGGGTCAACTGTGATAATGAATTTTTCCTTATAGTAAACTTTTATTGATAAAAGATTTTGAATGTGTGACGTATGCCTAACCAATACATCATGTGTTATGCTCGTATTCTTACCACTACACCAAAACTTTGGACCCTTCAATGACAAGCATTTTAAATTTAAGGTTTTCTATTTAGTGGCTGATGACACTGCATATACTTAATGGTACACTGACCAAAAATAAAGGGAGATCAGCCTCTATCTATCTCTGCATGGCTCATCAAATGGAGCTTTTGACAAAGAGGATATATATAATAAAAAGTACTTTTATCACTGCCTAACTTTGGTTTAGGTGTCGTTGTTCTATTTCTTAGATGACTCTAAGTCAGACAAACACTTTGAAAAAAGGCATGTGCGTGTAAGAATACATAAAATTATGTACACAAATGATCCCTTATTTCTAATTAGGTATGATCGTTACTAAAATGATACTTTATGTTATTATAGTGAGACTACAAGGGTCATCGTGCACCGACCACTGTAACTAAGTTTTTTGCGGCGATCTCATTGAGTCGCCGCGAATATCCTCACTTTTTTGCGTATAGTCATCACTAAAATGATACTTTCTATGACAACTACAGGGATCGACTACTGAAACTATAGCTTTGTGTAGATCTTATTGAGTGAAATAATTTTTTACTTTTCACGTATAGTTAGCACGAAAATGATATTCTATGTGAGGATAATGATGACTACTAGGGTCGCCGGCTTCTATAACAATAGCTTTTCGTGATGATTTTATTAAGTCGCCATGAATATCCTTACTAGTCGTGACTTCAAAATGTCACCACAGAAATGATACTATATTTTTTGTGACGACAATGACGCCTACAACGGTCACTATAACTATAGCTTTTTGTGGCGACTTATTGAGTCAATATATATATACTTCCTTTTTGCGTATAATTGCCACTAAAATGATACTTTCTGTTGATGAAGTACAAGGGTCACCACTATAAATTTTTGTAGGATTTTATTGAGTCTCCATGAATATTCTTACTTTTACTAAAATGGTACTTTTTGTTACGACTATAAGAGTCACCACTAAAACTATACCTTTTCTATGGCGATCTTATTGAGTCGCCACAATTACTTTTTGCGTACATTTTTCTCTAAAATGATACTCTCTATGATAACCACAAGGGTCACCACTCACCACTCAAACTATAGCTTCTTGTGCCGATCTTATTGAGTTGCCACGAATATCCTTTTAGGGCAACTTAATTAAAGAACGATTCCCACGTACGGAAAATCTCATTTCTTGTAGTGCTAGCTACTTATTTGAGCACTAACACACATAGTAAACACAAACTATGATGAGATGCTAAGTCCCTATATAGTAATTAATTAATGTATCTACACAAATATGAATATTATTTAAAATACATATTTTAAGGTTCTTAGTACATTAATGGATGGAAGAGGCACTTAACATACATAATTATTCATTTTTTGAAGCTGAAGAAACAAAAGAAACTGGGGTAATAATTTCCAGAATAGTACTTTGTTTGGCACACACCAAAATAAAGCACTTAAATTCAGAGAATATTTTGAGGAAAATAATATACTATATATGGTTGTCCCAGTGCTGGGATCCAAGACCTCAAAATCCCATTTGAGTCCATGGGTTAATTAGATTTGCCTTTTTAGTGTTCTCCCTGTTCAAATTTGCTATATATCCATGTCTGACTTCTACCACAAATTTTGTTCTAAGTGTATGGAGTACTTGCTTTTAATTAGCTTTAATAAGGAAAAAGGTTCAAATTTATCCCTAAAGTATTCAAATGGCTATCCAGTTTGGCTCTGACATTTGGCACCGTGAAACCACGTACAAACAAAAAGCGTAATTCAAAACTAAATTGTACCCCAATCAATTGGCCTGTACGTTCTCTGCAATAATACATCTCTTTGAACAATTTAAAATGTCCATAATACACCTAAACAATTGCAAAATGTCCACATACTATTATCTCTATGTTTCTTTCACCGTAATTTTTGCGGTGAGATATCGTTGGTCATGTCTATGTTGCTCGGACTCTTCAGAAATATCGAAAGTGCGTGTGAAATTCCCCAAACGTAGTGCATTTTTGAAGAATCCGACACGGGTGCGGCAACATTTTTAGAGAGTCCGAGCGCTACATAGATTGGCGGGAGGTGCCTATTTGAATTGAAAGATAATGATAATAGCTCCTGTTAATCGAAAAGTAAGCAACAAGCATATACCTAGGATAAATGGCAGATGTTGGAGATTAGGATGTAGTTGCCAAATAACTATTGTCTGGTCTTTAACCACAGTAACTCATGAAGAAAACAACCTACAGACGATTATTATTGTGCTTAAAAGACCATACAAAGTTGTTTTGGCAACTCCATCCTAGTCAGTTGTCAGTCAATATATTGACTTTAGCAGTAATTAAAATGACCAATCTTCAGATGGTCTTTTTGTAGATTCATTGAGAAAAAGAACATAGACATAATAGAGAAATTAAATAGACCAGCAAAAAGCTGCCAAACTAAGTCCTTTAGATTCTTTCTTCTTTAATTTTTTCATTGGATGTGATTCTTTTTGTTCTATAACTTTTACTCTATGGTGTGTTTAGCACGGAAGAAAATATTTTCCATGAAAAAAAGTTTCCCAAAATATATTTCCTTGAAAAATATTTAGTTTTGTAGAGTTAGGTTTCCCGTTTACCAGCAAAAAAGAGCCTCCCGTTTACCCGGAAAAGAGGAGCCCCCACCAAGCAGGCGACCACGGGTCATTACGACTTTTTGCCTAACAAATTTACTTTGAAGTTGACTTTCTCACTCGACTAATCCAACTCCTCCAAATTGTCTGATTTTTCCTTCACGAAGATAAGGGGCTCAGAGATTTACTGCTTTAATTCTTGTTTCAAAAGTAGATAATATTGTATCCGAACTGTATAAAAGCACGCAATCCAAGATTTTATTTTGGCTCATGTTGGTGATTTCTGATGTAAATTGGGTCAGGTCGTCCCCCATTCTTTCGAGTTGCCCCACCGACCGAGTTGTCACAATCCAAACTGTCCCACTACATCACGACTTTGTTGACATTGCACAAAATTCATTACTTTATATTCGAGCACTACAAAGGCTGCCCGTCTTACTTATTTTCTGTTGTTTGATAAGTAAATAAGCTGAAAATATGATCACAAAAGCAATTGCATATAATTAGGCAAACGCTGTGGAGGATGGAGGTGGAGGATTGGGAGGAGAGAAAAGTCCTTCAAATACTTTGACCCAATCAAACATGAGAAAGTTAAAAAATATCCTTTGAGAAATATTTTCCTCCATATCAAACACACCGAATCCATTTTAATATTATGCAAATGTGTCAGAAAGTTCAAAATAAAAACATTTTGAGCAGCAAACATATCTTTTCTTTCACACGTCATTTCTCCAAACTTTCATCACCAAAAAGAATGTAAAAATAATTTCCAAAGTGACAAGCTCAGGACCACCACTAAGCCTGATCTCTCACTCTTTTTTCAACTCAGGCCATACTTATCAGACCTAACAACAGGTGACTTGGTAGGGGCCTCCCATCTCCAAACCCTCTCCATCAAGAAACAGATCCCTGACATTATCAGTAGATCCCATGGAAAAGTTGAAGTGTCTTAACAGATAAACCTCCTCATAAGGGCGTTGTTGTCCGGCTATTTTTTGACTGCTATGACGAATTATCGCTATAAAGAACATATAATATAACATGACAAATCGGTTCCAAAAAAAGGACTTGACTATTACAGTGAAGTGTCGTTATAAAGGATTGTTATAAAAAAGTCTTGACTTTCATACACCGAGACCGTACTCAATCAGCTCGTCTAAAAGGAGGATTAGCAGGCGATAAAATGAGGCAAATAAGGCAAGTTACCTGCTATGTTGCTCGGACTCTCCAAAAATGTAGCCACACTCATGTTGGATCCTCCAAAAACTTACTACTTTTGGAGAATCCGAAAAGCACTCGGCGGTAAGTGTCCAAGCAACAAAGATTACCTATTATAACAGATTAAAATACATGAATAGTGTGATAATCCTTGCGCTGTCAACGTACATATGTCAAAATCCAAACTGGAAAGTCATCTTGTAGACAGACAGAAAAACACACATGCATTCACTCCCACGTGAAGCGAATATCCTCAAAGCCTCTTACCCCATTGTGGAAGATAAAATTTGTGGCCCTAGTAAAGCTTAAAGGGCCTCCACTTAAACAGGGAATGAGGAAATTTTGTGCCCCTTAATATATGACTTTCAAATTAGGATATACTGAATAGGATGCAAAACATATAATTTCTTCATATAGAATGACCATAAATAAAGTAATGGTGATATTGTTTCACCAAATGTGAACAGTTTGAATAAATAGTTGGTGTAGAATTACAAAGTCTGCAGATAAAATTTGCTGAAAATAGCAACAAGACATGTTAAAAAAAGGTCATATAGTAGTTGGAACATTGGTGAAGTAAAAGTGACAGGTGAAATTTCCACTTCAAACTAAAACACTGTTGATCCAAAATCAAAAAACTCAATATGTTCCATAAATTAACATCCACTTTCATCAAGTTATATAGTCCTCACATGCAGTCCAATGAACCAGTTAGTGTCTATTGATAGTGACGCCTCCAAATTCTTCCCCTTTATATATGCTCTTGACCAACCTTAATTTTCCTGAGTCCTTCTACACCACCTATTTTCACTCAAAGAAAAGGAAAATATTGAAGAAACTTTGTGCCAACAACCACTTTTAATTCATTTAAGAAAGAATGAAGTCACCACCAACTCATTTCTTCTTTAAACATAATAGTATGCTTCTAAGGTGTCTTATTTTCATACTAGGTATTTGCTCAATCAACAGAAGTAACATCTGTTGTGACCAACCTTTTGCCAACCCTTTAAGTTTCTCAGTGATTCAGTCATCACTGAAACAGTTAAAGATTGAAGGGTACTTTAGTTTCAAGAATTTCGATCACGTGGCCAAGGACTTTGGCAACATATATCACTTCCTTCCATCGGCTGTTTTGTACCCTAAATCAGTTTCTGACATATCATCGACCATAAAACATATTTTTGATATGGGGACAACAACAGACCTAACCGTTGCTGCTAGAGGCCATGGTCATTCTGTAGAAGGCCAAGCTCAAGCTTACAAAGGAGTAATAATCAGCATGGAATCGCTTCGAGCACCAGTGATGCGTTTCCACACAGGGGAACTGCCTTTTGTTGATGTATCTGCAGGAGAACTTTGGATAAACATCCTGCATGAAAGTCTTAAACTTGGATTAACACCAAAATCTTGGACTGATTATCTTCACCTCACAGTCGGAGGCACTTTGTCGAATGCCGGAATCAGCGGGCAAGCATTCAAACATGGACCTCAGACCAATAACGTCTACCAACTTGAAGTTGTCACTGGTATGTTCATGCACAACATGCTCACTGTTCCCCAGTTCCACAATATCAGTTTCCCATTTTTTCTATTTTATTCAATAGAGTACCAATCAACACCTAAAAGTCATAAAATTAACCAGTAAAGAAGTGCTTACATTGTAGACTTGGACTCAACAAAGTCTGCAGCAGAAGGCAATTCTGTTACAACAAGTCATCACCTTTTTTTTTTTTTTTTTTTTTTTTTTTTTACTTTTGGATACTTAAACTATAACTATTAGAAAAATCATATCCCTCCATTTCTGTGAGTTGGATCGTTACGTATTATATTGCTGGAGGTTATTAAAATAACATTTTTTCACAGGTAAAGGCGAGGTGATTACTTGTTCAGAGGAGCAGAATGCTGACCTGTTCTATGGTGTACTAGGAGGACTAGGCCAGTTTGGTATCATCACAAGGGCTAGGATTGCTCTTCAACCAGCACCTAAAAAGGTACTTTTTCCAATTCCAAATATCAAATAAGTTAACATTAATTGGAACAAGATTTAAAAAGAAAAAGGGAACAACTACTGAAATCCATTTGTTAACAGGTAAAGTGGATCAGAGTGCTGTATTCAGATTTCTCCACATTTTCCAATGATCAAGAACAGTTGATATCATCCAAGGATTCTTTTGACTATATAGAAGGATTTGTCATTATCAATAGAACAGGATTGCTGAATAACTGGAGGACAACTTTCAACCCTAAAGATCCACTTCTAGCCAGAAAGTTCAGTTCTGAAGGAAAAGTTCTCTACTGCCTAGAAGTTGCCAAATATTTCAATCCAGAAGAGACAACAAATACTGATCAGGTAATATATTTTTTAAAGTCAAGCTTCCAGCTTTTGACAACTTTGCACAATGTTCACCTAAACATGTCAACATCTTGACTCTTGTTTTTCTTAATACCACAGAATATTGATGCCCTCCTATCTAAGTTGAATTATATCGAATCCACGCTATTCCAATCAGAAGTCTCCTACGTGGAATTTCTCGACAGAGTCCACATATCTGAAATGAAACTCCAAGAGAAGGGGTTATGGGATGTTCCTCATCCATGGTTAAACCTTTTAATTCCAAAGAGCAAGATTCATTACTTCGCACAAGAAGTTTTTGGGAAGATTCTTACTGACACGAGTCATGGTCCTATACTCATCTACCCCGTCAACAAATCAAAGTACTCAAATCATCATCACTCTCATAGTCTTTTTAAAGGATATGTATATATATGCATCTTTCTAACATGATCTAGGATCGTTTGTGTTGCAGGTGGATAAAAGGAACATCAATGGTTACACCTGAAGAAGATATCATGTATTTAATAGCATTTCTATCTTCAGCCATGCCATCTTCCACAGGAAAGGATGGACTAGAACATATTCTAGATAAGAACAAGAAGATACTAAACTTTTGCCAAAAAGCACATATTGGAATGAAAAGGTATTTGCCACATTACACAACACAGGAAGACTGGAAAGTTCACTTCGGCCCCCGATGGGAAACATTTGCTAGGAGGAAATCCACTTATGATCCTTTGGCTATCCTAGCTCCTGGACAGAGAATTTTTAAAAGAGCATCACTACTTCAACAACAATGACTTCTTCCGAAAATATAAATAGCTATATAGAGTTTTCCTTACATAGATCTATCGTTATAATGCTCCCCAGTGTACAATGTAACAATGTTGAAGCATTTTAGCATTCTTTTGAGAAAGACCTATCTTTGTACATTAAATACTTGAAAACTGGCTATGACTCTGATGCTTGTGCTTGGGGGAACTCATTAAAGATTCAGTAAGATTCCACTCGCGGTTGACATTTTCATTTTACAAAAGGATTTTTAATATGGACTTTTCAACTATTTAATATCCTAGTATCATCTCCAACACAACAAGATATATCAAATAGGAAAGTGCACAAAGGAGAAACAATAAATTGGCAAGTAAGCACGTCGCTAAAAAGATCCATCTAGCTTATAATTAGTTTCATACACAGGGATAAGACTTATATCTTGAACAACCATAAGACACATAGGGACACATTCAATCGACAGAAGCAGAACTAAGAGCCTAAGAGTGCCAGTAAAACCGGAAAACACCTTGGAGGTCCACCTCTATGTTGTAGCATGGATAGATTTATTTCTTTGTAGGTTCTGTCCAGCCAAGGCCTGGTCGATTAATGCTTTCACGTTTCCCTTCATAGTCCCAAGCATCACGAATAGAAGCTTCAAAGTCGGTGGTATCAGCTGCCATAGGAAGAACACTATTTAAGTCGTCTCTCGCTCCTAAACCTCCAGCTCTTATTACGTCATCCATAGTGATATCCGCCTCCATGTTTACTTCGCCACGAGATTTCTCATGTGCTGGAGCCACATCACCTGCGACATTCCTACCACCTTGACCTTGATTCACGTCAGAAGTCTCTGAATCATGTTGCAGTTTTTGATAGGATTCAGTGCCTTCATTCTTTGTGCTATGGTATTTCTTAGCTGCTGCAGCTAAAAATGCATCATGTCAAGGGCAAGACATCATGTTTTTGCAACATTTGGAATTGATTTAAGATCAGAAGCACTTTATTATCATCTAATTGGACAACCGCAAAGTTTCAGAACACCTCAAATACATTCTGTCAACGAGAAAATTCATGAAACGATGACATACAGAACTTGTGTTAACTACCCTCAGGGATAGTGCATTAAAGCCCTTTTTTGACAAAACGGAATTATCCTAGTTTTTATTGCTCCTTTCTTCCTGAAAAAAAGGTAAAATACTGCATTTAGGATGCACTAATCCTTATATCGTCAAGGTTATTGTATAAGGTTTAATATCTTCGAGGTTGGCATCTATAAATGTTGTCAAGCCCCATATAAGGAACTACGTATTTTATTTTTGCATACTCTCTTTCTCCTTCTGAATTTCTGTGTTGACCTTTCATCTTCTATCATCTAGAACTGACAATCTTTAAGTACATGACGAATCAAGGATGTGAATTGTGATTTGCAGTTTTCTCATTTGGGCAGAGAGATCCAGTCAACAAAGAATGACAAATGCTTGGAAAAGTTATCGAATTTACCAAGCTTTAAATCTTCCTTGAGGAAAGCTCTAAAATAGATCATTAACAATATCTAATTTGGTAGTTCTCTTGGCTTCAGTAGCTAAGGCATATACTTGGTATAGCCTTAAGATCCCTCACTTTGTCCTTCAAAAACATCTTATCCAACTACTAGAAGGAGAACTTCCAAATTGATAATATATCACTAGTGGGTCAATTGATTATGTATATATGGTAACCACCAAAAAATCAAATGATCAAAATATTTCATTGGGGCGATTTTTTCGAGAACTTAAAAGTAATGAATTTTCCAATAACTTAAGGGTGAAATACTGATGTAGGGATAATAATTCCCACAATAGACTGAACAGGATCCCTTTTCCCCTCACGACGTTGTGCCCTGATCAACTCCATTTCTTAACTGAGGAAAAGAAATTGACCGAAAAAGAGAGTGAGAAACTATTATGTTATTTCTCTTGGGAAAGAGGGAAGTTATTAATTTGAAAGGCATTATTTACTCTTGCGATAGAGACCCTTTTGCCAGTTCCCTAGCGAAGAGGATGCATCATGTCCTGCTACACAGAGGACGTTACTTAATCTTATAGATAATCATCCCGATGTGGCAATTCCAGCGTTTTTGCAACAGCCTTTCACCCTTAATCTAATGATGATGCACTTCGTTCTCAGAAGTGTGAAGCTTTTGAGAAATCAATCAAAATGTCTTCCTGTGTTCTGACAATATCCCCTGCTCTAGAAAACTGCTAAACTTTAGTAAGTCCTACACCTTCAGTTTCTAACAGTCCATCAACGGCAGTATCTATCTACTTACGCTTAAGGAATTGTGAGAAAATACGGGAGAAAATAGTATTATTGAATTGTGTATCTACATTATTACATTGAGCCCTATTTATAGACACTACATCCTAATCCTTTGCCATTTAGGATACTACATACAAATCCTATTCCTATTCCTATTCCTATTCATATTCTAACACTCCCCTCAAGCGAGTGCATACAAGTCATATGTACCGAGCTTGTTACAGATGTATCTAATATGAGGACGACTGAGTGACTTGGTGAAAATATCCGCAAGCTGATCACTCGACTTCACAAATTTATTAACAATATCTCCGGAGAGTATCTTTTCCCTGACAAAGTGATAGTCAATCTCAATGTGCTTAGTCCTCTCATGAAATACCGGATTTGATGCAATATGAAGGCCGCTTTGTTATCACACACAAGTACCATTTGACTGATTTCTCCAAATTTTAGTTCTCTGAGCAACTGCTTAATCCAAACTAGCTCACATGTTACTACAGCTATTGCTCGATATTCTAATTCGGCACTAGATCGAGCAACGACACTCTGTTTCTTATTCTTCCAGGACACCAAATTACCTCCTACTAACACACAATATCCAGATGAAGAACGTCTATCAGAGGGTGATCCTGCATAATCAGCATCTGTGTATCCAACGATCTGCTGATGGCCTTGATCTTCGAAATGCAGTCCTTTAAGTGGAGCTGACTTAATATATCGCAGAATGCGGACAACTGCATCCCAATGACTATCACAGAGAGAATTCATAAACTGACTTACAACATTCACAAGAAACGAAATGTCAGGTCTAGTCACCGCAAGATAATTCAACTTACCAATCAGCATCCTCCTAAGTGGCTCCCCCTGTCCTGGCAGGAGTTCAGCATTCGGATCCATAGGAATGTCAATGGGTCTACATCCCATCATTTCTCTCGCTTCAGATATGAAACTTTGAGTATTAAGGGATGCTCTTGTTATTCCCAATAAAACGACTCGGTAACAGATCACTTCTTCCAAAGGCATACTTGCGTAGCGAAATAACAATACCTGACGTGGATTGGGCAACCTCAATACCTAGAAAATACTTCAGTCTGCCAAGATCTTTAGTCTGGAAATGCTGAAAGAGTTGTTTCTTTAAATTAGTGATGCTATCTTGATCATTGCCAGTTATAACGATATCGTCAACATAAACCACCAAATAAATACACAAATCTGGGGCAGAATGTCGATAAAACACAGAATGATCTGCTTCACTGCAAGTCATGCCAAACTCCTGAATTACTGTGCTGAATTTACCAAACCAGGCTCGAGGAGACTGTTTCAGACTATAAAGTGACCAACGCAATCGACACACCAGATTAAACTCCCCTAAGCAACAAAACCAGGTGGTTGCTCACCATGGAGAAAAGCTTTCTTAATGTCCAACTGATAAAGAGGTCAATGGCGGACAACAGCCATGGATAGAAAAAGACGGACAAATGCTATTTTAGCCACGGGGGAGAAAATATCACTATAATCAAGCTCAAATATCTGTGTATACCCCTTCGCAACAAGGCGAGCCTTAAGCCGATCAACTTGGCCGTCCGGACCAACTTTGACTGCATAAACCCAACGACAACCAACAATAGATTTACCCGAACGAAGAGGAACAAGCTCCCAAGTACTACTTGTGTGTAAAGTAGACATCTCGTCAATCATAGCCTATCATCATCCGAGATGAGAAAGGTGTAGACTTAGGAATGGGGACAGAGGACAATGATGATACAAAGGCATAATGGGATGATGATAGACGATAATAACTGAAAAGGGTATAATGTGGGTTAGTATTATGAGTGGACCGTTTATCTTTCCGAAGTGCAATCGGCTGATTAGGAGGAGACAAGTTCGGAGTAGGTGCAGGGCCCGACGCATGACATGAATTATATTTGATGCTGGACGCAATCGACGATGATAAGTTAGAAGTGGTAGCACTGTGACTAGAAATGTAGTAATGACTGTAGATTCCTCAAAGGTCAGTGTAGGTAAAACCTGAGGTATAGGTAAGACCTCAGAGATATCAGAAGGAGACCTAAAGTAAGGTTGAGACTCAAAAAATGTGACATCAGTAGACATAAGATATCGACGGAGATCAGGTAAGAACCAACGATACCCCTTTTCAACCTAAGAATAATCAAGCAAGACACATTTAAGAGAGCGAAGAGCTAATGTCCCCGGAGCTAGATTATGTACAAAACATGTGCTCCCAAAAACACGAGGAGGAAGAAAGTATAGAGATAACGGAGGATATACTATGGAATATAGAATCTGATTCTGAAATTCTGAATAGAAGATGAGGGCATTCGATTAATTAAATGGCCAGACGTGAGGACTGCATCGCCCTAAAAACGCAGCGGAACATGGGATTCAATGAGAAGAGTGCGAGCAGTCTCAATGAGATGCCTATTCTTCCTTTCTGCTACCCCATTTTGCTGAAGGGTGTAGGGACAAGATGTTTGATGAATAATTCCTTGGTGAGTCATAAACTGCTGAAACTGGGAGGATTTGTATTCTAAGGCATTATCACTACGAAAAGTATGAATAGAAATACCAAATCGATTTAGTATTTCAGCACAACTACTCTTGAATATAGAGAATAACTGAGAATGATATTTCATTAAGAATAGCCAAGTACATCTGGAAAAATCGTCAATGAAACGAACAAAATAACGAAATCCTAAAGGTGAACTGACTTTACTAGCACCCTAACTATTAGAATGAACTATTGAAAAAATAGACTTTGCACGACTCTCAGCACTACGTTGAAAGGTAGTGCGAGTGTGTTTCCCAAATTGACACGACTCACAATCTAATTTGGAAAAACTAGACAAACTAAGCACCATCTTTTGTAGCTTGAACAGACTCGGATGTCCCAAACGTTTATGGATCAAGTCTGGAGGATCTGTAACGGAGCATGCTGTGGAGGAATTAGGAGAGGTAAGTGTTCGATACTAGAGGCCTTGTAATTCATATCCTGCACCAATCACCCGTCCCGTACTGCGGCTCTGCATAACAAAAGAATCATCAAGAAATCAAGAAATATTATGACACAATTTAGGGCAAGTGTCAAACTACTGACAGATGCAATATTAAAAGAATAACCAGGGACATAAAGAACAGAGTTTAGAGTGACAGAAGATAGGGGATTAGCTTGTCCAACCCTTTTTGGTTTTGTTTGGATCCCATTGGCTAAAGTAACCGGAGGAAGAGACTGTGAATAAATAATATTTGACAAAAGTGATTTGTTACAAAAAATATCATCAGAAGAGCCTGAGTCAACGACCCGCGATGGAGGGATACTAGACTGTGAAACACAGGCGAAGGAATTACCAGCAACAGAAGTATTAGGCTGAGAATCAGTGGCTACTTGTGAAGATGTCTGCTTACTTGCTCGATACTGAAGGTACTTATTATATTCAACTTCAGATAAAAGCCTCGGATTTCCTGTAGTGTCAATCTGAGCAACATGAGCATTATTGGGTAGTTGACCATGTAGAGCACGACACACGTCACGAGTGTGTCCAAACTTATGACAATAACTACACTGAACATCATTGGGTAGTGGACCATGTAGAGCAGGGCATACGTTGCGACTGTGTCCAAACTTATGACAATAACTACAATTAGTTGGAGATTTTCCAAAGCGACATCCCCCTCGTCGATTATCCATAGACTGAGATGTTTGATTCTCTATAGTTTGAGATGCGAGAATAGAGGAGTCAACGGTTGGTAATGAAACCACGGTGTGATTAGGAGGCGCAGCAAGACGAAGCAAAGAAGAAAATAGTTCATCAATTGTAGGAATCGTAGGACTAGCCAAAATCTGATCACGCACCGAACCAAGGTCAATGGGAAGTCCAGTAAGCGTAAGAACTAGAAACAACATATGTCTTTGCTCCTGTTGTTTTTCAACGTTCTTAGTGACTGACATCAACTGCTCAAATTCCTCCATGACTGCTTGTACCTTCCCAAGTAAGTAGACATATCTGATTCCTGTTTCTTTAAGTTGGTCATCCGAGATATCACATCATAAAATCGAAATATGTCATTAGTGTATAAAGTGCGATCCTTTTCCCAAACTGAATAACATGTCCGGAAGCAACGGAACAAGGGCATCAACTTGGGATCAATAGATCGCCACAGAAGGCTACATAATTGAGCATTAACCTTCTCCCATTGTGCTTTGGCCTTTCCATCTGTCTCACTAACCTTTTCACTAGCCTTTTCTTTTTCGTCAACCACAATAGCCTTTTGCATTAAGTGATCTTGAACATCTTGACCCTTGCACCCCAACTCAACCGAGGAAGCCCAAGCTAAATAGTTTGAACTTCCCATTAACAGTTCAGAAGTAATCATAGGGCTTGAAGTTCCGATTCCCGTGTTTTTGGAGCCAAAAATATCATATCCGAGAGACATGGCTCAAAACTTCAAGAAAGACACACAAAACAGGGACAAAACTTAGCTGATGGTGCCAAGAAAACAGAGATCCGGAAGTTGCCAAAAATCAGTCGTGCGGAAAAATAAAAGTGATCGGAAGTCAGAAATAACTGCTAGGGTAGGTGCAGAATTGCTAAGACACCAGGCTGGAAAAAATATCTGTCAAAAAAATGGACGGAAAAATGCAGATCTGCCTGAAACAATGCAGCAGTCGCCGGAACCCTAATTCCGGCGATCGGAATCTTCTGCAAACTGATATAAAGTGCTCGGAAGACTTGGGCGACCTCAGTTGAAGAGAAAGACCTCAACTCAAGAGAAACAGGTTGGAAAACAGCACTGTATCATCGGAAAAATAGTGTTGAGCTGCCGGAAACACTGTTCACGTCAGAAAAATTGTTCCACCGATAATATTCTATTATGACTCTGATACCGTGTGAGAAAGTAAGGGAGAAAATATTATTATTGAATTGTGTATCTACATTATTACATTGAGATTGTATATAGTATCCTATTCCTGTTAGAATAGGAATAGGATTGTATATAGCATCCTATTCCTATTCTAACAAGAATATTCAAGTGGGTTTTGTCATTTTGCCTATCCAACTCAACATCTTTTTACTACTTTTTTGAAGATATTATGTCCTAAAACTATTGGTTAGCTTTTCCCGATGAGATACATTCATGTAAACCACTAATTAAAACCTTCTGCAGAAGCCAAAGGACACATACAGTTCTATGATCTGTTCGAAAATTAAAAAGCAACGAACTATGCATAAATTAATCATTTTCAGTAGAAACAGAAATACTGTTAGGAGGCTGGTGTCCGCAATGGGCAGAAACGGAGACCAAATAACTAGCCGAAATACCTTGTGAAGCTCCAAGAGCATTGTGGTCCATTCTGCCTAAATTAAAAAGGAGGTAAGATTGACAATAGCAAGTATCTTAACCAGCTCACAACCCCTCGAGAGAACCTTCAAAAACCCTGTTATAGCAACAGAATCTATTATGGTCAAAGGACAAGAAACCATGAACGCATACTACAAAATAAGACATCTATACTAAACAGTCAAGCAATTGAGGAAGAGAATATGCGTTACACTTATCAATATTTGTCAGATCAAGACTCAAATTTCGAAACCAAATGATTGTTGTTACTGAAAACCATTACTTGCGTTTTTTTTTTCTCCTCTCTCAAACAAAGACAAATAGAAAACCTAACATGCAATTACCAATGTAAATTCCAGTCATTTCTTGAACTAGTTACCTAGACTGTTTACCAAACTTCCCTAATCATATATCATCAGTCATTAACAGATATGGAAAGGTGGGGCAATATCAATTTCAAATCATTCTTCAAACAACTTGCTTATACCCCAAAACCAATCTTTTATACTCCCTCGGATCAAAAAGAGTGTCCACTTAGTCATTTGCACAGCCCTTAAGAAAATACTAACTCCTAGACCAAAATAGGTAATTTGGCTACACAGCCCCTAATTAAATAGGTATTGGGATTTGATCACATAGCACTTAATAGCACTTAATAGGGGCAAATCTAGAAAGATAAGGTTAATTCTTTCTTGATTTGATAAGTGGACAGGATAATCTTTTTTACCCAAGAAAAAAAGGCTAACTGGACACTCTTTTTGATCCCGAGGGAGTACCCTTTTAAGAAATTTTTGTGTCAATCTTTCCTTCTGCTTTTCTTTCTTGTCTTTTTTTTAGGGAGTGATTGGTGGTATTCGCACTCACTTGCATGTACCTTGGCTAATTTACTCAGCAAACTGGTAAACCTGTACACCAAGTTTAGAGCAAATGCAAAGGACGAATATAGTGTTAGAGATCTGGGTTCATCCAAACCCAGTATTTTAGCTCAAACCTTGTATTTGTGTTAACAAATTCACTAAGTACAAATGAGCTGGGGTAGAATTTCAAATTCGAACTACAAAGTTCAAACTTTAGATCTGCCTCCGCAAATGGGATCACACTAAGAGGTCGTTTGGTTGTTGGTTAGAGTTATGCATGTATTAGTAATGGTTGTTGGTTAGAGTTATGCATGTATTAATAATGCAAGGATTACATATGTATTGGTTATTCCATCTTCTACCCTGCATAGAATAACGCATAAATTGACTCATAACTTATACATGTTTTAGTTATGTGGGATTGTAAAATGATGACCAAATAGCATACTTGGTGTGCTGAATTTTATACAAAACAACTAAAAAAGCCAAACATGGCAATATTAGCTATGCTAATTCTTATACATGAATAACTCTCTTCCTAACCAGCAACCAAACGACGTCTAAGTGTTGTATCTAGAACTCAATCAATAATCACCTAAATGGCGCCATGTTGCCTCACACTCTTCGGCAATCCACAGACAAAGTCCATGGCTATCTCGTCCCACTTCCACTGTAGTATCTGAACTGGGTGTAAAGGTCCTGCTGGTCTCTGATGCTCAGCCTTAACCAGCTGGCACACTAAGCATTTACGAGGGATCTTCAGGTTGTTACTCTTATGTCTCGACCACTCAGCCAATTCCTACATTTGCAAACATACATCTAGACTCCAGCTAGAAAGAGTAACACATAAATATATTAATATTCAAAGACTGCACATAAATTATGAATCTTTCAATCTATCTTATAATCAATTCTTCTTTTGACCAAAATTAATAGTAGATAATATATAGATTTCAAAGATGTTTCTTATTCTTTATTTGAGATATTTAAGCATATACTAGGCAACTCTTCAACATAAGCTAGCTATTTGCAAGAAAATAACTCAATCCCTCGTAGAGCAAGAAAGGTGAAAACTTAGCTAGAACCATCACAAGAAAACAAGTCATCCATTGAGAAAACGCTCAAAATACTAAAATATAATCAGCAAGCACTGAAAAGAACCAAATTCAACCAAAAAATATATATATATCTTGGTTTATGCACCTATTGATTTATATAACACAACTCTACTGCATCATATAAATAGATACAAAAGGGGGTTAGCAAACATACCAAGATGCAGAAGAACCAAAAGGGTGTCTCAAATATCAACTATTCTGCTGTATGTTATGGGATTTTTGAATTTTTGAGCACTCTGTTATTTTGTTTATTATTATTATTATTATTATTATTATGCTGGAGTTGAGTTGACAGTACAAAATAATACGTGTAGTAAAGGGAACGAAAACACGTACTCCTACTAGTCTTTTTGCAATGCTGGTGACTTATGGATTGGATTCCTGGAAAAATGATGGTACAAGCTCCAATGGGCCACTCTTGACTTGTGCACATAGTATTGGCCCAAGTGTTTGGTTCTTTTTCTTATGATAAAATAACATAAGTAACTATTTATTTAAGACTTTTTATTATAAAATATATAGATAATTTTACAAAACATAATGGTATTTTACGAAACATGATAAATTTTCATATATATTTTGTTTTATATTTTTTAGAAAATAATGTTTTTAAATTAAAATTATTTTTTGAAAAAAATATTTTAAACTTTTTAATTTTAAAAAAGAAATTTTGCTCAAAGGCTTAAAAAATTACCTCAAATTTTTATGTATCAAATGTGTATGTTAAATGTATGATTTTTTTTTTTTAAGCCTTGAATATTGTATAAAAGTTGTTAAAATGTTGTTGTAGTTGTATTAATTTTCCAGAAACCTAATATGAACTTTATATACGAAAAATGTGAATGAAATTATAAGTCTTGAGCGAGATATACACATTTCATACCATTCTCATACATAAAATTTTCAGCATAATGTTTAAGCATTGATCAAGATATATCCATTTCATACATTTTTTATACACAAAATTTGAGAGAACTTTTTAAGCCTTGAGCAAGATATACACATTTCATGCAAAAATTTGAGCGATTATTTTAAGTCTTGAATGTCGTATCAACATTGTATATAATGTTGTTGTAGTTGTATTAATTTTACAGAAATCTAACATGAACTTTTTACATGAAAATGTGATCGAAATTTTAAGCCTTGTGCGAGATACAAATTTCATACCGTTTTCATACACACAATTTTGAGCGGATTTTTTAAGCCTTGAACGAGATATACACATTTCATACACTAATTTTTTAGCGAACTTTTTAAGCCTTGAGCGAGATATACACATTTCATACATAAATTTTTTAGCGGAAAAAAATTAAAAAAAATATTTAAATAGAAAAAAATTAAAGCATATTTTGTATAGGGCTTGTAATATTATGTTTTGTAATTAGAAAACTATCGTCACGTTTCGTAAATATTTCTCCTTAGTATGTATATATACATACTTCACCCTTTTTTTATTATCCCTATATACTTATATTATAGAAAATATAGATAACCTTAGCACTTCTTATTTTCATTTTTATTTAATTAACATAAATAGTCATCCATCCAAAAAAAAATAGTTGAAGATGTATCATACTATCATATATTATATGCTATAAGTATATATTATGCATATCGGCTAGCGGATATGTATATATATTTGGCCAAGCGATATCACATCTTATATGATATATGTATATCGACTTGCAGATATTTATTTATTTATACTATATATAAGCATGGGTTGGGGGATGGATCGTCGTCCGTCCCCAACTCATGTGTTAAAAAAAAAAAAAAAAAAAAAAAAAAAAAAAAGTGGACCCCATGTTAAAAAAAAAAAAAAAATCCTCCAAACTCGTGTAAAAAAAATGGTGGACCTCATATTAAAAAATTAAGCAATATACAAAAAAAACGTGCATCCCATATTAAAAAATCAAACAATATTCATGTAATTCCCAAAGTATTCCTATTAAGTCAATAATGGTGGATTCATTGCCACATGCGTATCAACCCATTAATGAGAGAAAATGAAATTATTGTACTGCAAAAAACGTAGACCCCATATTATTGTTTTTCTCCAAAAGGTTAAGTAGTCAAACCATGTAATTTCCTTTCTTTTCTTATATTAGTCTGAGATCTAATCTAGATATTTAACTGTTGTATTTGCTATTCCGCCATGTCACTTATTTGTTATGTTTACTAAAATAAATATACTTAAAATATTTATATTTTAATTTTTATTCTTATTCTAATAAATGTGAAAAGAGATTAATGTCGTAAAAGAAAAAATAATATTAAATAGAGATCAAATAATAAATAAGGTAAATTAGTCAAATTATAATTCTAATTGACGTGTCCTTAAAAAAACGTGCAAAAGACAACATGACAAGTAAAATGAGCTAAACTAAGAATATTCACCAAAAATTAAAAAATAATAGTTCTTCGTTTAAATAGAAAATCAAATTTCTACTTTGTTTCATTTTAAACATGTAAAATTAATTTAATAATTTGAATTAGAATTATCCAAATCAAAATTTGATAAAAAATAATAAGTATTGTTTAGGTCTAATCTATATACATTAACAATAGAATATTTTACACCTTTAAATTAATCGAATTAAAATTTAAAATATTAATTGATGCTTAAATATTACTATTATTTTGTCTGAACGAGAGGAAAATAGTTTCGTTTTAAACAAGTCTTCTCTTTTAAAAAGTATTAATAATTTTTTGCAAACTTTGTATTCGTAGCAAACACTAATATAATAAAGTTTTGGATACGGAGCACAAACTATAATGTTATATTAATCATATTTTGAACATAGTATATATATCTTATCACTACCCAAACAAAGCTACATAGACATAGATATACTATAATCTAAAGTGTTGAGCCCGTGCGCAGCACGAGCATTGGAGGTGGTATGGTCGTCCACCTCCAACTCATGTTACAAAAAAAAAAAGTGAATCTCATATTAAAAAAAGCAATATATAAAAAAAGTAGTCCCCATATTAAAAAAATCAAGCAATATAAAAAAATAACTACATACACATAGATACACTGTAATCTAAAATATTAGGTGCGTGCGTAGCACGGGCATACGCTATATATATATATATATATATATATATATATATATATTCTTTTTTTTGGTCAAGCGACTAAATTTGCAACTTTTTCCTTTTTTATGACCATCTAAACCAACTCACTCCCGCAATGTTCTTGTTTGGATCTCAGCTCTTTAAGAGAAAAAAATAACTTGCTTGTTGAAACTTTGAAATCAGTGTCAAAATGTGGTTGTCTAATCACGTAAGACCATCTAATCCACCACAATTTCAAACTTCAATTTGAACTCTACAAAAATCAAAACACTAAAACAAAGTGAGTAGGGTAGAATTTAGAATTTCAAGAAGACGAGTGCGCTATTCGAAAATTACATTTACGATTTATATCTTTATATTCTTATCATGAAATCATTACACGTATGAAATTATATGTTCAAAATTATTATATTCTTGTAGCAATTTTAGTGATTCTTGTCATATATACTTATACTCTATATATTATATGCTTCAATGCTACTAGTTTTAGTATATTCACTTGGTTTAGTTATATATTTTTTTCCCCGATGGCAATGAAAATAAAGATTTCAACGTGTTAGACTTAGAGAAGTTTGAAAGAAAAATTAAAAATAATTAAAAATAGAAAGAAATAATTAATTAAAACACATCATGGGACACCAAACAAACCCAAAAATGTGAGATTTTGGAACCTCAAGCTCCATTTAAAAGGGAAGAAGATAAACATAGGATTTGAACTACGTATTTAACTTCTGAAATGAGGTTTAAATCTCCAGCTTCACTTGTAGATGTGCACCTAACAATTACTGTACAATATTGACTTGTTGAACTTGACTGCGCCTATGCATATTCAACTAATCCTCAAAAAATTAGAGCATGAGTACACAGGAATGCACGTGAACCTATGCACACTCTTGAGAGTGAGTACATAACTCGTCCGTTCGAAATACTTTTGCTTGGATTAATTTTTCCAGTGTCAAATATTATAATAACTTGCTTATCGAGATCAGTATAAGTCGATTCAGACACTACCATTTAAAAAAAAGTCCCAAAATATGACTACACGTGAACTTACGCTCTACGATGCCCTTGAAAGTGAATATATCACTCGTCCAGTTCGAAATATTTTTGCTTGAATCAATTTTCGAAATATTTTTGCTTGAATCAATTTTCCCCAGAATCAAATCTTTTGATAACTTGCTTATTAGACGAGTACAAGTCGACCCAAACACTATCGTCTTAAAAAAAATAAAAAATAAAAATATATATATATATAATGCAACATATGCCAACCCCCTCCCCCACCCACCTTAACCATGTAAAACCCTCCAATCCCCCAACAACAATTTCAAACTCCAACCTAAACCCCCCATTACCCCGCTCTCCTCTTAAAACAAACAAAAACAAAACCCAAAACACACACAAAACACTGTGTGGAAAAAAGAAAAAGAAACACTCACAACAGTCTCTTTCACAACTCTCAAAGATTCCTCTTTTTCTTAATCACAAAGCAAAAAAAAGAATAAAAACTAAAGCCATTCAATCAAAAACCCTAAATCCCCAAATTTGAAATATTCATTTATGTCATCTAAACCTAATAATAGCTCTAATTCCGATGCAGGATTTAATTGCTCATTTTCAATGGCATCATCATCCGGGTCAAAACCGGGTTCGGATATTCCGGGTCGATCATCAAGGAGGAAACCTAGATTAGTGAAGATGAGGAAACAATCGGGGTTTAATCGGGTTGACCCGGTTTCTAAGAGCTCGGATCATAGCAGTGAAGGTAGTAGTAGTAGTACTGGTAAGAGTGATTTTACTTTGAATACTGATTTGGAAAGTTTAGGTGCTATTTTTGGTGCTAATAAGAGTGATATTGCTAAGAATGCTAATTTGGAGAGTTTAGGTGCTAATAAGAGTTTTTTTTTTTTTTTACTTTGAATACTAATTTGGGAAGTTAAGTTGCTGTTTTTAGTGCTAATAAGAGTGATTTGCTAGGAATACGAATTTGGAAACTTTAGGTTTAAGAGTGATTTTGCTGTGAATACGAATTTGGAAAGTTTAGGTGCTACTTTTGGTGCTAATAAGAGTGATTTTACTTTGAATGCTCAGTTTCCAGAAAAAATATAGTGATTTTACTTAATACTAATTTGGAAAGTTTAGCTTTGAGAGTGATTTTGCTGTGAACATGAATTTGGAAAGTTTTGGTGCTAATAAGAGTGATTTTACTTTGAAAGCTACTCCCTTTATCCATTTTTACATGTATACTACAAAATTGTCGTCCATTTTTACTTGTCCAGTTTGGAAAACTGATAATATACCATTTCATACCTATTTTACCCTTATTAATTATTGAGTTGAAAAGTTTAAGGAATTCTTAGCGGCTGCACAACTTTTAAAGTATGTTTTATTGATTAGGGGTGATATAGTAAAATTGTCATTCTGTTTATGGCTCCTTCAAGGGGAGTGCCAAGTCAATACGGTACAAGTAAAAATGGACGGAGTGAGTAATTTGGAAAGTTCAATAGCTGTTTTTAGTGCTAATAAGAGTGATTTTGCTGTGAATACGAATTTGGAAAGTTTAATTGGTGTTTTTAGTGCTAAGAAGAGTGATTTTTCTTTGAATACGAATTTGGAGAGTTTAGGTGGTGTTTTTGGTGCTAATAAGAGTGATTATACTTTGAATACTAATTTGGAAAGATTAATTGCTGTTTTAGTGCTAATAAGAGTGATTTTACTTTGAATTCTAATTTGGAAAGTTTTAGGTGCTATCTTTGGTGCTAATAAGAGTGATTTTACTTTGAATACTAATTTGGAAAGTTTAATTGCTGTTTTAGTGCTAATAAGATTGATTTTACTTTGAATTCTAATTTGGAAAGTTTTAGATGCTATCTTTGGTGCTAATAAGAGTGAATTACTTTGAATACTAATTTGCAAAGTTTAATTGCTGTTTTTAGTGCTAATAAGAGTGATTTTGCTGTATATTTAGGGGCAATGTTGAACAAAAATAATGGAGAATCTAATGTGGAGCGAATGGGGGGCTGTAGAATTGGAAAAAGTGGTAATGAGGGTTTTGTTTTTGGTTTGGACTCAAATTTGGAGAATTTGGGTTTTGTTTTTGGAGCTAATAATACCAGTAGCTTGAAGTTTAACTCGAAGATGAAGAATGCTGGTCGACCAAATAAGAACAGTAGGGCATCCTATTTGAATGTGTCTAATAAGGAGCCTGACTGTAGTGAGAGCAATAGTAATTCGAAGTCGAAATTGGAATTTGGACAAAGGAAGTCTAGTGGAAATGTAGGACAACCACAAGTTGATGAGGTCAAGAATTGCTCGAGCGAATCTCATAAAAATGAGCAGTCCAGTACATTGCAATCAGATAAATTAAAAGCTAACTTTGTGTTTGGTGCTAGTAAACATAACTTTGACTTAGGGAACAGAGTGTGTAATAAAGATGAAGCACACAGGGGAGCAGAGTCTCAGGGTTCAAAATTCAATGACACTTCTGTTTTTGGGTATGGCATCAAAGGGAAGAACAAAGAGAATGAAAATGGAAAAGTTGCTGAAGATGTGGAGAATTTTGATAGGGAAAAGACCCACAATCAGAATGGTTGTTGGAATGCCCAAAAAAGTGGCTTGGAGGCTGATGGGAAGCTCAAGTTTGCTTCAAGTAGTAGGAATACTGTAGACACTGATTTACCAAAAAACCCCATTTTTAAACTCTCTGATGAGATGAGTTCATTGAACATTGGCCATTCAGCACCAGTTAGTGGTGCTGAGAAGACCAACAATATAAATGAGAACTCACGTGTCAACATCCAGAATGTATTTGTGTTTGGATTTAACCAAAATACTTCGAACGTTTCAACTGAAAGCGGTGCTTGTAATTCTTGTGATCAGCCGATGGATGTCAATGTAAACGATCCTGGTAGTAGCTCTGGTTTTGATAAAGCTGATACAATTGATGGAGCACCAAATGCCAGGAAAGCTTGTGCATCTGAAATTGATGAAAATTTTGTTAGTTCATTAAAGGGAAGTAAGGAGAAAAGAATGCCTGGAGAAACAGTGCATACTAATGCCAAGTTTGGTCTTTCCAGTGAGCAAATAAATTCATTTAGCTTCTCTGCAGGAACCTCTGGGAAAGAAAATCAGCCAATAAATTTTAACAGTGAGACTGGTGCCTCGAGTGAATTGCTGCAGAATAATCTAAATAGTAACATGGAGAGGGATAAGATGCCGTTTCCATTATTTACACCAGAGAGTTTTGGATCCCAGCAGAAAGTTGACACCCCCGAAGAACCTTCCGGCCTTCAAGCTGAGAAGAAGGATGAATTCAGCTTTTCAAGCACACCATTTACACCTGGGAAGCCCTTTTTTGATTTTAGTGCATCTAATTCAAATAAATCGTTTTCTTTTACTGCTAATTCATTTTCCGGAGTAAATGAAAAGTTGGGTTGTGGAACAAGTAGCAGATTGAGGGACAAAAAAGTGAAAAAGAAGAAGTCATTGAGGCAAGAAACCTTGGTACAACGGTTAGCTGCTGATTTGTCTAACGAAAACAGTTCCACGCACAATAATGGGTCTCCTGGATGTGGTTCACCTATGGATTTTTCACCATATCAGGATACAAAGTCTTCTACATCTGCTGATAATTCTACCGGGGCAACTGAAACCAAGGAGGATGTGGTTGCTGCCAAAGACACACCTGTTTTCAATGACTCTCAGAAGAAATGTGGAGAAGGAAATGAGAAATTTTCTGGGACTGATTCTGGAACGGACTCTGATACTCGGAGAGATTTTAGTTCCTATACTTCACCCTCTGCAAAAGATGGGTTATCATCCATAAGGCGCCAATATAGGAAAAAATACAAATTGAAAGTTGACAGTGGTTCAAACAACTTAAATTACAGAAAAGTCGAGTTCTCCTCCGATGCAGCTCAACATTCTTCCTTTGGTTGTAAAAGTTCAGCAGACGTCCCAAGTGGAGTTACATCTCATATGAGAAATAAAGGTATACATGTATCTAAAGCTGATGAAGACCATGGGATGCTGGGGCTCACTGACCGTGAAGCCAGTGAAAAGTGGCGGATCAGGTGCTAATATCTTTGAGTTACTCTTTGGTGAATTGCTATGCATTTTCATGATTTCCTTTGAGCTTTTGGTTTTCACTTTCGCTGCAATAATTTCATCATTATGGCTGTTCTTTGGCTTTTTCTTGAACAATCACATTCTGACATTGAGCATTATGAACTTGTCCTTCGTATTTACAAAGATTTTATCTGTATCAGGGGAAACCAAGCCTATAAGGCTGGAAATCTTTCGCAAGCTGAGGATTTATACACCAAGGGTATTAAATCAGTCTGTGCTACAGAAATTTCAGGCTCTTGCCTGGAGCCTGTTTTGTTATGCTACAGCAACCGAGCTGCCACACGAATGTCGCTGAGAAGGATGAGGGAAGCCATCAGTGATTGTGCATCTGCAGCTGCCTTAGACCCTCACTTTCTTAAAGTAAAGCTACGAGCAGCAAAGTAAGGGCGGTACATGTGGCTTCTGATGTCTCTAACATGAATATTCCATATCTAACACTGATAGAAAAGTCTACCTTTTTCATTAGAAAATACTGATAGAAAATGTTGAAGACATAATTAGGTAAATAAAAATGTGCTCTTTCTAACAACTTAAGCTTTTAGATGAGATGGTCACACACTCCAACATGGTATTAGAGCAGACAAAGGTTCTGGATTTAATCTGGTGCCAACTAATTTGTTTTTATCCTGTCTGGAGAAAAATTAAAAAAATGAGGGCTACTGATATCATTAGGTGTGTTCTTTTACGAGACTGTTATCTTTTCCTTCTTGTGTGAATTATTTGTTGACAAACTTATATATCTTGACAATGTTTGGATGCCAGTTGTTATCTGCTTCTTGGTGAGGTTGAAGAAGCAATTAAGTATTACAACAATTGCTTGGAATCAAGAATTAATTTGTGCCTGGATAGGAGAATTACAATTGATGCAGCAGAAGGCTTGCGAAAAGCACAGGTGACCAATTTTTGCTTTTCCCGTGTAATTAATGCTCCCACCAGTCCCAGTGCTTCCCTATTTCTTTGAATGGCAAACTTTTCCGAATTCCATTAATTCAAAATAATGTAGACTACTACTTGTATATGTGTCCTTAATCTTGGCGTGAATTCTTCTCATCTAATTACTATACTTTTTCACCTATGAAAAACTTCCCCAACTGTAATTTGACTCTTATTGTTAAACTTTTCCTTCTTAATCGACGTGCTAGTCAAACTAGGTTTATCAAATTCGAGCGGAGAATGTTCGTGGGGTTGTTTGTTTTAGAATAGTGATGATCTCTGCAAACCTTAAATTCTTCTTCCGGAATGCCTAAATACGGTTCAAAGGAAAAGATGCTTCATCAATAAGATTAGAAGCTATTGATAATGAGTTATACTGGGTCTAATTAAGGAAAAAAAAAGGGGGGGGGGGGAGTTATATTGGGGTTGTGAAGCATGTGGGTGTCTGCGGACGTAGTTTCAGAGATTCAACATTGTTGACAAGGAGCTTGACTTGCTAAATTTGTAACATGTCCCTAAGCTACTGTGGTTATTCTGTACAGATTTCTGCATAGCTCTGTTGGCACAATACATCAATAATCTTCTTTCCTGAGGTGCCTCTTGACTGCAGCTATTAAAAAGATCTTGATGAAGATAAGCCCTGATTTCATGACATTGAAAGAAATATTACAATATCACACTCTATCCTATTTTATGAATTTCACCAGTTATTGCAAAATACTTTCGGGCATATTTGTTGGGAAAAATTTTCAGGACAGACACGCTAAGTGATGAAGAGATGTGAGCAATAGCTTTTCTTTTTCTTTTACTGATAAAAATATAGCTTTCTTATTGTTTAATACTCTATAGGTAAATCTGGTAAAGAAAATTGCCCTTCTTTATAATAAATTTTGGTTCCTTTAGGGTTGTTTTGTTGGGTAACAAGTTATACCGGGAATATAATGAGGGGATTATAATACGGGAATCAAATAATGATGGGATTATTTAGTGAATATACTTTTATTGCTAGGTGTTTGGTTCATTGGAAAAAAAATGAAATACACGGTGTATAATAATCTAAATATATATGTTTGGTTTAACTGGATAAATATGGATAATCTTTTATTCCAATTTTAACCTTGTCTTTCCTAAAAGAATTTGGGATAAAAGCCTGGGAGAAGGACAAATGTGTGATTTTGTTGTTTTAATCCCCAGATCGTTATCCTGCATAGAGTTGCTACAAAAATAATATTGTCTTGGTGAACTTCTGATTGGCTTATTTATTGGTGGCAGAAAGTATCTGAACATATGCATCGGTGTGCTGAACTTTTGCAACAAAGAACTGCAGATGCAGCAAAAAATGCACTTGGAATTACCAATGAAGCCTTGTCTATCAGCTGCTATTCAGAAAAGTTACTTGAAATGAAAGGAGAGGCTCTTTGCAAGGTCTTTTCTATGATTAAGTTTTGAATATCTTTTCTTTTTAAACTAGGTAACTTACAAAACATTAAAACTGATGCAACTAGGTTCTGAATTCTGTGTGTCATTGCTGTAATATTCTACAGCTGCAGATGTATAATGAAGTGATTGAGCTGTGCGAAAATTCTCTTGATATTGCTGAAAAGAACTTTACTTCTGACTTTGCAAACTTAGATGATCTCAATAGCAAAAGCTCCTCTTTGAGGCTTTGGAGATGGCACCTTAAGTCCAGGTCGCACTTCCATCTTGGAAAGCTTGAGATGGCCCTTGACTTAATTGAGAAACAAGAGCAAATGGTTTCTGTTGGGAAAAGGTAAGCCTGAACTTGAAGCATGTTCAACTCTCTTCCTCTTCTCCTTGATTTCAGGAATGATATTTGAGTATTTTGCTCTACCTTTCTGTAGATCTGAAAACATGACCCAGGAATCATCTTCTCTAGCAGCCACTATTCGTGAACTTTTGCATCGCAAGGTATGTTATTTGTTATTTTAGGATTCTATCTGGTATTGGGTTGACCAAAATAACTGACTGTTAGTTCCTCGTCTTTTCAGTTGTCTGTTTCTTGTTAGTGGGTCTTTCAGTTTGATTCTATTTCAACTAGCTTTTCTGAAGTAATTTATTGTTTTCCTTTCTTAAACCAGAAAGCCGGAAACGAGGCATTTAAGTCTGGAAAATATATGGAAGCTATTGAACATTATACTGCAGCTATATCCAGCAGTGTTGAGTCGCGTCCTTTTGCAGCTATCTGTTTCTGCAATCGAGCTGCTGCTCACCAAGCTCTTGGTCAAATTGTTGACGCCATTGCAGATTGCAGTCTTGCCATTGCTCTTGACAAGAACTACACAAAGGTTTGTTTGCAAGCATGCTTTTTGGTTTTCTGTTTCTAACTATCTTCAATAACCTCAGATAAGTTCCCTATTTTTTTATTTTTTTTTAAATGAAACCTTAAAATAAGGCGTCAGTAAGTATATTGTCAATGGGACCTAATAGATCTGGATGGTTTACAATCTGTTAAGCTGTCTAAATGCAGGAGGACAGAGTAACAGTGCTAGCCATTGTAAGGCCTTTGCTATGTTTCCACGTCTTCACCTTGTTAGACATTATCGGGCGGAGTTAGCAGTCATCACTCCTACAAAGGAGCAAGTATTGGCCTGGTGGTAATTGGCTTGAGCCTTGGGGTGCTCCCTTTCAAGGTCTCAAGTTCGAAACCCACTGGGTGCAAACAATTTCTGAGGGCCATCGGACTGGGGTAAAACCCTGAATTACCCGTGGTGCACTTGCGGGAAACTCCTTGCCGAGGGCCTGTGCACCCCCGGGATTAGTCGGGGCTCAAAGAGACCCGGACACCCGGTGCTTAATCAAAAAAGAGAATGAATACAATTCAGCGAGAACTTTCTCTTCCAACATGTGTATGTTGGGTTCTATGGAGAGAAAGGAATTCTAGGTGTTTTCAGGGCAAAACAATCACTGACACTGTGCATGAGATGAAATATAAGTGTCTGTTATGCTAGCTTTTTGGTGTAAACTCCAGGATGTATATGAGATACGCAAAATGATATACGTCATTAACTCGTTTCAGGAATAGGTTCTTTTGTATAGAGTTTATCCTCTTCTTCTGTTATTTTTCCGTAGGGGACTGCCCAACCCTGTACTTCCCAATGTGTCTGGTTTTGATCCTATTTATAAAATCTATTGTGTACTGACCAATTAAAAATTACTTTTGTAACACCCCTCCCCCTCCCCCCTCCCCCCCTCCCCAAACCCAAAAAAAATAAAAAATAAATAAATAAAACATCAAAATTAATTTGAATGGAAAATTTAGGAACATAAGATTTTTTCAGTTGCTGTCAGTTTCTGTATTCTAGAAAGCTAACTTTGTACATTACATCCTTCTCTCCTCCCAAAATCAGCAAAAGTAATGTAAAGATAGCAGTAGACCTTCAGGGTCACCATTTCTAAAGAAGCCAACTCGCTACATGACTTCCCAATCGCTAAGGTACTTAAAAGAAAAAGATTTTACTGCTACTGTTAGGTGACTGTTCGAAAAGATGCTCCATAGATTGTTTCATCGTGGGGCGGCCAGAACTGTTGTAAGAGCCTGCTGGACAATTAAGCTCAAAAGGCCATGCCTGGAACACACGTTCTCTCTTCTTTTTTTCCTCCTGAAAGTTCTCAACTATAAAGGAAAAGTAGAAAAAGAGGACAGCATCATCATATTTTATATTTGATTTAAGAATTGCTTTTCATGTAGATTTTCTAGTACGAATTTTCCATTAGTATAATTCATTTATCCTGTGCCATGTTTCAGAGCATCACCCTGAGCTTGTGATTTCCAGCTAGCAAACTAAAATATTTAGTATCATTCTCTATTAATAATTTACTAGTTCTTTCTAATCTTTAGTTATTCATGTTATATTATATTTTTCATGTTATTTTTCACCTTGGTTTTTGTGAATCTATGTTTTGAAACAAACAGCCAAAGCTCTCAGCCTCTTCGTCTGCAGGGCATAGAATAAAAACAATTTATTGTGTCTCCACTATTTAAACACTGATCAACATAAACAGCAGAATATTTTTCGAAGTACGGTATTTAACGTTTTCAGTTAGGTTGACATGCTGTATCACTTTGTGGAAAATAACTTTAAAAGGTAAAAATAGTAATATTTGCGAAAGCTGTGGTGTCAGTTAAGACATAAGATTTTAAGTCAGTTGTAGTTTATCATGGATGCTCCTACTCTTGATTTACACCACAAATTTGGTGTTGATATTGTTATTGGGAGCTGCTCCTTGAGACTGTAACATTAATTATGCTGTCCATACTGTAACAGTCATCCTAGTCATTTTGTGTCTTAAGTGAACTTTTACCTGATCTGCTCGGTCTTCTGAATTTGGCAGGCTGTTTCAAGGAGGGCTACCTTACATGAGATGATAAGGGACTATGGGCATGCTGTAAATGATCTTGAGAGGCTCATATACCTTCAGGAAACTCAATCACAACAAAGGACTCAACGATCTGAGGCGCTAGATAAGTCAAATGGAAGCAGTGCTAAAGACGCAAAGCGAACTCGTCGGCAGCTTTCGTCAATTCAAGAGAAGGCCAAAAAAGGAACGTCATTGGATCTTTATCTTATTTTGTAAGTTCAAATCATTCCAATTACCATTGAATTTGTTCATTGATATGATTTGATAAACCGAAAAACTTTCCAACAAAAATAAATGAATTTAACGTAGTCTGTATGTGGCTTGTCATTCTTTACTGTTATTTAACATTCCATCCTTTCCTAGTCAAATTTCCTTGTTTCTCCACTGTCCCTGTTTCTCACTTTCTTGTACTTGAACTCATATAATATAATTCCTTTGTCTCGTGTATTGTTCTTTTTTCACTATTTCAGGTCTAATTTTAGCCAATTTTAATTGTAATCTTGCATGATTCATTATAATAGTGGTGTCCACTATTGTATCAATCCAGTCCCATAGAGTGGTGTCTGGAAGAAGGAACGCTGTGATAAACATTTTTGTGATGGTCCTAAAGATTCTATTTTATGCAATAAGAAAGACCTTTGTACCATAGAAAAAACCTACTGGCTACTGAATATTTGTATCTAGTCTGTGAGAATGCATGCTCTGCTTTTATGCGGGTGGTGCAGTACTGATACGAACTGTGCATTATCTTTTTTGCATTTGATGTAGTGTTACCTCTCTTTCGGTAAAGAAGGTGTCCTCTGTTAAACTTTGACTATTCCAAGTTGAGAAACTGGTTACTCTACATTGAAATCTACCAGATTCACATGGTCAATGTTTCTGACCTGAAGATCTTGCATCTGGTAGATGATACTCTGGTGTTGTGGTTAGGTAGAGCTGGTGTATTCCTCTTGTAACCTTTGCTCCCTGAACATCTGTGAAATATTTTTATGCATTCGAGATATTAGTGATGTTAAATCTCTTTGGCAGGGGAATCAAGTCATCTGATACAGAATCTGACATCAAGAAGGCATATAGGAAAGCAGCCCTCAGACATCATCCTGACAAGGTAAGTCTCAAGCTTTTTGGAGTTCAGAGGTTGAATTAATATTCGATAGTGTACTCATTATATTGTTTATGTAGGCGGGTCAAATTTTGGCAAGGAGTGATGCTGCGGATGATGGAGGCTTGTGGAAAGAGATCTCTGAGACCATTCGCAATGATGCTGATAGGCTATTCAAGTTGATTGGGGAAGCATATGCTGTTCTCTCAAATTCCGACAAGGTACACTTACGTATGATTAAATTTTCATTCTTTCTGCTCAAAAAAATTGATCATATGCTTTTCCAGCACTCTGCCATCTTAATAGTTTTTGCAAGCTGCATGTCTATACCATGCAGATATAGACTTTAACATCCGGTAGAATATTCTTAATGATTATGTCGTTAAAAAGCAAGAGAATCTATAAGAACATTCTGTAGAATATTCCACAGGATCGCAACTGTTAAGGAAACTTACCTTATTGCCAAAACTCCTAAGTGAAGCCAATTGTATGATGCTCTAACATATTCATAAGAAACTTCCCTCCTGTTTCATATGGTATTAGAGCCTGTACGATGCTGGTAGAGAGATAAATAGCTTTCATCTACTAGTAAAAATCTTGTGCCGGAAGTCTTCTGAATCTTAGCTCCAGCTGTGTGCGCCTTGCATGCTTCAAGTACCATTAATTTGTCTTAAGTTTGATATCTCATTGGTCCTAGTCAGCTGACTTGTTAAGTTAGCACTCACTTGTTTCTAGTGGACATTCTGTATTAGCTAGCTTGTCAAATTATTTTTTGTCAATTGACCAACCAAGTCAGCAATCAAGTATTTGTGTGTCATTTCATCATCAAATTGCTGTTCAGCACCATGTATTACCAGTAATATGGTCAAGCTGACAGCTTGCTTGTCTATTTTAATGGTCTAGTCAAGCTGGATAGCGTACACGTGCTTAAGTTCAAGTGTATCTCATGTACTCACGGTAATTACACCATGGCCAAGTTTCATGGTAGTGCCAAGTCAATTTTAGTATGACTGTTATGGAAAGCTCCCATCTCATTGATGTACAATTCCAGTTCCCTTCATTTCCATTGTAGTGTCTCTTTCTCGTGCAAGAATCTTTTTGGCCAGTGCGACTCCTCTGATAGTCCCTCCTCCCTTTTGTATGACCTATTTGTACTTTTCAAGAGTTGAAGAATAAAGAGAGTCTAAATGAATTATGTTATGATAAAGATGTTTGGATAACTAGTTAATTAGTTTGGAAGATATATGTAAAATAATGGTTGAAAATAAAGGAATAAAAAAGTCACATTAAATTCAAAATACTTTTTAATTAGCATTAGTATATAAACATTTGTTTTTGTTTTGATTTTGCCATTTAAAGAAAGATGTATGTTTTTGGGACAAATGAAATGGGGAAGCAGGTAAGTTCCTAACTTCTGTATTATTTCTGCGTTGCAGCGTGCAAATCATGATTTAGAAGAGGAAATGAGGGATGTTCAAAGGGAAAGCACGAGAAACAGCGGTTCTTGCAGACCATCTGATTCTTACTCTTCTCCATTTGAGAGGACCAACTGGTCTAGAAGACAGTCTAACTTTTACAGTTCTCCATTTGGTAAAAGCAGTACTAGGCACTATGGGCAGGAGTATTGGAGAACCTATGGAGAATCACATCCCCGATGGTAAAAGATATGCATCTCTACATATCTGTAGAATTAGAGATGGTGCCTGCCGCCCTGTACAAAGGGAGCTTTTATTAGTTCAGCACCTGCTTGTCCAGTGGAGCTGTCGGAGGATAATTGGCACTAAGAGCCATATATTTATGAAGTCGAAGTCAATATTTGCTTGGAAAGGTCATTAAAGAAGTTGCAAAGCCATGCTTTTGGTTGGAACTCTGTAGTAAACACATCTGCAATGTTGCAAAGCACTTCTGCAGGACATTCAGTGACTCCGGTCAAAGAGGAAATGCCTATTTCCTTGAACCTGTTATTTGATATCGTGGGGTTAGTTGTGGTAAGAGGTCTGCAGGCCGTGTAGTATTTAATGTTATCTGTGATTACGTTGTTCTAATAATCCTCAAATGACACTGTTTGTCTGTTCAACCGAAGTTTCAACTGGTTGATATTGAGAATAATGGTCACACCATCAACTTGCAGGAGTAGCTGGCTTTTGTGGTGCCCAGAAATGTTCAAACAGGAGATTATTTTTTGCGTAAATGTCACTTGCTGCATGCCATGCAGCAATTATTTCTGATGTATATCTTTTTGTAATTATACTACACATTCTGGTCAGTGGTTAATTTAGAAAAAATCCATTTTTTCAATCTTTTGGTTGCTTAGCATTTGAAGTCCTAATATTATGTTTTAGAAGGTACTTCTGTCTTATCGAGTTGTACTTGTTACCGATGCGCATGGCAGTTCAACTGTGTTTTATTTGGTTGAACCATTGGACAATCTATTTCTGGGATTCCTTCTATCTCAGTCAACCTCTTTATAGCTCTATGAATGGATGGGATCGGCTTGGAAAATGGAAAGATTTGTACAAGTTATATGTTCCGTCACCACTTTGTGGAAAATCATTAGGTATGAATATGCTAGATACTTGTGACACAATTGGTGGAATAGTATCTCTCACCCCAAAAGGCATGTTTTTTGTTACCGACACTTTTTCTCAAGGAACTAATAAGTTGGAACGAACATCACTCATCAGCAGAAATGGAATCACCTTTTGCCAATCTTGGTTGATCGGAAGTATAGTCCTCTTTGGTAGGTACCGTTAAAACTTTTCATTTTTTTGCGCGGATTGCCCTTCTTTTGGGGCGGTTTTTAAATTTTGCCCCTCATATTTGTGGTTTTTAAATTATGCCCCCTCATATTGCTGGTCTTTAATTTTTGCCTTTCGCGTTGCAACCCTGAGCGTTCACGCAGAAATCATGAGGTTCTAGGTTCGAACCCCTGCTCAAGCATAAATTAAAAAAAAAAATTGCAAGACAAGGTTGGGGTCGCGTGTATGCCGGACCTGGCATACACTTATTAAGGAATTACCAAAATTATGCCGGACCCGGCATACTCATGCCTTATGGGCAGACTGGCATAAGTATGTCGGGTCCGACATAACTTTGACAAATCCTTAACAAGTTTATGCCGGGTTCGGCATACTTATAAGCAAACTTTTAGTTAACTTAACTAAAAGTCTTTTCCTAGTTATGCCTTATGGGACAGACTTTTAGTTAAGGCACAACTAAAAGTATGCCCCATAAGGCATAACTAAAAGTATGCCCCATAAGGCGGAATTTTTCCTTAAGGCATAACTAAAAATTTATTTTATAAGACAAAGTCTATGTCTTAAGGAAAAGTTATGCCTTATGGAGCATACTTTTAGTTATGCCATAACTAAAAGTATGCCCCATAAGACATAACTAGGAAAAGACTTTTAGTTAAGGCTTAACTAAAAGTTTGTCCATAAGTATGCCGGACCCGACATAAACTTGTTAAGGATTTGTCAAAGTTATGCCGGACCCGGCATACTTATGCCAAGTCTGCCCATAAGGCATAAGTATGCTGGGTCCGGCATAACTTTGGTAATTCCTTAACAAGTGTATGTCGGTGGGGGCATGGCGAAATTTAAACTCTGCCTTGCGAATTATTTTACAATTTTTGACTGAGTGGGGGTTCGAACCTGGAACACATGGGTTTTAGCCGAAGGGCAAAATTTAAAGATTTCAAATATGAGGGACAAAATTTAAAGACCACCCCAAAAGAAGTGCGAATTGCCCAGAATTGCCCAAAACTTTTCATACTGAGAATTTTATGGCACGAACTGAGCCTCATAATGGACTCTTTACAATACGAATTAGTCAGGCCTGTGTTGTACTCTTTCCAATGGGGCAATTTACCCGATTGTCCTTATTCGGGGGTAGTCTTTAATTTTTGTCCCTGAAATTAGTGGTTTTTAATTTTGGCCTTCACTAAAACCCCTTGGTTTCGGGTTCAAATACTCACTCAGTCAAAAAAAAAAAATCGCAAGGTAGAATTTGGATTCATAAGACAAACCTCTCTATCTTAAGGCAGAGAGTTTGACTGCAAACTCTACTCAAGGCAGAGTTTTGCCAGGCAAATTCTACCTTAAGGCAGAGTCAGTGAACGTCTTGAAACTTAGTAAGACAAGACAATTCACTGAATAGTTTTTGGCTCTACCGGAGGATCTGAAATCAACGTGTAACTGTGTATTGGGGGTACAGAAAGAGTCCTTTTTCTTTACAGTCGTATCTACTGTGATGAAAGGTATGATCCACGCATATTCATATGTTTGTTCTATAAAAAAGTTTTGAATTCTTAGTTAATTGTTTCCAATTTGCCAGATCTTACCTCTTTTGAAAGGCGTCAATAAAAAGTCAAAATATGGACTAACTTAAACAAATTTAAAGCTTAAATTGATTTTTTCCTCTGTGCATCTCTGTGATGGGTAAATCTCCATAAAAAAGGGACAACTTTCATGTAGTTTGTGATTGGTTTACCAAAGACAAAAATGATTTATTTGATATTATGCCTTCAGGCATAAGACAATACTCTACCTTAAGATAGAGGTGCATTAAGGAAAAAAAAAAGGTTTGCATTAAAGCAATTTTTATTTTTTTTACTCAGTTGGAATTTTGCAAAACTCTGCCTTAAGGCCTAACTTTTGTCCAAATAGGCCCAATTTTGCTATGAAACTCTGTCTTGCGATTTTTTTTAATTTCTTATTGAGCCGGGATTCGAACCCCAAATCTTATGGTATTAGGCGAAGGATAACAATTAAAGATTAGCAATTTGAGGGGCAAAATTTAAAGACCAATGCCTTTGAAGGGCAATCCGCACAAAAAAAAAAAAATTACAATATGAATCTGAATTTGTCGAGTTAGTGAGTTTCTAACACTGGATGGTTAAAAAGAAACTTCTTAATGAGCATTTAAAACTTTATATAAGAGGAGCTTCCAGCCAATTACAATTACTCAAGCCTTTACCTTGTGATGAAAACAGGAACATTTACAAAGAAAACGTTATAAGCAAGAAACTGTGGAAAAAGAAACGAGTCTTTTTCTTCACCTTCTCATATTACGAGCTCCTTGACCCACCAAAATATTAATATTAAAATGACCACAAAATGTTAGTATAAAAATTCAAATTAAGCACCAGTTAACAAACTCACTCGTAATATCAGAGGCGTTGGGACATGATTTTGTTGAGTTGAAAGAAGAAAAAAAAATATTTGAAGTTGAAGTCGAAATGATGCAGGAAATGATGCGTGGCATATCTAAAAGTGTTCAATCTTGAAATTTTATCTTCGCTTAACAAAATCTTTAAAAAATGACTTTAACTTGAAAAAATTAACCGGAAAGAACTTTTGTTGCACATCGGACATAAGTTCTAGCTTTTGCCTATAAGGCAGAACTTGTCGTCAATAATTCTGCCTTATAGGCAAGACTAATTTATGTACACAACTTATGTCTGATGGGTAACAAAAGCTTTGCCTCTGTTGTCCATCAGACATAAGTTCTGGCTTGAACTTGTGGTCAATTGAGCAGGTTCGCTGTCTTGAAATATCCTGAACTTTCTGCCTTATAAACAAAACTAATTTATATTCACAACTTATGCCCGACGGGTGACAAAAGTTTTGCCTAGCTAGTTTTCTAAGGCAAAGGCTATTTTTTAAAGAAATTTGTCAAGCAGGGTACAAAAAATTCACAACCAACCCTTATGGAGACCATTTGTGAACTTAAATAAAAGAAGAAATCGCATGGTTTTCCCTTCAAATCGATTGTTTTTTAACTTTTTCGCCTTCAAATGAGTTGGTCTTTAATTATTATTTTTTCCCTTCAAAATTGAACGTATGCCTCTCTACAAATAAATTCTTTAAGGATCCGGCAACTTGTAAGATATTATGAAGCGAAAATATAAATTTATATCACAAAAAAAAAAAAATTGTTTATCTTGAGGCCTAAAAATTAAAAACTATCACAAAATAGGGTCAAAAGTGCAAATGACCCAGTTTACCTCCCATAATTGTTTTAGCCCATAAATAAGGCCCATCCAGCTAAGCAGCCCAATAACCAATTCACTTACACTTAAGATTTTACCATTTTCATTTTACAACTTTGGCTGCTGCTCCATCTGCCGCCTGCTGCTATATTCTTTAATTTCTTATGTAAGTTTTCTTGTAAAAATTATTTAACACTTACTTGATTGATATACTTGGAAAATATACATGTTTTTACATTTTTGTTTGTTAGGGTGATTTTGCTAATCTTTTGTTTAATACTTGGTAGTAATAGATCAGCTTATATTTGTAAATTATAAGTTGATTAATGACCTCTTTTTTGTTACTAACAGCAATTTCAATGGTATTAGCTCTTTACTTTTAAAATGGAAAGATTTGTTTATATAAAATCATTGTTTATGGATAAGATGAAGATTTTAATAAGAAACCCCAATTTCTTCAATTTTAGCTATATTTAAGTATGATTTGAATACTGTAAAAGTTGTCTTGAGTAAATGGTAATTTTCTTTTTTCGTTAGTCGATATGACGGTACAATCAGAGGTGGATCCATGATTTAAATTCTATGAGTTTAACTTAATAGTTTTAGCATTGAACTCATTATATTTTTAAAGTTATGGGTTCATATTTACTATTCATTACAATTTTAGTAATTTTTTACATTATAAATTTATGCTCCTCTTTGAAAGTTATGGGTTCAGTTGAACCCGTACCTATAATGCTAGATACGCCTCTGGGTACGATGATATTAATTTCCATCTTCCTTCAGCTTCGAGCCAATATGACGGTACAATGTTACAATCCTTGCATTACGTGCATTTCTTATTAAACTTTAGTCTAGCTCTTAACCTTTTCCTATCCAATTTGAACAACTGAGTCTGTGTTCCTAGGGAACATATGCATATATATGTGTGTGTGCAATTTTAGCTACTAAGAACATAGTTTTTTATGAATGTATGTAGGCTTTAAGGAATTTGGTCAGCAGAACCCAATAGTTTTGGCCCAAACCCGGTATATGTGCTAAGAAATCTACTAAGTATATACAGAAATTAAATTCAAAACTCAGTTACTAGCACTTGAGGTTGTTGTCCTAGAATCAAGAACCAAGTTAAAATCATGGATTTGCCTATGTTGAGGCATAGTGTTGGAAGAAATGTTTAGGAACCATTGCATAAAATTCAAAACAAGAATAACCGAACAAACCAAACGCAAATGAGTAAAGCTCATTCTGAACTAAAAAAAAACAGCTTAGTTTTAATGCTGTTGGTGTTTTGTCATTTGTTGAGTATTTTGTATATGGTTAGATAAAAGTTTTCAAACATGCTTTTGTGCATTTTTGGATATATCATCTGCATGTTTTGGAATGAAAAGCAATAATTCCTAAGCACTAAAATTTCTCTGGCCTTCAATGCTAGAGAAGCTTTTTTTAATTTGCATAATATTGGTGTGAAGTTAGTTTAAATATAGTATTAAAGTCATTGAGGACTCATATAGCCGACCCCAACTTGTTTGGGACTGAGGCGTTGTTATAGTTGTTAAATCAATTACCAGAAGCTCTTAGCTACTCAGCTATACTATAGGCTCTAAAGGCATTACTTGACGAGAGCTCCTTGAGCCATTGCTATCCTACCCAACTTAACCATTTTTGAACCACCATCTCGAAACTTGGAAATTTCCTTTTAAGTTTAAACTTGTCTGTGATTATTGGCTTTTCAGCTATTTAGCTCTATATGTTTCTGGAAAACTGAAACTTCATTCTCTTTTTGGTTCTCTCTAAGAAATAAGCTAATGGGTGACAAGAAGAAGGCTGGCGCTCTATTCGTGAGGCTTGTTTCAGCTGCTGGAACTGGATTTTTCTATGTGAAGAAGAAGACCAAAAAGCTTCAAACGAGTCAAACTAAGCTTGAGTTTAGAAAGTTTGATCCTCGTGTGAATCGTCATGTTTTGTTCAAGGAAGAAAAGATGAAGTGATACAAAAGCCAAACTCATGCCAAATCCTCTTTAACTGTTAGGTTTCATTTTTGTAGCACCAGATGTGAAATTAGATGAAAGAACCTTTGCCCCACCTGTGCCACAACAATAAGGTTTGGTTATTTTAGTTCTATCATCTATGTATGTAATTCTCTGACTTCGTTCGTGATCATGTTGCATGAAACATAGTTATAGAAGAGTAACTTTGAACGGACAATTCTATCAATTTACTGCAACAAATAACCTTCCCCAAACTTTTACCAAACCATCTTTAACATTTGGCTTTGTGTTGCAGCCAAATGATCCTTTTTGCACAAATTCTTTAAACGGGGACAAATCTTAAACAACGGCGAGGAATGGTCCTATTTGTGCAAATCACCCAACTAAAGTCCCCTAGTTGGCTTTCTGTGACGCGAATGTGGATTAGTAGCACTAGTGAGTTTCGAATCTCGAATGGCTAAAAAAAATATTACTTTGTACGTGAAGTTGATACCTTTGAGCATATTCAGATTAACCTTAAAGGTAGTACAAACTTGCTTAAAAGCCATGTTTATCAAGCAAGGTCAATGTACATTTTTGGTAGCAATTGAGATACAGTGATGAGGACGCAGTAACAAAATGGTTTAGGGTTTTCGTTGTCCCCCAATTCGTTTTGTTTTTTCATTTTGATGGATTTTTTGTTCATTTTCTTGTCACACTTGTGATTCTTTCACTACCAGACCAGACCAAATACATGTATGATTCTTGAAGTCAATTTGATTTGATATTGCACGTCCGTTTGATTTTTCTTGAATTCCCTTATGTTTGATTGTCCAATATAATTTTGTGGCTTTCGTTCAAAAAATATAAGCAAAAGAGCTTCTGGATTTCTTGCCCAACTCCAAGTTAGAAACATCGGAGACTGTGGGCCTGCACCTTTGTCGATGGAGTTTGAACTTGTTACGTGTGCCTGACTCACACATTATTGTGTCGTTGCCACTGAATCAAGTCCCGGTGGCTAATGGAAGACAAGTATATTAAAACAATAAATCATAAAATTTATACTACAAAACACTGAGTTTACCATCGAGCACTGCAAAACACTTGCTCTTACTACAAGATACAACCATCTCAATCCAACCAAGATAGATAAAGTATTACAAACAAACAACCAGAAACATAGCGCCTCAAAGCCCAAGTGAAAATAGTAACAATAATTACAAGAGGGAATGGTCATACCAACACCAAACTGATAATTGCAAAGTGAAATATACATACATGTCTCTAAGCAATGAGGAAAGGCAGAACAGTTAGCATGAAGGAATCATAAGTGAATGTTGCTGAGCCAGAATATGTAGTATCCTTCTCCTTGAATTTCTCTGTCAGTCCCTGCACATATACAGTACTTTGTGAGAACCGAATTACTCCCTCCGTGACAATTTATGAACCTCTCTTATAGGAATGACATGATATGTTTAAGATCAGAAAATATTAATGGTGTTTTTAGTATGTTATAGACACCTTTTAGTTTAACACGACAAGATTCATAAGTCTTCGCGACAAGATTCATAAGTCTTCTTTATGATCTTAAACTTTGAGACCAACATTCTCATTTTAAGTACAGGAATAACATGGCATGTAAGACTATAAGATATAACGGGTATTTTTGATTTGTTATATACACCTTTTAGTTTAAGATGACAAAATGCAAAAGTCTTCTTTGTGATCTTAAAGTTTGTAACCAGTCAAACTAAAACACATATAATGAAACGGAACGGGTACTAAATATATTTGTTAGACATAGCTCAAAGAATGTATACGACATCGCCAGAGAAGCTTACCTTAACAGTGAGGCAGCACCTAAATCAAGCCCATTAACAAAAGGAGAAAACACTAAAATTAGCAAAACATAGAAGAAGCCAGAAAAGGAGAAAGAAGTTGGAAAGGTAATAAAACCAAATGCATTATTGGGGAAACATACTCAATGAAGTTATCATATGCAATGGCTTTATTCATTCCACCAGTTTTATCAAACTTGGAAACAAGCAACTCCAGAACAGGATCATATACAGCATATCCCAAGCTATGTAAGGCCTCTCTTAATTCAGAAGAATCAATTTTTCCACTCCTATCCTTGTCAAATCTCTCAAAAATTACCTACAGAAATTAGAAGTTTAAATAAGCTAGCATCTAAGAAACACATCTCTCAAATTTGAGAAAAAAAGAAATACATAACGTAATCCAAAACTATGTTGCTCGGATTCTCCAAAACTGTTGATGTACTAGTGTCGGATCCTAAAAAAATGTACTACTTTTGGAGGATCCGAGACGGATCGGTCAACATTTTTTAAGAGTCCGAGTAACATATATCCAAAGGTGACACTTCAACTCACCCGCCAGTTTTGAAGACTATAGAAGACTGCAGTGAATTCTTTGGGACCTGTTTACATAAACAAAGGTTTGATCATCAATAATAATGAAAAAGGAATACATTATCCAGTCTCACTAATGTTTCAAAAGAATGTCCATGCAGAAACTTGATCAACCAGACTAAAAAATGGCTCTTAATTAACACTTGAAGATTGGAAAACTTTTTCTTTGTTGATGAATCTTGAATGTTGGAGACTTTGGAATCGACTTGGGTGAATTCTGAAACTCTTTTGTTGAAGTTCCAGAAATTTTCAAAACCTGCTTTCCTACAAATTTTCTAGTGAGATTAACATGAGTTTAAATTCTGGCTTGGACAGTGTGAAAGGCAGGAAACCTGCTATAATTGTTTACCCCGAAATCAGGTAATAAGTTGAATTTGTAAGTGAGGTGTAGGATATGTGGATAAATTTTAATCTATTTTTGGTTGATATGGGACGTGTATGAACTTGTGGGTGAAGGAAAATATATATATACGAACTATATGCGTCAACAACTTGAGCTAAGATGTAAATGTTGATGATTAAAGCTAATATAATATTGAATGAAAGATCACAACTCCACAGATTCGGACTAAAAAGAAAGATAATGCTTTGATGTATTTCTTGCTATTACAATACTCTTGATCTCAAGAAGTCAACCCTTAAAAGTAGGGAAAATGCCCCCTATTTTTTTTTTTTGATTAAGCACCGGGTGTCCGGGTCTTTTTGAGCCCCGACTAATCCCGGGGGTGCACAGGCCCTCGGTAAGGAGTTTCCCGCAAGTGCACCACGGGTAATTCAGGGTTTTACCCCAGTCCGATGGCCCTCAGAAATTGTTTCCACCCAATGGGTTTCGAACTTGAGACCTTGAAAGGGAGCAAACCCCAAGGCTCAAGCCAATTACCACCAGGCCAACCCCTGAGGGTTAAATGCCCCCTATTTATAGTTTTGTCTTATGGCTTTGCATACAACATAAAGCCCTTTTAGAATAAAGAAAACCCTAAAAGGATAAGGTTGGGCCGTACGGTCCGACACCCGTACACCCGTACGGTTGTCGGTACAATGTGACAGAACGGTCTTGACGCGTGGCAATTTTGTAACTGATTAACCGGACCAACGGCCACGATCAACTTGGTCATGGAGAAACCGGACTGGCTGTGATGTAGAGTTTGGTCCGGGGATACTGGACCAAACAGATTTGCTTCACTTTTCTCGGATCAGCCGCAGCTGGTGCAATTTCACCGGTCCGAAGGAAAGACTTGGCACTCATGCCTGTTTCTTCTTATCCTGGTCTCACCGGTCTTGTATACATCCGGTTTTTACCGTATACAATAATAAGTTAAATTACATTGATAATGTAACAAACATTTGCACCATCACTGTATATGAGTTAAATCCGATAAACATACATTGGCAAGATGTAAAGATTCTTATTCATCACAAGTCCACCATAGTGAGTGATATGATCAGTGGCTCTCACTAGACATTCTTAGGACCAATCTGGGCTATTATCATAATTATCTTACTTCAGAAAGAAATACAGCTACTTATTGCGGCCAATTAGCGAAGGTTGAGGGACAAAAGTTTGAGCCTTGCCCCTAGCAAACTAAATTCAGTATTTAAGTGGACTTAAAGGATAGAGGGGAGGGCCCATCACCCCGAGTTTCGAAGGTTGCGGTTGGCCCAAAGACTTGTGACAGATTCTCGATCATAAAAAATAATACAACTACTTATCATTAAGAAAAAAAACTTCTAACTATGGAAGAAAATTTGATCCAAGTCTTTCAGCTGCCCAATTGAAAAAGTTTGTGCTTTTGTGCATTAGCCAAACAGAAACAAACACAAACCTTGTTTCCCAATTCTAAGTAAAACTATTATCAGTCAACACGCGTTTATAAGGCCCCACCAATGGCCTAAGCATTTATAGCATAAACTATTTTAGCATGAAAATGATAAGCAACCAAAATAGGGTATAATGATATTGTAAGTATTACTCTCCATAAAGCAGCATAAGTGTACATACTGCAAGTTCAATTGTACACTAATATAACATTTCCACAAGAGAATATTTTAAAATTTGTAAAAAATAGAGTCAACCCTCTCTATAACCGCAGGTTGATCCCAAGATATTTTGGCTGCTATAACGGCTGTTAATTGACATTTAAATAGCATTTGGCTATTTATAGAGATATCTAATGTCAAATTCTAAGCTTAATCACACTCTGTAAAAAGAAAAAAAAAATTAAATGGTAAAAATATATATATTCACATAATATTCTTTGTCATAAATAGTGTATTAAAATATTAAAATATTTGATCAAAATCTCTAGATTTATTATTGATTAGAGATTTTATTTCTATAAAAATGATTAATTATTACAATACCAAAACAAAGATAATGGTATAAGGGGTAATTTTATAAAAAAGTATTGTTATAGAGATGTATGTTGTTGTTACATGTAAAAACTGTTATAGAAAAATAAAATATAATATAAAATTCGATTCCGATAAAATAAAAACTTAATTGTTATACTGAGGTGCTGATACAGAGAGTTATAAGTGTACCCCCTTTTTCCAATTAGTACAAGAAAACTAGTACTCCCTCCGTCAAAATCAAATGATATTTTAATACATTACACATATCGTTAATATAAGATTGCAACATTAAAAAATCTTTTTTTATTTCTTAAAATTCGTGCCTAGTCGACATGTAAATTGGGAGAGAGGGTACAAATAAAGCTTTGTGATCCAGCCCTTCACACATAACGAAAGTTTAGTGCACCGGGTTATTTTTTTTCCCCGCAAAGAAAATTAGTACTTCAAAGAAGAAAACATTACCGATTTTTCTGATATTGGTATTGGTGAAGAGATACATAAGAAGATGAACAGTTCTCAGTCCAAAGCTTTGATTATACGAAGATAGCGCTTTCTGCAGTTCCTTATCATCAATTAACCCACTACCATCCTGATCAGCCATTTGGAAGCAAGATATCACATTCGGGTCGGTTCCGGGTGAGAAAATAGACGGTGTCAAAGTCGAAAACGGGTTCGACCCGTAAGGACCCGAGTGTGGTGGAGCTGAACTGTGGACTTGAGCTGGAACACCGTAGGATGGCGGAGCACCACCGTAAGGTCGAGCTGAAGACGGTGGTGCACCGCCGTATGGGGCGGAGGAATACGGGTGAGGTGGTGGTGGTTGGCCGTAACCGTGGCCGGAGGGATTTTGAGGGTAACCGGACATTCTTTCTTTCCGCCGGAGAAAAATTGTGAGTGATTTTCAGAAAAATAATGGCAGATTAATTGAGCGGTACAGTACTATAAATATTGTCTTAATTTGATTTAACATCAAATTTAAGTAATAAATGAATTTTTTTAAAACATATAATTTAAAATAAGCTTTATATATTTATGTGATTATAAATTATGTTATAAAGTTATATTATTTTTAAATATGAAAATGTGTTAATTTTTTTTAGATAAATTAATAAGGACACTGAGATAATCTTTTTGAACGGGAGGAGTAACAGTTTAATTAAACAAGCGCGGATTAAAACGTGGGTTACGTAGATTGAGACATGCACTGCACAACCTAGTAATATTTATCGTTGACTCCCCAGTTTCTATGACGCGTAAACTTTAGCAATTGAGTTTTCTTTTCCTTTTGGAAAACGGAAAAGCGTCAAAGTTACCCTTGTGCTACGAGAAATATTTTAAACGGAAAAGGGTCAAATATATCTTGTACTGTGAGAAAAGGATTAAATATACTTTTTGTTATATTTTGAGATTAAATATATCCTTGCCGTTATATTTTAGAGCTAAATATACCCCTCATTCATTAAAGTTATCCAAAGTGGACATCCGATTTTACGTGGCTGCCACACATTTAATGAGGTGGATGTCACGTGACATGTCACTTTAACACTCCTAACCCATTTTACCCCTCCCCTTTATTTGTTCTTCCGCCACTAAAATTTCCTTTCCTTCCACCACCATTGCCACCATTACTCACCACAAAATCTAATGTTGCTCCGGTAAACCAATTGCCGTTGTTCCTATATGCATTGGATGAAGAAACTGCCTCTGTTAGTGCAAGTGATGATATTGCTTCTTACCACGAAGACCTTGATGCCTATGCTGCTGCTATATTGGAATTTAATTCCCCGTTCGTTCCTCTTTACATTCAGCAAGACGAGGATTAATGTCCTCTTTTCCCTGATATTGTCCATGGTCATACAACTTTGTGGAGTTGATAGTTCACGATGATTGATACAACTCAAGTTTTGAAAATTTTCTTGTCCAATTTATATGTTTTAATTTTATTTGTCGTTGCATTTCAGTTTTCATTTATACTCACTGCCATCGTAAAGATTCTTTGCTATTGAAAATTTGTTAATTCATTTTCTATTGATTGTAACAATATGATGTTGTTCAGGTTGAATTTTCGAATTAGAGATGGTCATGGCGGCAGTAATGATAGCAATGGTGGTGGAGGGGAAGGAAATTTTAGTGGTGGAAGAACAAATAAAGGAGAGGGGTAAAATGGGTTGGGGGTGTTGAGCTGGCATGCCACGTGACATCTACCTCATCAAATGTGTGGCAACCACGTAGGATCGGGTGTCTACCTTGGACAACTTTAACAGATGAGGGGTATATTTAGCCCCAAAGTATAAGAGCAGAGGCATATTTGCCCCCAAAGTATAACGAGGGATATATTTGGCCCTTTTCCGTAGTTTAAATATACCTCTTGTTATACTTTCAGTTTAAATATACATTTTTCATTATAATTTGACACAAATTTATCTTTAATTTTAGCGAAGAAACACGTATCAAGCTCAGAATAAAATGACGCACCCTCAATTTTAAATACCTATTTTTTTTAGAAACCTACTTGTTTAACTTGACCCAACCCATTTTCATCATCTTCTTCTTCTCTTTTATAGCCGAAAAAAATGGTGTCTCCGACGATCCTCCATGTTCTTCTTCCTCAAACTCATATAAATATTTTACGAGAAATTAGGGTTAATCATATACCATTTGCACTCAATATTTTTTTAGTAAGATGTTTTACATATTTCCAATATTTATAACTTTATATTAAGTTTCGTATTCGTGAATGGGGAGCAAACCATCTGGTCTTTTATTTAGGCTCATATTTGGACATGCAATTTGAATATTTTAAATTGTATTTTCTCTTATAGACATAAAAATTTCATAAATTGTGAAAACTATCAAAACATTTTCAATTCTTATACAATCTTACCAAATGAGCAAGTCATAGCTCATAACAAAATTAGTACACTACTAGAAGACTTTTCTAAAAAATACAATATCAATTAATCAAACTTTAGTTCAATAAAAATGAAAATTTAACATGAATAGTAATGTAACTACTCTTTAATATAAGGCCAAAGTCATAGATGGACCCCTGAACTTGTCCTGATTTTTCATCTAGACCCCTCAACTGAAACGTTGACCATCCGAACTCCCGAACATAAGATAAACTGTGCCATTTGAACCCCTCGTGCCAGCTGGGCACACGCGTGAAGCTCACTTGCTGTGACATGGAAAAATAGACCAGTAACATGGAGCCATGTCATGTTACCTGTTTTATTTTTTTTATTTTTTAAAATAAGCCATGTCAACAAAAACAATTAATTTTAACAAAAATTCTATTTTAAAATCTATTTAAATAATTTAAAAAAATGAAAAACCCAACCCATCCTCTCCGATATCCCACCTTGCCACAGCCACTGCCTCCTCCACCGCCGCTTTCTTTTTTTTTTAAATTTTTAATTATTAAAAATTAATTTTAACAAAAACTCTATTTTAAAATCTATATAATTAAAAAAACTCGAAAAACCCAACCCATCCTCTCCGATAGCCCGCCTTGCCACCGCCACTGCCGCCACTGCCGCCGCTTTCTTTTTTTAAATTTTTAATCATTAAAAATTAATTTTAACAAAAACTCTATTTTAAAATCTATTTAAATAATTTAAAAAAATGAAAAACCCAACTCATCCTCTCCGATAGCCCACCTTTCCGCCGCTGCCTCCTCCGCCGCCGCTTCAAAATCTATTTAAATAGCGTTTTTGTTAAAATTAATTTTTAATGATTAAAAAGTTAAAAAAAGAAAGCGGCGACGGCGGCGGAGGAGGCGGCGGAGGAGGAGGCGGCGGCAGAGGAGGCAGCGGCGGTGAAGTGGGCTATCGGAGAGGATGGGTTGAGTTTTTCATTTTTTTTTAATTATTTAAATAGATTTTAAAATAGAGTTTTTGTTAAAATTAATTTTTAATGATTAAAAATTCAAAAAAAGAAAAAAATTGGTCTCTCACGCTCTGTTTAAAGCAGTGAGCTTCACGCGTGTGCCAGCTGGCACGAGGGGGTTCAAATGGCACAGTTTATCTTATGTTCGGGGGTTCAGATGGTCAATGTTTCAGTTGGGGGGTCTAGATGGAAAATCAGGACAAGTTCAGGGGTCCATCTATGACTTTGGCCTTAATATAATCCTCCGACATAAATTAAAGGTTGGTAGACATAAATAAAGGTTGGTGGAAGTTAATGAGATTGGTAAATGGTTGATGAGATAATTATTAAAAATATCTACCAACTTATGGATCTTTTTTTATAAAACATAAACGCTTGGGTTAAATTTTATATTTAAAAAAATTGAAACCATGAGTGAAAACGCATGTCCAAACGCTGGTTTGGGGTCATGGTTTCAAATCATGATTTGAAAACGCATGGCCAAACGCCTACTTAGTTATGACGCTTTATTATTTGGTATAGGTATCACATCTCATTTGCTATTAAGGTTTAATTTAGTGTGTTACAATTATTTTGACGAGTTACGTCAATTACTCCATCATAAATTGGTTACATTTCTACACTTTTATAATTACTTATTTAAAAGTTATAAGTAATATAGTCATACATATTGCGTGCTGATGTTGTTTGCCTTTTCCACTAAATCACAGAAAATAATAGTGTGTCTTGTCATGATAGAGCGATCGAAAAAATGGAACAAAAACCAAGAGCTTCGTCTATAAGGAAGTATTAGGAATCCGTGACTTTTGTAGCACAAAAAAAAAAAGTTGAACCAAACTAGCATAAAAAAAACAAAACATTACTAGGTTTCACGCACTAATTTAGTGCGTGAAAGGACCAAACTGCAAAAATGCAAGTTTGGCCTTTCACGCACGAAAGGAGGCAACAAAAAGTTGCCCCCTCCTTCCCCACCACAGACCCGACCTTTTCACTTCCCCACCACAGAACCCGCCATTAACGCCCCATTTCAGTGGTCCCCAATCCCCAAAACGTTGTTTTCGTGTTGTTTTTCAATCCAAAACTCAATATTCTTGGTATATTGAAGTGTAGGAACAAGTTTCTAAGGTTAGATTTTGGAATAGAGCGGCGCGGAGCTCATTTTGAAAACTCAAAAACACCTTCATTCTAGGTATTTTACTACGAATTTTTTATTACATTGCTAAATATACTATTACCTTAGGTATGGTGGGAGGGATCTGTGGTGGATTGCGCATTTTTTTTGTGCGTTTTTTGGCAGTTCGCTCCCACCACTGCGACTGCCCCCTTTATTTTTAAAAAAAATTTTGTTTATCTATTGTTAATTAGTTAATTATTTATTGCTTGTTTATTTAGTATTCGTTAATTGTTCGATTAGCGACTTAAGTATTCATTAATTGTTAGACTAGCAATTTCAATTGTTAGACTGGCTAATTATTTATTTAGTTTTTGTTAAGCCAATTGTTTATTTGTTAATAATTTCTTAATTGTTTCATTAGTTAATTAATTGTTTATTTGTTTAATATACGATAATAATTTATTAATTTTTTGATTAGTTACTTAATTGTTTATTTATTAAATATATGATAACTTGTTAATTATTTGATTAGTTAGTTAATTGTTTATTTATTAATTATTTATACTAATTGTATGCAAACTAATTGTTAATTATTTGACTTATTAACTTTTAATCTTTATATTTTAGGATTGAAAACCCTTAGTTTAGGATTCATAACCCGTAGCTTAGGATTGAAAACCCTTAATATAATTTTCGATAAAAGATTACATAACTAATATTACTTGTTAATGATTTATTTAAAACACGTAAAACAGATGGGTCACCACAATCCTTAATAAAATTTTCGATAAAAGATTACATAACTAATATTACTTGTTAATGATTGATTTACATAACCAATGGGTCAATATTTCCTCTTGCTTTCGCAATGGTCGCTAATGAGAGCAACGACACATGAGGGATCTTTTTGACCCATTTGAGCAGTGGGTGAACCCGCATACGTTTGGTTGATGAAGCTCGAAGTTGAAAAATGGACGCTTCATGCTGATGAAGGCAAAAGATGGGGCATGCTCACAACAAGCAGCTCAGAGTCTTTCAATGTCTTGCTGAAATCTGCTCGAGGACTACCTGTCACCGCAATGGTGAGAATGACTTTCAAGCAGGTTGTGGAGTGATTTGTGGTTAGGACAAGGCAGACCAGAGCGATATTAGCCGACGGCGGGACATGGATGCCAAAGCCCTTCAAAAATATGGAGCATTATAGAAAAAAATGTGAGCATCACCAAATGACCGAGTATGACCCAATTCAACATGTATATGAAGTTAGGACGGGTTATTACAACCGTAAGGGTGGAAACGTGCATACCGTTTATGAGGCAACAAGAACATGCACTTGTGGTAAGTGGCAAACGTACCACATGCAGTGTTCTCATGCTGTCAAGTGCTTCGAGAGAATGAGAAAAACGGTAACAAGTTATGTGGCGGGGGAATACAAGGTCTACAGTTACCTTAGAGCATATTCCGGCCAATTCCACCCACTTGGTAATGAAGCTTATTGGCCAAACGAGCCGTTTTCGATGGTTTCTAACAAGGATTATATCAGGAAATTGGGCATTAACTCACGGAGTCGTAGACCCAATCAAATGGATGTTAGTGAAAGAACTTACTCTCGCAAGTGCTCTACATGTAAGCAATATGGCCATGACAAGCGTTCGTGTGGGCAACAAGGCCGTGGTAGTACAAGCATGTCTCGAAGTAATAGAGCCTCTAGAACTTGAAGATTGTATTGTTATTGTAATTTATTATTGTATTGCTTTGAATTAGTATTGTAATTAAATGAAATGAATTATTTTTTAATTAGTATAAACCTCTCGTATTGGATGAATTATTATTAAATCAAATATTTATATTTGTACATTCAAATATGATAAAACACTTAAATCAAAACCCTATAAATATGACAAGTTTCAAAACTTACTTCGGGGCACTTTAGAACCCCTAAAATGACGATCCAAATGTTTAGGTGGACTTGATGTAATGAGCCGACATTATTGTACGCAAAAAAAGATATTAACTTTTATATAAAATATTGATATTTTGGGGTTTTGAAACATGATTAATCTTTGCCCAAAGTATGAAAAAAAACGTGATTTAAAAGGTAACACAAAAAAAAAAAAAAAACAAAAGGTCTCCTTCATGCACGAAATTCGTGCGTGAAACCTAATAATGTTTTTTTTTTTTTGTGCTAGTTTGATTCAACTTTTTTTTTTTGTGTTATAAAAGTCGCGAATTCGAAGTATTAGGTAGCGTATGAATATATTCCATGTTTGCACTTTGCACCAAGAATTGCAGTTTTTATCTACCTAACTAATTAAATGTAGTTGTTCCACTTTGTAAGTTCATATAATATTTAATCACTTGTCGTTTACCAGGGAAATAATTAGAATAAGCTGATTTCATTAATTTCGGGATGCATTTTTTCACATTAAATTTTCTACTACTTCATATCAAATGTACTATTTACATGGAACACACGTACGTAGAAAGCACATGCTCATAAACTAGTCATAATCATGTTGATTGACCTAATTACCCCTAATTATTTAAAGTTAAAATTACTTTATGCTAATTGACAACATACGACTTACGACCTTTTGCTAAATATTCTTGGTGATTAATCATTTTGCCATAAACATTTTCAACTCAAATTTTGTCTGAATGTCTCAAACGAGTTTCACTTTTTTTTTCTTTTTCTGAAAACAATAGGGCATTAAATAATTGTTGGACGCATTAATTTCAATATACGGGCTATTAATAGTAAATGTCAAGAATAAAAGAAAGATCATTAGGATGAATATTACACGGTACTTTTAAGGGCACCAGACATAAGTTGTGGGAAAATATAAACTTATGCTCCGCAAAAAAGTAATTATTTGCATTAGGGAAAACAACGTATATTTACATAGTAAGGAGAAATATTTACGAAACGTGATGGTAGTTTTCCTTATTTACAAAACATAACGATATTTTACGAAACATGACGGATTTTCATTTATTTTACATTAAAAAAAATGACCTCAATTTTTTTTTGTATGAAAGTTGTATGGAAAATATATGAAATATGTATGTGTGAGCGAAATTTTTAATATAATTTTCGTACACAAAATTGTGAGCGAAAATTTTAAGCCTTGAATATTGTATGAAAGTTGTTACAATGTTGTTGTAATTGTATTAATTTTCCAGAAACATAATATGAACTTTATATACGAAAAATGTGAATGAAATTCTAGGTCTTGAGCGAGATATACACATTTCATACCATTCTCATACATAAATTTTTGAGCGTAATGCTTAAGCCTTGATCGAGATATACACATTTCATATGTTTTTCATACACAAAATTTAAGTGAACTTTTTAAGCCTTGAGCAAGATATACACATTTCATACACAAAAAATTGAGCGACTATTTTAAGTCTTGAATGTTGTATCAAAGTTGTATACAATGTTGGTAGCTGTATTAATTTTACAGAAATCTAACATGAACTTTATACACGAAAATGTGAGCGAAATTTTAAGCCTTGAGCTAGATACAAATTTCATACCATTTTCATACACATAATTTTGAGCGGATTTTTCAACCCTTGAACGAAATATACACATTTCATACACTAAATTTTGAGCGGACTTTTTAAGCCTTAAGCGAGATATACACATTTCATACATAAATTTTTGAGCAAAAAAATATTTTTTTTAAAAAATAAAAAACAAATAATTTTAATTTTTTTCTTAATTTTTTTTAAAGCAAGATTTGTAATTTTATGTCTTGTAAATAGAAAACTATCGTCATATTTTGTAAATATTTCTCCTTGATATGTATATGTACATATTTTACACTGACTTTACATTGCGGATCAAAAATCAAAGACCAACACAAAAGAGGGAGAAAAGTGCAAAGGACCCAACAAAATGACATTCCAAAAGCCCATTTGGAAAAGATATGTCTTTGGCCCATACCTAGAGCAGCCCAGTGTCTAGCAGGCCCAAAAAAAAAGCCCAATATAAATCCATACAAATATAATTTCCATTCTTCTATTACACCTAAAGCCCTACCTTTTTCTTCTTCTTCTCCATCTCAGCAAAACCTCAATGGGAAAGAAGAGAAAACACACTGAAACTGAGGCTGTAGCCAATGGAAACAAAGATGAAATTGCAACAGAAAGGCCTAAAAGAACTCTTTTGGGTTTTAAAGATGGCTCTAATACTGAGGAAAACAAAGACAGTTCATCACTTGTTACTTTTAGAAATAAAGAGAAAGTATTGGTTACCTGTTCTCGTCGTATTAGCTACAGGTTCGTCTTCTTTTATTGATTTATATTCAAAAGGGTTGCTGTAAATGATAAAAAAAAAAAAGGTTGGGAAAATTACGCTCTATGTCAATTTTTGAAAATATTTACGCCTATTTAGCCCATGCGTTGTGTATAAACACCTTTTATACAAGGTTGATTATTATGTAAATGTTTTCCACCAGATATAATGTTGTATAATATTGTATATTGAGCTACTTGGCGTAAATATTTTCAAAAGCTGTGTATTTTTTATTTTGTTGATTTGGGTATTTTAGGTATCGGCATGTAATGTTGGTTTGTGTTATTTTTGGTTATTATTCAAAAGGGTTGCTGTAAATGATAATAAAGATTGGGAAAATTACGCTCTATGTCAATTTTTGAAAATATTTACGCCTATTTAGCCCATGCGTTGTGTATAAACTCCCTATTTAGCCCATATTTGTGTATAAACACCTTTTATACACTTTATGCAAGGTTGATTATTATGTAAATGCTTTCCACCGGGTATAATGTTGTATAGTATTGTATATTGAGCTACTTGGCGTAAATATTTTCAAAAGCTGTATATTTTTTATTTTGTTGATTTGGGTATTTTAGGTATCGGCATGTAATGTTGGTTTGTGTTATTTTTGGTTATTATTCAAAAGGGTTGCTGTAAATGATAAAAAAGATTGGGAAAATTACGCTCTATGTCAATTTTTGAAAATATTTACGCCTATTTAGCCCATATTTGTGTATAAACACCTTTTATACAAGGTTGATTATTATGTAAATGCTTTCCACCACGTATAATGTGGTATAATATTGTATATTGAGCTACATATTTTCAAAAGCTGTATATTTTTTATTTTGTTGATTTGGGTATTTTAGGTATCGGCATGTAATGTTGGTTCGTGTTATTTTTGGTTATTATTCAAAAGGGTTGCTGTAAATGATAAAAAAGATCTGATCTTTTGTTGGGTTTTGTCGATTTTGGATATTTTAGGTATCGACATTTAATGTTGAACTTGGTGTCACTTTTGCCCCACTGTAAGAAAGATAACAAGGTGGAGTCCAAAGATGCAAAAGGTGAAGCCTTGAATGAGCTAGTTGAGTTGAAGAGCTGTTCATCTTGTTTGTTCTTTGAGGTATCTTGTTGTTTCAATTGTCTTGTGGAAATTTGTTGTTGCTATAAGATTTGGTGTTGATTGAGCTTGATGTATTACTCCCTCTATTACTAAAAGAACGTAGGCTTGAAGTATTAGGAACAAATTTATCTGATTTATGGAATTAGTTCATACTTTGTATCCATAATTTTTGTTTAAAAGCTAGAAGACTAAATTTATTCAGAGATGTGTAAGGCTGAATTATTCAAAACTGTGTTATATATGGATGTGATGAAGGTTTTCCGAATGAACTGCTTTGTTCTTGCTGTGTGCTAGGCCTTGATGAATAAGTTCAGTTACCATTGACGACATAGCAACCATGTATGATGTGCATTGTCCTTGTCAAAGAAATAAGAAACTTTCTTTTCGAAAAGTTGAGTGAACCAGAAGGGGAAACCAAGAAGATGAAGACGAGTGTTTTAACTTGTCTGTGCATCCTTCGGTCCTATTTTGTCATGTTTAGAGGAGGATGTACTCAGAGGCAGATACAGAATTTCAAGAATATGGGTGCACCATTAAAGAAAGGAGAAAAAAGGAAGTTTAGGCTGTAGTCAATCCGTGTTACTCTAGGTAAATAACTCAATATTCAACCAAGTGTACCATTCAACAGTTATGGAGCATGGGGGCCAACATATAATGTTAGATCAATTCTTAGAAATATGTACATAAAAATACCTAATTTTGCGAAGAGACCATGGGTTCACGTGCACAATAATTTGGATAGTAAATCCGTCCCGGGATATACTTCCTGTCAGAAGAAGGGACTCACATTCTTGAGCACTCTATTTAATTAATGTTCTGAAAAAAAAAAGCATAATAAGTTCTGAAGTTTATGAGAAAATTTGCCTAACATTAGTGCTGCAACAATTACTCAGTAAGTTTAGCCTAGCATCACAAATTCACAGCCACCTGCTGCAGCAGGGACACCACCTCTTGTCGTTGTGACTTAGTTCTTTTAGACGCCTTTCAATTGAGCATAATTTGAATAGCGGGAAAGCATCTTTTAACACCGTCATTCAGATGACAACCCCTTCCTAATTCTATTCTCCCTTTCGTATTCTTTGCTCATTATTCTTACTCTCTTTTATGTATTTAAAACAATCAGCCTGGTTGAATCACTTGCACTTTCCTTTGCAATTAGCCTGTGACTTCATATGGAGTTTAAGATTTCAATTTCTGCTCTTTCTCTCTTTGTTTTATTTGATTGTTAATTTTTGCTCTTTCTCTTTGAGACTCTTTTTCAAAAGTCAAACAAATCACTCTGTCAAATCACCGGTGCTCTGAAGATGCATTAACAATGTGAACTGAAGGTTACCCCTGGTTATTAAAAAATAAAAAAATAAAAACATATAGGCTATTCTTGGTACAACTATCTATATCTATTGGAGTAGTCATATGTATCCTGTCGATGTCTCCAGTTCTAAATGCACCTCGTCAAAAGAGAAACCTAAATATTAGGTGCGTGGGCATTCAATGGCTCGGCTCAATGGTCAAATGCTCAGCTTTTTGAAGGTCTTATATTTTAGATTGTGTAACCCGAGGAAGAACAGAGAATTAGCAAGTTCATTTTCTTTGGCGGGAGGAGGACAACCTCTTGAAATTAGCTCATGGCAGAAACTGGAGGCTGCTTGAGTTATTCCCGAAAATACCATAGGCATATCACTTTGGCCAAAAAAAAAGCTTGAGGACTTATTGGTTTGGAAAATATATGTCACGTGGAATTTCTGGACTTGCCTCTGTATCTGTTTGGCTATGGTGATTAGAAATTCTGTTGAATAACATTTTTGTTTTTAATGCATTCGGTAGACGTGGTTTCATCACTTCTGTTTTTGATCATTATCCTATGTTTGCTTTTCCTTATGTTTGATTTTCTTACTTCCAGTGTCGGAAGGGAAAAGACCTCTATCTATGGATGTCCAAATGCCCCAATGGTCCATCTGTGAAGTTTTTAGTCAATGCAGGTAATCAAATAGATGCTTTTTATCAATCATGTTCTGATGTTCATGTATAATTGGATGCGATTGAAATTGTATGTCAACTGAAAATAAAACCTTTCCCTTCACTCCTGATATTCTCTTTATTTTCAATGAGGAAAGTCCAAATTATTCATGTTTTTTATATATATATATTTTTTGAAGTGCACACGATGGAAGAGTTAAAACTTACTGGAAATCACTTGAAGGGTTCACGTCCTATTTTGACTTTCTCAAGCAATTTTGATAAGCAACCTCACTGGAAGCTTTTGAAAGAAATGTTCATGCAGGTAATTTGACTTTGTTCAAAGCATTAATTAATCTTTGCAATAATTCCTGGTAACTAAATGTACGCAGTTAATTTTTTTATAGTACATTTTCACTTTTTGCCTTTTATGTTTAGCTAAACTTTAAGCAATTCCGTCCTCAAAGGACGTTGAAGCAGAAAACTTTTTACTTGGTGATAGTTGTTTGGCCTGCTGAAGATGCTATTTTTATTGGAACACTTTGACTTCTGTATTCATATGCAAGCATTCCTTCGGTTTCCACTCCTTTGTCTTCATTGAAACTCGTTGCTTACAGTGACTTTTCAATGGGTTTTTTCCTTCTATTCAGAAGTGGTGGTTAAAGCATTTTCTTAAAAAATTAAATTGTTGTGTGTGATTTCTCTAGATGTTGAAGGTTCAAATGTTTATTTGTTTGAGTTGCATTTTATTATCCCGATATTTATGTAAATCCCCTGTTAAGTTTTTAGCTTTCTAGTGCCATGATGATTTAACTATCTTTGATTACATTCTAACACATTTTTTTTTTCTTTCATCAGATTTTTGGAACCCCAAAGGATCACCGGAAATCTAAACCTTTCTATGATCATGTATTTGTGTTTTCAATTCTAGATGACCATGTGTGGTTCCGTAATTACCAGGTCCGTTACTACTCATACCATAGTAAAATTACTGCATTATGACTGTTGCTTTCTCTTGAAGAAATGAGTTAATTTTTATGGTCCATCTTTTGCCCAAAGCAAAGTGTGCTTCAAGTATTTCCCTTTTGTCCTCCGGTAGGAAATTTCTTGGTGTTCGCCATAGGTTGTTCAACCCCCCCTCCTCCTGAGTTTAGACTCAAGGGTGAAGCCCTTGCATATTTCCTGCTCTTTTACGGAAAACATGTAGTGTGTAAAGATTCCTTAAAAAACAAAACAGAGGAAAATTCAATTACAAATTTATGGTCCAAAGGATAATATAATTACTCAGTCAATATTAGAGGTTGAGAATTGGTACTAAATTAAACCAGAAAAACAAATTACAGAAAGGAACCGAGAGGATATGTAGCCTCTTTGTCATAAATGTAAGAAGTAGAAGTGATATGTGAGATCATCCAATATTATTAGTCTTAAAATCCGTGGGTAGCTAAGTTTTCTGCCATTTAACCCATACTACCATTACACTTGTGTGTTGTGGAAGAGGAAGTCCATAGTCCATAGTGGGTGCGTTAGGTAGGGTAGAAATTGCGTTGCAAGTATCTGCTGAATTATCCGATTTGATTTCTTTAGCTATAAGGGGAAAGGGATGTCTAGTGTAGCTATCATTCACCTCAAAACCCTTCTGTTATATTGTTTTTTGATTTGTAGTAAAAAGGGCTTCTGTCATTCTTTAAGGTTCTCCTTATCTATACCAAGTATAGTAACCTTTTGTCTGATCACTTCTTGACTTTTGGAGCAGATATCATGTCCACATACTGGAACAACACAGAAAATAGACCGTGGGGACCTGGAAAAGATGACACTTGTTGAGGTTTGGAATCAAACTATGGGTAGTGCGGGAGAAGAATCATCATGTATGATATTGAAGTTGTGTGTTTATGTATGTAGGTTGGTCCAAGGTTTTGCTTGAACCCAATTAAGATCTTTGGTGGTAGCTTTGGTGGCCCTACGCTTTATGAGAACCCATTTTACGTTGCACCAAATCAGGTAAGATTCATCCTTTGCTCCTCGTTCTTCTGCTCACCCATGCTTTTGCTATGAGCAAAGAACATATGATTGATTTGTTCGTTTTTTGGCGTGGAATAATTGACTTCTTAAGTACAGTCACTAATGTTTTTATCTCTTCACGTTCCTCCAGATCCGATCACTAGAGAAGAAACAGAAGGCTGGCAAATATGCCAAGAAAGTCAAAGCAAAGACCAGGAGGAAAATGCATCAGTTGTCTAATCCGCTGGAGGTGGATGAATTTGCAGATATGTGGAAGGAGTGACAAATGATTGGCAAACACGAGGTGTACCCCGGAAGGATGAATGCTAATTTACCTCCCTTAAGTTTTGTATTGCTAGAATTATGATCCCTTTTAAACATTTGAAGTAAACCATATTCTTGATTTTCTGCCTAGTTAGAATGAATTATATGCAAAATTATTGTAGGGCAGTGTAAGAATGCCCCCTTTTTTTATGGCTTCCCTGGTTTGAACTTTTAGGTTGTGTCAATGCAAAGAATATAACATGTAATTTATTGGGTTGGGTGAAACTTACGTCTGTCTATGGTGCATTAAGTCATGACGGGTTAGGCGTACATTATAATTTCGAAACAGGGATTTGTGTGGAGAAGGTTAGGGGGGCAGGCCCATTGTCTATGACACTCAGCAATTATAAAAGTAGAAATCATGTCTTCCTGTGGTTTTATTACCATAGCAATCCTTTGAAGTCTCATATGGTGTCTTATATCCGATTCCAATTATATTTTGTCAAATTTGCCTTAAGAGTAGCAAAACCTGTTGAGTCTCGGGTACAAAATCATCATTTTCCCATCTAAGTAATCACTATGAAGCTTGAAGTCAATTCATTCACTTTAAAAACAAGAGGGAAAAAATGGAGTTTAAGTTCTTTGTGTTGGGTGAAAGGTCTAACATTGTTGACACGTATTTTTTAGATCTAAGAAAAGTATTGATGCAGTTAAAACACCCCGGAATCTGGTGTAGATTATTACTTTCGTCCGCAAATATTCCTACGCTTGGAAAAGTGAATTTAAAAATGCTCCCGAACTCATAGGCTTTAATAATGTGCATTCACTCGCTGTCCAGTTGGAAATTTTATCCGACATATCATCTTACGTAGGCTAATTAAAATAATTTTATATCCCTATATATATTTCCTATATAACATGCTAATCAAACCATTAAATTAAAAAATAAAATGAAGAAATAAACGGTGAAATACACTCTGATCAGAAAACCCACCCGATAAGTGGCTAACCCCAATTCTCCCGGAACTCTCTCAAACCCTCTTGCACTCCCCTTTGATTTACATAGAAATCTTAGGATTTTAATCTAGAAAATCAATAATTTTCATTTCTTTGTAATGCTGCCGTGTATATTATTTCCTTGTAAAATTATATGAAACAAACTCAGAAAAATTACATACAATAAACCTAGAAAAATTATACTAAAATTGAACCTTTTAAATGTCAAAATATAAAAATTCATACAACAAACCTAGCAAAATAAGGTATTCATACATTATAGTTTTTACAACCCCATAATCTCCCTCCGGAATTTTCATGTGATAATGAAATTCTCAAAATTGCCTGATACCCACATTAACAGTGTTTAGAAGTTGTTTGGATTGACTTTTTAAAAATAGCTTATAAGGTAAAAGCTAAAAGCCATAAGTTGGGAATATCCAACTTTTGGCTTATGGTTTATTTTTGTACTTTTCTTGCCTAAAAGTAAGTGCTTCTAAGCACTTTTCATCTTTGCATAACACTATGAAAACTACTGCCTCTGTTCACTTTTATTTGTCTAGTATTTTAAAAATAGATTTTCAGTTTTACTTGTCACTTTTTGCATATCAAGAGAAGACAAATTTTTTTTCTGTTTTTACCAATAGTATTAATTAATCATTTCAAATCAGCTTTCAAATACATTAAAAACATGCACCAATTAATATCGGTATCATGGTAAATTAAGCACTTCATTTATTATTTCTTAAGGGGTGTGCAAAGTCCATAGTGGATAAGTAAAAGTAAACGGAGGGAGTAGAAAAGGACATAAAAACCAATAAGCACTTAAAATTAGGCAATCCAAACACCCTCTTAGTCATCAAGACAATTGAGACAGAAATCTAGGAATACGACTAAAGCCTTTAACAATTAAAGAAGAAGGCCAGGAAGCAAACTTAAGTTTGAACTTGGGGTGTGTTTTAATGGAAGAACACTCAATCAAGGAAGAAAGGGCATATTTAGCCATTGGGTTGGGATTAAAAATAAAGGAATATGTAAAACGGGTTTTAACCGCTTGAGTACTTATGTGGTATTTTTTTAACGCTCTCACACGTGTAAAAGAACTTGAAACCGCTTGGTATACCATGTGGCCGCTCGGGGGCGTTTTTAAATGCACTTACCCTAGTTTGAAGGTGTTTTTAGTACTAGACATAGTGCAGGGATGAAAGTATTAATTTGCGCCAAATTTAAGGATATTTTAACCACTTCAGCCTAAAATAAAAGAGCTTCAGCTTTCAATTTCGACGGTTAATTTGCAAGCTACTAGTGATTGATTGCTAACTCATTTATGTATAGTTTTTTTTAAAAAAAAAATGCTATAATGAGGTCTTAACATTTTACCACATCTTTGTTCCAAATAAAAAAAGAATAGCTTGGTGCACGAAGCATCTGATGTAGATGCATAACTCAAAGAAGGATCGTGCTGCAATGGAATTTGACGTAGACAATCTACTAACGAAATATTTATAACAGATTCCACAACTCAAACCCGTAACTTATAGATCACGTACTTTACCCGATGAATCGATTAATAACTTAATTAAATAACTTTTACTAATACAATTTTTTTTTTAAAAAATATTGTTGCAATAGCACACCAACCATTGCCTCCATCACAACAAACACACACTTGAGAAAGATAGAAACCTTGGGAAAAAAATTAAAAGTGATCACTACTTAGTAGGCGCACGTTAACTAAAGTTAACCCCTGTCCAAGCGCACGTTAGCATTTACCATACACCAATGTCTTCACCTCCTCTTCCCTCTTCTTTCTCCTTACACTCTCCTTATCCCTCTTTCTTCTTCTCTTCTTTTATTAGGGTTAGGTTACTATTATTATTATTACAATTTCTTCTCTTCAAATTTGTTTTTATTTATTGTCTTTTTTTATATTTCCACCAAATGCTTGTTGCCATTGTTGTCTTTACAACTTCAAGAACATAATACATGGACCCAAAAAGGCGGTATTCATACTCAAATCTCTTCAATCTTGAGGTAATCTTTTTGTGGGTTTTGTTTAACACTCAAAAGGGTGTCTTGTGATGTTAAAATCTTGGTATTTAGTGTTAGTGTTTAGGATAATTTTGTGGGTTAGGGATTTGATGGGAGATTTTTTTTTTTTTATAATTTGCCTGTTTGGAGTGAACTGTGTATTTTTTGTGGGTTGTGCTCAACTCTCAAAAGGGTGTCTTGTGGTATTAAAATCTTGGTAGTTAGTGATAATTTTGTGGGTTAGGGATTTGATGGGTTAATTCTTTGAGAAAGTTCATTTTTTTGTTTACATGTTTGGAGTATTTTTTTTTTTTGGGAGTGATTTTTTGATTTATTGTGGTTGTGCTCAGCTCTCAAAAGGGTGTCTTGTGATATTAAAATCTTGGTATTTAGTGTTAGTGTTGGTGTTTAGGACAATTTTGTGGTTTAGGGACTTGATGGGAGATTGTTTTTATAATTTGCCTGTTTGGAGTGAACTGTTTATTTGTTGTGGGTTGTGCTGAACTCTCAAAAGGGTGTCTTGTGGTATTAAAATCTTGGTATTTAGTGTTAGTATTTAGGATAATTTTGTGGTTTAGGGATTTGATGGGAGATTGTTTTTATAATTTGCCTGTTTGGAGTGAACTGTTTATTTTTTGTGGGTTGTGCTCAACTCTCAAAAGGGTGTCTTGTGGTATTAAAATCTTGGTATTTAGTGTTAGTATTTAGGATAATTTTGTGGTTTAGGGATTTGATGGGAGAATTTTTTTAGAATTTGCCTGTTTGGAGTGACAGTTTGTGTATTGTGGGTTGTGCTCAACTCTCAAAAGGGTGTCTTGTGATATTAAAATCTTGGTCGTTAGTGTTTAGGATAATTGTGGGTCAGGGATTTGATGGGTTAATTCTTTGAGAAAGTTCTTTTTTTTTTTTTGCATGTTTGGAGTGATTTTTTGATTTATTGTGGGTTGTGCTCAGCTCTCAAAAGGGTGTCTTGTGATATTAAAATCTTGATATTTAATGTTAGTGTTTAGGATAATTTTGTTGGTTAGGGATTTGATGATTAATTCATGGAGAAAGTTCATTTTTTTTTTTTTGCATGTTTGGAGTGATTTTTTGATTTGTTGTGGGTTCTGTTAAACTATCAAAAGGTTGTCTTGTGTTATTAAAATCTTGGTAGTTAGTGTTAGTGTTTTGGATAATTTTGTTGGTTAGGGATTTGATGGTTAATTCATGGAGAAAGTTCTTTTTTTTTTTGCCATGTTTGGAGTGATTTTTTGTGGGTTTTGTTAAACTCTCAAAAGGATGTCTCGTGTTATTAAAATCTTGGTAGTTAGTGTTAGTGTTTAGGATAATTTTGTTGGTTAGGGATTTGATGGTTAATTCATGGAGAAAGTTCTTTTTTTTTTTTGGCATGCTTGGAGTGATTTTTTGTGGGTTTTGTTAAACTCTCAAAAGGTTGTCTTGTGTTATTAAAATCTTGGTAGTTAGTGTTAGTGTTTAGGATAATTTTGTTGGTTAGAGATTTGATGGGTTAATTTTTCGAGAACGTTAATATTTTTGCATGTTTGGAGTTTTTTTTTTTTTTTGGGTAATTTGACTGTTTGGAGTGACTGTTTATTTATTGTGGGTTGTGCTCAACTCTCAAAAGGGTGTCTTGTGGTGTTGAATCTTGGTTGCTCAACTCTCAAAAGGGTGTCTTGTGGTGTTGAATCTTGGTTTAGTGGTAGTGGTAGGATAATTTGTGGTTAGGGATTTGATGGGTTAATTTTTGGAGAACATTTATTTTTTGCATGTTTGGACTGATTTTTGATTTATTGTGGTTGTGCTCAGCTTTCAAAGGGTGTCTTATGACATTAAAATCTTGGTTTAGTAGTAGTGTTAGGATAATTTTGTAGAGTGATTTTGATTTACTGTGGGTTGTGCTCAAATCTCAAAAGGATCTTGTGATACTAAAATCTTGGTCGTTAGTGTTAGTTTTTTAGAATAATTTTGTGGGTTAGGGATTTGATGGGTTAATTCTTCAAGAAAGTTAATTTTTTTGGCATGTTTGGAGTGATTTTTTGATTTATTGTGGGTCTTGTTCAACACTCAAAAGGGTGTCATGTGATATTAAAATTCTTGTTCAGTGTTAGAGTTTAGGAAAATTTTGTGGGTTTGGGATTTGATGGGTTAATCTGTTGAGAAAGTTAATTTTTTTGCAGGTTTGGAGTATTTTGATTTATTAAGTTAATTTTTTTGCAGGTTTGGAGTATTTTGATTTATTGTGGGTTGTTCTCAACTCTCAGGGTGTCTTGTTATATGAAAATCTTGGTTTAGTGTCAGTTTTAGGATAATTTCGTGGGTTAGGGATTTGATGGGTTAATCCATCGAGAGAGTTTTTTTTTTTTTTTTGCATGTTTGGAGTACTTTTGATTTATGGTTGGTTGTTTTTAACTCTCAAAAGGGTGTCTTGTGATATTAAATTCTTGGTAGTTAGTGTTAGTGTTTAGGATAGTTTTGTGGGTTCATTCTTCGAGTTTTTTTTTTTTTTGGGCATGTTTGGAGTGATTTTTGATTTATTGTGGTTGTGCTCATCTCTCAAAAGGGTTTCTTGTAATATTAAATATTAAAATCTTGGTAATTAGTGTTAGGATAATTTTGTGGGTTAATTCTTCGAGAAAGTTCTTTTTTTTTTCAATGTTTGGAGTGATTTTTATTCATTGTGAACTAGGGTGTCTTGTGGTATTAAAATCTTGGTAGTTAGTGTTTAGGATAATTTTGTGGTTTAGGGATTTGATGGGTTAATTCTTCGAGTTTTTTTTTTTTTGGAGTGATTTTTGATTTATTGTTGGTTGTGCTCAGCTCTCAAAAGGGTGTCTTCTGATATTAAAATCTTGGTAGTTTAGTGTTAGTGTTAGGATAATTTTGTGGGTTAATTCTTCGAGAAAGTTTTTTTTTTTTTTTTTTTTTTTTTTTAGTGTTCCATGTCTGGAGTGATTTTTTGATTTATTGCGGTTTGTGCTCAACTCTCAAAAGGGTGTCTTGTGATATTAAAGTCTTGGTTTAGTGATAGTGCTAGGATAATTTTGTGGGTTAGGGATTTGATGGGTTAATTCATCGAGAAAGTTTATGGTTTTGCCTGTTTGGAGTGATTTTTGATTTATTCTGAGCTGGGTTTCTCTTGGAATTTCAGTGCTGTTCTCAAAATGGTGTCTTGCTTTATTAAAATCCTGGCAATTAATGTTGCTGTTAGGACATCTTTTTGGGTGTATACTTCGACAAATTTTATCTATTTTGCTTGTTTATATTTCTGATTTATTTGAGCTGGATTTTTCTTGGAATTTCAGTTCAGTATTGTGGAAGTTGTGAATTTTAATTAAAGTGTGGAACTTTTTTTCTTTTGAACCCATTCGATTTTCTTAATTCTTTTTTTTTTTTTGGATAGTCTTTGATTAACTTCCAGCTGCCCCAACTTGATGATGATTTTGATTATCATGGGAACAGTAGTCAGGATGAGAGCAGAGGTAGCCCTGGTAGGCACATTCTTTCTCAACATTGCTTTTACTCCTTTTTTATTTGAATTCTTTTATTATTTGATTCGATGAGTATGACTAGGTACGACTAAATTTGTGACCGATAACACATTCTTCTCAGTTAAATGTATTTATTACTACTCATATTAGTTCAAAAGTATGAAAATCCTTTACTTAGCAAATGCAGTTTCTCCTATTACAATGTAAATTTGGCTTTCTTGAAGCAATGAAAAGTTAAGCTAATGTAGTGTTGTAATAATCAGCCGCATCTTCTGTTGGTTGATAGGTGGAGCGACGGGGAACCGGAGTAATGGTATAATGTCTGGCAGGGAGTTGAAGAAAAAGAGGCGGACTTCGTATAGCAGTGACGAGGACGGGGACAGGATCAGAGCTGATAGTACCCGTATTTCAGAGGAAAAGTATAGAACAATGCTGGGAGAACATGTTCAAAGGTATAAGAGGAGGCTTGGTAATTCGTTAGCAAGCCCTGCAGCTACTCGTAATGGGGTACCTATGATGAGAAGTGGTGGAGGATCAAGAGACCAGAAGTCAACAAATGATCGTAGAGGAGGCGCGCCCAGGCTTGGTTCTGCATCAGAATTTTTTAACAATAGCACTCAGAGTTTAGGAAACCATATTCAGTCAGATTTTCCAGGACCATATGGTGGTGATAGGTTTGTCTCTCCGCTTTCACTTAATCTTTTCAAACCATTGTTCAAATGTTTACCCAAGTAGTTTTGGATTTTTAATCCCCCAAAAAGGTTTATGTGTCACCTAACATTTGGAAGTTTTACAGATTTACTTATGAACCTGCTTTCTTGGATCTTGGGGAGGACATCACATACAAGATCCCTCCACCCTATGAAAAGCTGGCAACATCATTGAACTTGCCAAGCATGTCAGATATTCAAGTTAATGAAATTTGCCTCAAGGGTACACTTGATTTGGAGACTTTGGCTGCAATGATGGCTTCTGATAAGAAACTTGGGCCCAAACGTCAAGCAGGAATGGGTGATCCCAAGCCACAATTTGAATCTCTTCAGGCACGATTGCGAGCTCAGCTGGCTAATAGTGTGGGTCAGAAATTCAGTCTGCAAGTCACCGAAGCTGCATTAGAAGCTTCTTCCATGCCTGAGGGGGCTGCAGGAAGTATACGACGTTCTATATTGTCAGATGGCGGTGTCTTACAGGTTTATTATGTGAAAGTGTTAGAGAAAGGAGACACCTATGAGGTTAGTAATTCTCTTTTGTGTTTGTCTCATAATTTTATGGATATTTAGTTCTGTTGCTTACATCTGAGTGGTCACTTGGAGCTGCAGATTATTGAACGTAGTCTACCCAAAAAGCCAAAATTGAAGAAAGATCCTTCTGTGATTGAGAAGGAAGAAATGGATAAGATTGGAAAATATTGGATAAGCCTTGTCAGGAAAGAAATTCCAAAACATCATAAGATATTCATCAATTCTCACAGGAGGCAATTGACTGATGCCAAGAGGTTTGCAGAAACTTGTCAGAGAGAGGTAAACACGTCAGAACATCTTATTTTGATATTTTTCTATTCAATGCTGGATCTTATAAGAACAAATTTGTGTTTGATTCTTCATATGACTCTGCAAACTGCTAGTTGTCATTTGGACCCTTCTGACTTGAGTCATGGGTTGGTTCCCTTTTTCAGGTTAAAATGAAAGTTAGCAGGTCACTTAAGGTGATGAGAGGTGCTGCAATTCGTACAAGGAAACTTGCTAGGGACATGCTTGTGTATTGGAAGAGAGTTGACAAGGAGATGGTGCTTAAATTCTACCTTTTTGTATTATTTCATTCGAACTTTTTGCCATCACGGTATGTCTGAAAATATTTGCTATTCAAGAGCAACCCGAGCAGCCGGGCAGGAGAGAGGGAGTAAAAGCCAGCCATGGTTACCTGCATTTTTTTTTCAATCAAACATGGTTAACTGCATCGTTAAGTAACCAAAATGTAGCTCTCTGTTTTGATGGTTTTAAGACTATTACCAAATTATATGTTCATCTTAGCCTGTACTATCCCAGAGAAGAAATGGAAGGTGATCATGATATATTCACCTAATCTGGCTCTCTAGTTCTGTTCCTATTTTATATCATAATGGTATGCTGGACTGATGAAACTGTTGCTCTAAGAGTTTCTTCTCAGCCAATATTTTTGGGTTATATGTTTAGTTAACTGCTAAAACTTGGAATGGAGTATTGATACACTTTTGAGATAAGAGAGTATATGTTTATCAGGATTCAGGACTTGTAAAAAATAATGTCTGTCGTCATGTTTTCCTGGAACACTGAGTATGCTAAACGAACATAGTTCTACCTGAGTTTCTGCTGTTGACTGTGACTAGGGGACTTCCTAAGATGTAAAATTTATAATGTTGCAGGCAGAAGTAAAGAAAAGGGAGGAAAAAGAAGCAGCAGAAGCCTTGAAGCGCGAACAGGAGCTTCGTGAAGCAAAGAGACAACAACAGAGGCTCAACTTTCTGCTATCACAAACCGAACTTTACAGCCATTTCATGCAAAATAAATCAACTTTACCCTCTGAGGCTGTGACTTCAGGTGATGAATTGACAAATGACCAAGAAATGTTAAGTTCTACTGAGGCTAGACCTGGAGAGGAAGAGGATCCTGAAGACGCTGAACTGAGAAAAGAAGCTCTGAAAGCTGCACAAGATGCAGTTTCAAAGCAGAAAATGATAACAAGTGCATTTGATAATGAATGTCTGAAGCTGCGCCAAGCTGCTGAAATTGAACCGTCCGAGCAAGATGCTGCAGCTGCGAACATAGACTTATTGCATCCGTGAGTTTTTGAGTTCCTTTGAGATATCATCTTTGTTCTTTTGCTGAGATATTTTCCTGTCACAAATTTTATTGCTCCACTATCTGGTTGTACTCACTCGCTGTTTTGGTGCACCTGTAGATCAACTATGCCTGTGGCTTCAACAGTACAGACACCAGAATTATTCAAGGGTACTCTTAAAGACTATCAGTTGAAAGGCCTCCAGTGGCTTGTAAATTGTTACGAGCAGGTAAATTGCCATTTCTCTGAAAGTTTGTCTCTTTGCTCAACCGCTCTGGAGAGATTTTGCTTGGCTGACTTATAGCATTCAACTTTATCTGTCAGGGTTTGAATGGCATTCTTGCTGATGAGATGGGTCTTGGGAAAACAATCCAGGCCATGGCTTTCTTGGCTCATTTGGCAGAAGTAAGTGATCTAGTTCATGTTTTATTTATCACTGTCTTGTAGTAAATTATCAGAATCAAAAACTGTCTGGTAGAGTATCTAGTAACTTGGCTTCATTGATCTCTGCAGGAGAAGAATATATGGGGTCCCTTTTTAGTTGTTGCTCCCGCGTCAGTCTTGAATAACTGGGCTGATGAAATTGGTCGTTTTTGCCCTGATCTAAAAACTCTTCCATATTGGGGAGGGTTACAAGAAAGAGTGGTGCTTCGAAAGAATATCAACCCAAAACGTCTCTATCGACGGTAATTTCATTTGGCTATGGTTGTAGTATACATAATACAGGAGCAGTGGACTTGCCTACACTTATTGGTTTTTTCATGTACCCCTCATTGATCTTGGATTTGCATTCTTTTCTTGTTCATTGACATTCTTGCTTGGTAAGGCACTTATTAGTAAGATGAAATATATTGATCAGGCAAATTTTGCTTCATAAAAAAGAAAAAATTGCGTCATAAAACTGATCTGTTTGATGTAGCAAAGCTAATCATAGGTTAGATGATGGTTTTTGGCTTGGGTTACCTAGGAATATAACAACAGGTACAAGTATCGTAAAGAAAGGGAGGGAAGGTTGGGGAGGATCATATAAATGTCAAAAAGTGAAGTCTCAGAGTTTAACTTCTTCGCCTTTTCCTTTTTTTTTTTTTTTTTTTTTAAATATAATATGTTTTTAGTCCAAATAATAAGTAACTGCTCAACACGGGGATGCTTGAGAACATGATGTGAAAATCCAATGGAGCTATGGTGAACCAAGCTTATGTGGGTATTAAAATACCCAATGCAGTTGGTAATGAAGTTAATAATTATATCTGAATTATAAAAGCATTTATTGGCAGTGGAAAGGTTGTTGGCATTTTGTTCCTCTTCTTGGTTATTTATCCATGCATTTAATAAATTGAAAAAAATCCATGAGTTGAATTGGAATTTGTCCGTTCTAAGTTTAGTGATGGAACCAAACTTTGCTTTCAGGGATGCTGGATTCCATATTCTCATTACCAGTTATCAACTGCTAGTCTCTGACGAGAAATACTTTAGACGTGTTAAATGGCAATACATGGTGCTGGATGAAGCCCAGGCAATCAAAAGTGCAAGCAGGTCTGATCATTCAGCCTTGAAAACTTTGTCCTACTGATTGATTTAACCCCATTAATTACTGTTATCATTTACTGCAATGTGGTGGAAGGCAAAGCTGCTAAGCAATCCCTAGCTGAGTACCAGGACCTTTGCTTTCTAGTTGCTAGCAAACTTATTAAACTTCTTTCATATTATACACATGGTAAAGCTCATTAGCTACAGGAACCTATGTTGCTCGGACCTCCAAAAAATTTGCCGTACCTGTTTCGGATCCTCCAAAAAAAAATGCATAGCTTTTGGAAGATCCAACATAGACCCGGCAGTTTTTTCTGAAAAAGTGAACAACAATCATATAATTGATTTCCTTATAAAGATAAAACATGCTGGACTATACCTTCAAATACAATCATCTGAAATCTTCTTGTCTGAGCTCCAAGCTGGTTGAATAAACTTGCATAATAACAATTCTTTTTATAGTATATGAATTTTGTTGTTCATGCTGAGGAAATGACTTTAAATAGGAGGTTATGGAGGACTCAAATTAGGGTAGAAGGCTAGTAGGTAGCCCCGCGTATCGTACTAGTAGTTACAGTTTTGATTTATAGTTTATTGTCCTTTGATTCTTGCTACTACATGTTGTTTCTTGTACTTCGATTATCTTATTTATCTGTGGTATCTACTGCTTCTTTTTTTACAGACTGCTTTATCATGGCTTTTTCGCTTTCGTTTGGTTCATTTTCATATTGCTTTGAACTGCTTGTGCTTATATGACCTTTTCTCGTCATGTTTTCTCTTGAGCCGAGGGTCTTTCGGAAACAGCCTTCCTATCTTCCGAGGTAGGGGTAAGGTCTGCTTACACTTTACCCTCCCCAGACCCCACATTGTGGGATTCACTGGGTATGTTGTTGTTGTTGTTGTATGCTGAGGAAAATCATCTATTACAGTTTGCAGTTTCAGGATTGATTCTTTAGTTCATATAATTCAGTGTCCTTATTACCTGATTAGCATATCCTGCACAGGTTATTGGTTGATCAACTTTTAGTAAGAACTGAGTTGAATGTGTAATCATTACTGTGCAAAAAATATTAAAGCTGATATGCACATACTGTTGAGCTACTGTCATTAGACCATAAATAATATTTCTTGAATCACTTAGGTTCTTTCCCTTTTCTCTTTTTCTTTTCTATTTTTAGAAATCTTTTTCTCCTTTTAACTGATTTTGGAATTGGCTGGATGAGTTTCAATTGCTTTCCATGCCCATGGATATACGAACAATTTTATTTTTCCATCTATAATATCGGGGCATAGATACTAGCTGTTTTCAGGTATTCCTTTACTACTTAGCCGTGTCGAAGAAGTAGTAGTATGATTTAACAGGGGATGCAAATGTTGACAAGAACGTCAACTTTCATTTTTCAAATGTCAGATATTTTTTTTGGGGAAATGTCACATTTTAAAACACTGACACATTTATCTATATATTTAGATCTGCACATCCATGTATCTTGTTGCCCTACAGAATAAAATAAATAAGTAAACAAGTTGTTAATCATAACTTCTCACACTCATTGTATGTTGTGCTCTTATTGGCAGTATAAGATGGAAGACATTGTTGAGTTTCAATTGTCGAAACCGTTTGCTTCTGACTGGTACTCCAATTCAAAATAACATGGCTGAACTGTGGGCGCTCCTTCACTTTATTATGCCTACCTTATTTGATAGTCACGAACAATTTAACGAATGGTTTTCAAAAGGGTACGTATGTTGCAGTGTATGGTGTTTCTTGCTTTAATGTGTCAGCTGTGCATTTTGGTGATGATTCTTTGTGCTTTATGATCAGGATCGAAAACCACGCAGAGCATGGTGGGTCATTGAACGAGCACCAGCTCAGCCGACTGGTAAGGGAACTTTGTTTTGTAGTTGCTTATGCAGACAATCATATATCCTTAGATATTGCAGGCTAATGACCTACAGCGATTTAATCTCTTTCGGAGGAATATTTCCTCTCAGTCTCACTTTGTCTTAACAGAAGTAGGCATGTGGTATGAGCATATTGTCATCTTTTTTGTTTGTCAAGAACACTCCAGAATTAGTAAGCACCGAAAGTGTTCTACTCCTGATAAGTTTCTTGTATTTGCATATTCTCATCTTGTATAGTTTTGGTGTCAGAACACTCACTCTAGTATTTAGTTAGAAATATCCTTGTTATTGTTATTTATGAACATTCGGAGACAGCCTCCCTACCTTGTACTTTCCAAGGTAGGGGCAAGGTCTGCGTACACTTTACCCTCCCCAGACCCCATATTGTGGGATTTCACTAGGTATGTTGTTGTTGAATTATTATTATTTATGAATATCAAACTTGTCTGGAATTGTTTGGATTGTTATTCATCAAACCCTGTATTAATATCTCCATCTTTCTTCTCTGTTAATCTTGATATTATTAGCACACCTTCTTGGTTATCTAGTGTTTTCATCTTGATGAATTTCTCTTTCTGAATCTTCTGAACAGCATGCCATTTTGAAACCTTTCATGCTGCGGCGGGTTAAAAAGGATGTGGTTACTGAGCTGACTGGGAAAACTGAAATCACAGTGCACTGTAAATTGAGTTCTCGTCAGCAGGCATTTTATCAAGCAATAAAAAACAAGATATCCCTTGCTGAGTTGTTTGATAGCAGACGTGGGCATCTCAATGAGAAGAAACTTCTAAACCTGATGAATATTGTTATCCAGCTAAGGAAGGTGTGATTGATCTCTTGTTTTGCACTGCTCTTTCGTGCTGCATCAGTTGATAATTGTATGGTGGACCTGCCATACTAGTGTTGTTCTTTGCAAAGTTTTTTTCAGCAAGAGCTTATATTTTTCTTATTGGAAAATGCTAGGTTTGCAACCATCCAGAGCTGTTTGAGAGAAATGAAGGAAGTTCTTACTTCTATTTTGGAGATGTTCCAAACTCACTTCTTCCTGCTCCCTTTGGGGAACTGGAGGATGTATTCCATTCTGGTGGTCGAAGTCCTGTTACATACCGGGTACCGTATGGAATTCTTAATGTTTCTTCGTGGAGTTATTATTGTTTATATGTACACAGACAACTGCCCGATTCAATGCATCATCTGCTTCTAGTTTCTTTAATTAATATTTCTGGAATGTTAATAGTTAGATATAACTCATTCTGCAGTCTAATCCTCTTTTGGCCACTCCATGCCATTCCATGGTTACCATTATTGCCAAATTTATATTGAAGTGTGGAAACTGTAAATTGCCATCGTGAAGGTAAATCATATGACCTCGGAGGTGATATTTGATGCTGGATCGCCTCTCTTCCAATAAAGGGGATTGTTGACGTTACTTTTTAAGAAAGAGTGTTGAAAACTTGAAACGTTGTTAAAAGAACCGATAAGAATGGACCTTGAGCATAACTGAACCCCAAAAGCTAGCTTAAGAGGTGAGAATTGGCCAATATCATATAAAAGAACGAGTAATACCCTTTACAACTGATGTGGGAACTAAACACCCCCTTGCATGACCCAGATTAGACATCTGGAGCGTGGACCCTTGCATGACCCAGATTAGACATCTGGAGCGTGGACCCTTGCATGACCCAGATTAGACATCTGGAGCGTGGACCTAAGTTGCGGACTCTTAGTTTTTATGGTGCACCCGTCTCGACACGGGTGATGGTGCGGGAGCGGGATACGTCTCGGAACTTCGGATACTTTGACCGGAGTCCATGGACAAATTTGGGGGGAAAATTGAGATTTTGATATCTCAAAATGAAAGATAAACCAGATTTAAGACATGGGTAATGGCATACCTTCAATATTATAGCCCTTTTGTCTCATATTCGTTGCTTCATGTTACAGGCCAAATAGAGAGAAACCAGTAATTCAATGGTTCTTTATAGCTCTATTTTTATAATTTTGAATGTTCTTAGCCGAATCCCCGCACCCATATCCATACCTGGATCTGCACCTCCGAATCTTAAAATTTAGATTTTGCCGAATCTGACACTCCCATCCATACCCGTATCGGATATCCGTACCCGAATCCGAGCAACTTAGGTGTGGACAATATTACATGGGGCTCTATACCTAGTGGACCATTAATTGAGATGAGTCTGACTCTAATACCATGATAAGTAAATGGATCTTGAGCCAGACTCAACCCCAAAAGCTAGCTCAAGAAAAATGACTCTAAAATATATTGGAGAAAATGCTCTCACGCACGGCTCTCGAGGCTTGTCATCTTTTAGTTTAGCATCAGTTTCTTGTCTTGTCTGGGGTTTTTTCCTGCAAAAGATGGCCGAGCTCACTCAATGGGGGATGATAATATATTTTACAATGTTGCAATGTTGGATTTAAGTCTTACGACATCACTAGATGATTCTTGCTGATGTTCCTAGATGTATACATGTGGCAACAGTGAAATGTTGGCTTAGTAGGACTTCTTTAATCAGGATGATAATATATTTTACAATGTTGCAATGTTGGATTTAAGTCTTACGACATCACTAGATGATTCTTGCTGATGTTCATAGATGTATACATGTGGCAACAGTGAAATGTTGGCTTAGTAGGACTTCTTTAATCAGGAAATATCATGCTTAAAGAACTTACTCTTTGTATTATATCCCTTTCAGATACCAAAGCTGGTTTACCGGGAAGCTAACAGTTCAAGCATGCTTTACTCAACTATGGGGAAGGGTTTAAGTAAAGAATTATTTGAGAAGTACTTTAACATATATTCTCCAGAGAATATTCACCGCTCAATACTCCACGAAGTGCACGAGTCAGATGTTGGCTATATACGGAGTGGAACATTTGGTTTTACTCGGTTAATTGATATGTCACCCATGGAGGTTTCATTTTCAGCAACTGGTTCTTTCTTGGAGAAATTGTTATTCTCAATTGTGAAAAGCAACCGAGAATTTTTGGATGAATTTCTGGACTTGATGGAGTCTGAGGATGATGATCCCTATTGTAGTCACCTTGGACGGGACAAAGTAAGAGCAGTGACACGAATGTTATTGCTTCCATCTAAGTCAGAAACAGATTTATTAAGAACAAGACTTGCAGCGGGTTCTGGTGATGCACCATTTGAGGCTTTGGTCATGGAACATCAGGATAGGCTTTTATCTAATGTTAATCTCTTGCATTCCATTTACTCCTTTATTCCTAAAACAAGAGCACCCCCTGTAAGTGATGTTACATTGTTCGCTCTTAGTGCTATCCATGTGTATGCAATGGGTTACTAACTACAAGATGTATCTTGCAGATAAATGCTCATTGCTCAGACAGAACTTTTGCTTACAAAATGCTTGAGGAACTACACCATCCATGGATTAAAAGGTTGTTGGTTGGGTTTGCGCGCACATCGGAATATAATGGTCCTAGGAAGCCAGGTGTCACACACCATTTAATACAAGAGATAGACTCTGAATTACCGGTCACACAACCTGCTCTTGAGCTTACATACAAAATTTTTGGGTCATGTCCGCCCATGCAACCATTTGACCCTGCAAAGATGCTAACGGCATGTGATCTGTTCCTTCTATTTTCCTTTCCTCTTTTATGCATCTATGTGCCTTTAAGCACATAAAGTATCTAAATTTCCTATGTAATTACAGGACTCAGGGAAGCTTCAAACACTTGACATATTATTAAAGCGTTTGCGGGCGGGGAATCACCGTGTTCTTATCTTTGCACAAATGACAAAAATGTTGGATATTCTAGAGGTATTTGAATCTTTCTGATGCTCTTTGGTGATTTAGATTTGTAATTTTTGTAGATGCTAGTAGCAGTGGCAGTTTCTCTCCCTGTATGAAATATGTTCGTATTCGGGTTTAGCTCTCGAGAGTTGAGAAGAGATACCAGTAAGTTTATACTGGTATCTGATCAAAATTTTCTTGGCAGTGGTGGTCTCAGTAATGCTTTTGTTCACTAACAATGCTGTTATAAATGCAAAATGCAGTTTGCATATGAACTTCTTGGTGAAGTTTCTGGATTAAATTGATCGAAAAATAATCATTGGTTGCTAAAATAAGCACTGCTATATGTTTGCCATGTATTACCTTTTCTCGTGTTTTTGTGCTTTAGAGTACAGGTTCTCTTCCACTGTCAATGTTTGGAAGAGCAGCTCATCTAGGAAGAACTATCTGATAACAGATACTTAGACCCGCCTATGCTGAATGATGAGTTTTGAGTATCACTTTCTTTTGAAGTCCAACCAAAACAACTACTATATATGAAGTAGTTATTATATGAAGCTAAGCATACATACAGGTTCTCTTCTGCTGTCAATGTTTGGAAGAGCAGCTCATCTAGGAAGAACTATCTGATAACAGATACTTAGACCCGCCCATGCTGAATGATGAATTTTGAGTATCACTTTCTTTTGTAGTCCAACCAAAACAATTACTATGCTTTATAGTGTATGAAGCTAAACGTTTAAAAAAAAAAATCTATACGAAGCTGTTGTTGAGATTCTCTTATAGTGGTTTCCCTATTTGCTTCATTCATCTTATAATGAGCTCAGCTTGCAAAGACCAAAGTTTTGTTTTCTACTGCAACCTAATACCATGACTAGGAAAGTTTTCATTGGTAATGGATCAACCCTTCACTTGTCAAATTGCTAATATTTCAGTTGCTTTGCAGGACTACATGCACTACAGGAAACATAGGTACTTGAGGCTTGATGGATCTTCCACTATAATGGATCGACGAGACATGGTCAAAGATTTCCAGCATCGGTATATTTTGAATTCGAAGAAACTTATAATCCATTTATGTTATATTTGTACTGAATAATGTTGGTTGCCTCATAGGAGCGACATCTTTGTGTTCATGCTGAGTACAAGAGCAGGGGGACTTGGTATCAACTTGACAGCTGCTGACACTGTCATCTTCTATGAGAGTGACTGGAATCCGACTTTAGATTTACAGGCAATGGATAGAGCTCATAGGCTGGGTCAAACTAAGGATGTAGGTTTTCAACTTCTACATTTTCTCTTTTGACCATGCAACTCTATTTCTTCATATAATGATCTTGTGTCATGTTTTCCTGCACATTGATGCTTTTGGAAGAAATCAGAAACGATGATTAAGAACTCATCCAACCAAAAAAAAAAAATGAGGAGAAAGGATGATTGAGAACTTCCTTGCATCTAAGAAAAGCCACTTTAGCTAATCAGTTAGTTTATGCAGGAAAATCTGGTAGTGGATGTACCAACAATTCTTTAATCAGATCTTAAAATGAGCAATAAAAAAAATGCCACCTCTCATTTTCTCAGAGGTGTACTTTCATACCGATAGTGTTTCTCTTATACCTTGTTCCATGAATTGCTTATTCCATCTTTTCTCAGTTTATTGTAATATTACATTCTTCTGGTAAAAATGACACTATAATATTTGCAAATGGCCTCTCTTCTCTTGTGATCATTTTGTCCCCATGTAAAGAGATGTTGTTTAACTTGCAGGTTACTGTTTATCGCTTAATCTGTAAAGAGACGGTTGAAGAGAAAATTCTGCAAAGAGCCAGTCAGAAAAACACCGTGCAGCAGCTTGTCATGACAGGAGGACACGTCCAGGGTGACCTTCTGGCTCCAGAAGATGTTGTCTCGTTGTTGATTGATGATGCTCAACTGGAGCAGAAACTGAAGGAAATTCCACTTCAGGTAGGATGTATAAGAATATAATACTAGTGTTGGCAAATGCCTTACGAGAATTCGTTTCCTCTTACTTCCCAAGTGTTTCCCCCCTTCTTTTTTTCAGCTTATTATCTCTTGTTTCTAATTGAGCAATATCGTATTGGCCTAATAGCAGGCTAAAGAAAGACAAAAGAGGAAAGGTGGCACGAAAGGTATTCGTATTGGTGCAGATGGTGATGCATCATTAGAAGATCTTACTAACAGTGAATCTGTTGGGAATGATGCTCTTGATCTGGAGAAACCAAAATCAAGTAACAAAAAGGTGATTGTTTTCCCACTTTCTTCTCAGACGCAAATATTATTTTTAAACTTGACCTTTTCGCCGGACTCAGGTTGTCTAGTTACTCATTCTGCATTTAACGGTTTGACACCTTTAAATTACTTTCCAGTCAATAATATCATTCTGCATTTAACGGTTTGACACCTTTAAATTACTTTCCAGTCAATAATATCTGCATGATGTGACCAAGTTGTGTTGGATAAGCTAAGAGATAAATGACTTTGTAGAGAAGAAATCCTTGTCAGCCGTAAAAAAAAAAAAAAAAAAAAAAAAAACAATATCAGCCTCGTTAACAAATATGGCCTCTAAATGTGTACTTGCATACTCATTTTGAAATTCCAGTTCCCTTGGCTTCTTCTTGTTGCGCAACAAACAAAGTTAGTTTAATAAAAAAATTCGATGCATGTTAATGTGTTGACGTGTTTCATGATCTTCTATCTGCAGAGGAAAAGTTCCACCGACAAGCAAACCCCAAAATCGAGGCCTTTAAAGAATCCGAAAAGTATTGAATCATTATCACCCAACTCAATGATGGAAGACGGTATAAATAGCTCCCCAATGAACATTGACATGCAACAACAAAGGCCGAAAAGACTGAAGAGGCCAACTAAGAGCGTAAATGAGAGCCTTGAACCAGCATTTACTGGCACCCCTCCTACAAACCGAGAGGGAAACCATAACTATCCTTCGTCAGATATCAGCTCTGGTGGTGGGAGAGCAGGGGCCGGGGAAGAGGCATTAAGACATAATAATCCGTTTGCTGGCTAATAATAGGACAAGTGAAATATTATGCGTTAATTTTTGTCTAGCTACTGAGTCTTTCTCCTCGGCGGAATCAACTGCAATCTTGGAAAGCAGAAACCAGTTTATTTGCAGTAGACACGTTAGCAGAATCAGAAGGAAGTGCAGAGCTGTATATTAGTTGTACAGATTGTTCATAGGACTCCGGGCACGAGACTTCTTGGCTGCTATACGGAATATAGTGATGTACAGTAGGCACTAATTTGTACTGTTTGGTTAAATGGTGGAAGTTAATGTAATCAGCCAATACTTGGCAAAATTTTCTCCTGGTGGTGGAGATATTTTTGTTTACAATTTAATCACAAGGGAATTATTTTATAGAGCCATCAAATGAATTTTAGATGCTCATAGGCCATATGTAACCATTGGTCACTATGATTGTATTTTGCTTCTTCATGATGATATTAATCATCTATTACATATTAAGGGGAAAAGGGCCAGATTTGCCCTGTACTATTGGAAATACACTTAGCGCAAATTTACCCCTAACCTTAGTAAAGTATTCAAAAATATCCCTATTTCTAACTGTGTTCCGGCATGGCTATTAGAATACCACGTGGCCTAACATTTGAATGAGGTGGGCGCCACATGACATGCCACCTCATCACCTTCTCCCTTCTCCGTTTCTTGCTTCCACCTCCAACCACCACTGAAGCAACACAACCCCAAATCAAATTCAAGTAACTTAAAATTTCCCGAAACAACAGCAACTATTGATTCTCATATTTCTTCTTCAGCAATTTTTTCAGATTTCAAAGAACTTGATGGGTTCTTCAACTATTCTTGACACCTAAAAATGGAGGTTTCAAATTTTCTTCTCATAAATCTTGACAATGTCAATGTTAATTTACAAATCTAGCACAAATAAATGATCTTCAGAAGATTTAAAGATTAAATCACTGAACACCCATTAAATTTTTACATCCAAAATGGAATTTCGATCTTCTTCACACCCCTCTTATCTTACTTACACAAAAGCCACACAACAGCCCCAAAAAAATGAGTCTTGAAGATTTTGTCCCTTTATGTAGAGATTTTTCTTACTCCTTTATGTCAATGACTAAGTTTACAACATACCCACTGTGCTACTAACTGCCAGGATTACAACTTTAAACTTTAAGCTCCTTTTTTTTATTTTTTTATTTTTTTATTATTATTATTAACTTCAAACACAGAAATTTTAAAAGGTGTGTGTGAAGTAGGTATAAAAGAAAGGTGCTAAAAAGATTTTTCTCTTTCCTTTTTTCGCTAAAGAGAGAAGTGAGAAAGAGAGAGAGAATGAGATTTTTGGGGTTAGTAGGTGGGGCTAAAATGAGCCGATGCAGACGGATCTAAGGGCAGTAAGGTCGGGTTTCAATAATGGTTGGAGGTGAAAGAAAGAAATGGAAAGGAGAGAGGATGGTGAGGTGGCATAAATATAGATTAATTAAATTGATGACATGGCATCCATGTGGCATTTAATGAGACAGGGTGGACAAGCCTGGCCCAGAGAATTGCCACGGTGGACAGGCGTCAAAAGGAGGGGCAAATATTGCAAGTAATGTAACGGTAGGGATAAATTTGTGCTGATAGTACAATGGGGGATAAATATAGGGATAAATATAAACTATCTCTCAAAGTAGAGGGGTAAATCAGGCCTTTTTCCCACATGTTAATGTTTTCACATGCACTGTGATCACCAAAGGCGAAACTACAGGGGTGCAAGGGTGTCAATTAAACCCCCTTCATCGAAAAATTGCACTATATATATGGGATCAATTTTTTTATTTATATATAAATATTAATGTTGCATCCCCTTAACATATTGAAGAACTTAGCTCAGCAGCTGAGACGCCTACTATTGGGCCCACGATTGCAGGTTCGATTCTCTGTAACGATATTTTTTTAACCCTTTTTCACCCGGTCTCTTTTTCTTGAATCCCCTTATTAAATATTCTGGCTCCACCCCTAGTGGGCACTATCACCACATAGCTTCAATTACTTAACATTACTGGCCAATGCTTTCCAACAGTTTAGTAGCTCAAGTAACAGACGGCATTTGCTTGCTATGAACTCCTATATGAATAAGGACATGCGCATGATTATTTTTATTTTATTTTTCCCTTTTTTCTTTGCCCGAAACTTGAACCCGAGATCTCTATTTAAAGGAGGACCCTTAATGCTTTCTACCAAAGAGGACTCTTTCCTGGGACTCAAACCGCTATGTCTAGTTGAAAGAAGGACCCTTATAATTTCACTAGTTTATCGCGCTCTTACTCAACTGGTTGCTGCAAAATTCTTGCTAGGCGCACGGGTGAATGCCTAGTTTTTCTTCTCTAAGACCATCTCTAAATTAAAGTGACTCAAGATGTTATGAAATTTCTGAGTTGTAATATTTTAACAAGCTGATCATAAAATTCGCAGCAACATCTTAACATAAATCCAAGAAAGATTGAATCATAATAAAAGATAAACTCGAAAAAGAGTATCATTTTCACTCAACGGGATGTTAAATAACCTTACTTTATGACTAAATCTTCAAGACAGTGGATGTTTTTGGACCATACCAAAATTTCAAAGCTTTGCGAGGAAGCTTTCTTGCCATGCTCAACTGATCTTGGATAACTTTCAATAGTTTACTAAACTTTTAGAGACTCATACTCCATACATAGAAAGTTAAAGAGCAACAAAAAAGGCAGACACAAAGTGACAGGAAACACACTTTTATTTGATATTACATGTCTCATTAAGTACCGCAACGTATTTTCCGCCACACGAAAAGTGCACCACTACTAACTTTGCTTAAGTCGTCCTCCATTACATTTCCAGAAAAGCTTCAACAGAAATGGAAGCTTAACCAAATCAAAGGTTAAGGGCTTGGGCATGATGAAGAATGTGATCATCAATAAAGGTGGAAATGAAAAAGTAAGAGTGGTCATAACCCGGTTGCAGCCGCAGCAGTAGAGGAACATTAACCTTTCTGCATGCCTCCTCAAACTTTTGTGGGAGCAGTTGATCCTTTAAGAATTTGTCGTCCTCTCCCTACAAGATAATGTGATGAAAACAATAAATTGAGAAATATATATGGTCATATCATCATAGGTAATGACACATGACATAACGAGCTATTCCTTTCTATATCTGCAAGCAGAAAGTAAATTATATTAAAGGATGTCCTTTTATTTCTCCTTCAGCGGTTCAACGTACAATGCTTTTTCTTGGTGCGAGCAGCTGAAGTTTAAGTTCGACAGTAGCCAAACTGCCTCGTGACAAGTTCCCAACAATCAAGTCTAAGTCAAAATAGTGGTACCTATACTTTTCTCCCGGTTTCGTCCACAAAGCAATGGCTAAGTATGGTTGTGCAATGGACAATTTATATCACCTCCATTCTTTGCAGTTCCATCTCTTATGGCCAAATCTAAGCTCTCAAATTCTCAAACTGTGACCATCTTAGCTTTCCCGTAATAACAATGATGAGCTATAAAGGAAAAAGAAACAGCCAGCTCTCTTCTTCCCCTTGATAGGCAAAGATCAGATTAAAGACAGAAGCTACATAAACACGGATGATGGAAAACCCTTTTTCTTATTTGATAGATATAAATGTGACTTCCACGCAATAGAATTGAGAAGGATGCTTTCTCAGGCAAAGTTGTACTAATTAAAGCCTACGACCAACTGCAGAAAGCTCATGATACGGATCTAGAATTTTGAGTTTATGGGTTCTGGATTCTAGGAAAGGCAGCTTACTGGGTTCTTAATAAATTATGTATAATATTAAGTGGATTTTTTTTTTTTTTTTGATGAAGTTAAGTGGATTTCTTAAAACAGATATAGGAGTTTTCCGAAGATACTGGGTTTTGCTGAATCCATAACTAGTTAACTACAACTCTAGCTCTGCCCCTGCTGATGTCCCTTGATAACTCCGTATATAGAAGAGAAAAAATCTAACAACAGATAACCAAAAGGGCAAATTCAAGAAAAATCCTTTGCTAAACAAGAGATTGGGCTGTACCTGATCAATAAGAATGGTAGCAGAGACATTGTTATATTTTGATACAAGACAGGTAGCATCATATTCCTGCATATTCAGAACTTAACATCTCAATAAGATGAAGACACATCAAGAGTGTCTAGTTTTATGCAGCACAATCACTTGAAGACCATACCTCCCAATCAGCTTTGTTTTCACCCAGGTAGTTTGTGAAAGCCTTCAGGCCCCAGGGACAATCAATAGGATTTGCAATAGGAGCAAAGGCTGATACTGACTGTCGAGAATAAGCAAAATGATGCTTGTGAATGTTAACATGAATTCAAATAATAAAGCTCTTAAGAAGCTTTAAAACAGATGATAACACATTACTGTTCAAAATTCCAAAGCTTCCGATACCTTATATTTATCCAGGTTTTTCAGATAGATTGTCAGTGCTCCATGCCCACCCATAGAGTGACCAAAGATAGATGCCCGTGATGTATCAAGTTCTGGAAAGTTTTCATGAAGAAGTGTTGGCAATTCTTTGACCACATAGTCATACATCCTCCAGTTCTTCCATTTCTCTTGTGTTGCATTTAGATAGAAACCAGCACCTGTTGCAAAAAATATATTTAAGCATCTTCAGAAGTTGTCGAATTCATCTTATGGAAACTTAGACGCAACATCTCAGCTAAGAGTTATCATGAACTTAGTCACTTAGATGGCACTGGAAAGTTGGTGTATGAGAAACTAAAGAATCGGACATTGACCATTGTTTCCTGATTGGAGCATAACAAAATTTTAAAATGAATAAAAGGCACTTTTCACTGAGTTATAAGAAACTAGAATCCTTTATTCTCAGTGCTATACGTAATCTATAGTAAATTAAGCTTCTTCTGGCTGTAAATGTCAAATTCAGAAATGGGAACAAGAAAGTGCATCAGAAAGGATAGTACATTATGTGAACAAGCCTAGGAATTAGTAGTTCCGTAAAGTCAAGCTTTGGCTCCCAAAAGACTAAAGAAATTGATTAAGAAAAGGGAAAATTCGATCAACAGACTACAACATGCAATAACTTCAAAATACATACAAGTAAAAGTTGCATGAATCATAGCGGGTGATCATGTTGTATTTTCAAGCTTGATCTTGTAGGTACATCCTAGAGGTATTTTAGTTTAAGTTACCAGAAATTTTGGCACAAAGAGAGAAGTTTGGCATCAATAACCTAGGAAGTACAGGCCAAAAAACTGTCCTACTGAGACAAGACTTTCTTGTTACTTTCTAGTAGTATTTTTTGGCTCTTTCTTTTTTTCTTGAACTTTTGGCAAGGAGGGGGAAGATACAACATTGGAAGCATATAAATCATATCGGCGGAGCTCTAATGGATGATAGCGACATATAACCAACCATCCCCATCACTGATTCGTCAGTGGAAAACATATAGAGCAGACATGCAGAAACACAAGGTAAGCCTAAAATCTCCCACATGGTCCATGTGATGCCAAACTCTTTATAAGTACATACTTCCCTGATCATTCATCAAGTTCAATGTTATACAGTATTTCACATACCTACACCAAAATCCCAGCTGTCTGACTCTCCTTCCACATTTAGGCCTCCTGAAAAAGACAGGAAATACCTAGTTACATTCATAGCCCATATAAACAATTGGAAGTAAACGCAAGAATAGTTTGATTAACTTATCATCCAATTGTATGCTAATTTTCAGTCTCACCCACCCCCACCCACCCCACCCCCCACAAACATATGTATAAGAGCTTGCAGCCTCATCACCTAATTTGAGATTTGTCTCGTCGACAACTAAGATTCAATTGCAACAGGAATACATCAGGCGCTCCGTGGTTGTATTACATAGTCTGCTGGTCAGGGCAGTAAAACTCCAAGTACATATGACTAAATGGTGTATACTAAATAATTCCACCCCTTGAGCTCAATCATATCTAATGAATGACATTTTAAAATAAAGCCACACATCATTTACAGAAAATATAAAACAAAAAGACGCTTACTTGGAGATGTATCTGGTACAATCAATGCCACACCCTCACTCGAAGCAGCACGTTGGGCACCAGATTTAGCTATAAAGTTCTCGTCTGTGCATGTTAAGCCCGAGAGCCAGTAAAGCACCTAAAAATGGTGCAGCCACACAGCATCAATAGCTAACCAATATCATTACTCACGTTCACATACCATTACATAAAAATATCACAAATACTCTCCTACCACTTGACAAATGCAAAAACACCAAATCAAATTCATCCAAGTAAATGGCTTAAGAACATACAAAATCAATCATTTAACTACGTTTCGATGGGTTAAATAAATACTCTAATCCATTATGCTCTATTCGGGTCCAATTCATTCCAAGAAGCCATCATCCAAAGAAGTTCACTATATATAGCAACAAATTAACAAGCAATCAAAAAAAAAAAACTTGGTACTTGAAACCGACAAAACATAGAGGATAATTAAATTAATGGTAGTTTAAGGAAAATTCTGAAATGGGTTCTTGACAAAATGAAAAAAAAAAAAAAGATCCAAATAAATCTAGAGGATAATTAATTAATGGCTAATTTAAGATAATTCTAAAATGGGTTCTGGAAAAAATGAATAAAACCCATAAAACCAAGAAGATTATTAACTAATAGGTAATTTAAGATAATTCTTAAATGGGTTCTTGAAAAAAAAATGAATATAAAAGTGGAACTTACAGAGAATTTTTTAGAAGGAGAAAAAGAAGGAGGAAAAAAGATGTGGAAATTCATAGAACATCCAAGAGTTGGGCTGTAGTGTTTGTATCTTTTGTTGTGACCTCCAAACATCTTGGAACTGCTTATTTCTGTAGGCTTGGTTTCCATTTTTGACAGCAGAGAATGAAGCTCAATCACTCTGAAGATATTTGTTGAAGATGAGAAAACAGTAGTGGAAGTGTCACTCTCTTATCATAGAACAACACTCTAGGGTTGTACTAGTACTAGATTAATAATTGAGACACATGTCTTTATTTGATGTTTTTCCTTTTTGTTGTTTTTTAAAGTAGGCGCTTGGCCATAGATATCAAAAATATATATTTATTTTTTTGGAATTTTTAAAGTTGGAGTTGTGTTTGGTCATAGTTTTTGAAATTATAATTTTTGGTGAAATATATCTGTAAAAAAGTGAATTTTTTTTGAAAAATAAATTTTTTGAGTTTTTGGTATTTCGGAATACAACTTCAAGTTGTATTCGAAATATTTATGGCCAAACGCTCAAAAGTGAAAAAAAATTCCCAAAAAAAAGTGAATAATTTTTATAGCCAAACCGCACCTAAGTCTTTGGCATGTTAGGAAAATTGAAAGAAAAAATACTTGTATATTATACCCCTCTACTTTGTCAGGTTGGATCGTGTCAACAAAGGGACTGTGTATAAGTGTGAAGTTTGAAGGGTCGGATTACCCTTTGTTGGGGGTGGTCTTTAAATTTTTACCTTTCAAATTGGTGATTTTAAACTTTTTACTCTTAAGAATCAAATTCCGCCTTAAGATAGAATTTGCATGGACAGTAGTTGGTTCATTCATTTCGTCTATTATTTCTTAGGAATTGAGATAACTAATAGACTGGCAAGTAGTTGCCAGGTAGACTTTTTAAAAAATAAAAAAAATAAAAAATACGTGACACTGATTTCCAGACAAAATGAATGTACACTAGTACATTTTCTACATGGACAATCATTGGTTCATTTGAGCTAAATCAATGAGGCACAACAATTGTGAAAATGGAGGAGGCAATGGTGGAGGTGGCGGTGGAGAGAAAAAAAAAGGAAATGAAAAAGAAAAAAGAAATAGAAGAAAAAAGTCTGTTTGTTTTGGGCTCTTCACGCGCCTATATTGGTTGCAACTCACTCTATTCGCTAACTCAGCAAAAAGTGTTTTATTAGAACAAATTTTGATAGTATAAGTGTTCAATGAAAACACTCTTAAGCTTGGGTGTTTAAGCGAAAAAATCTACCAAATTTAGGTGTGTCCTGATGGGTTCAACTATTTGTTTGGGGTAGAATTTAAACCGATGAGCAGGGGCGAATCTACCTTGAGTCGAGGGGTATCACATAACACTGCTTCATCGGAAAATTTTAATAAATATGTATATATAATTAAAAAGCAAAATCAATAATGAGTATATATTGTATAGAGTGACATCCTTTGACATGAAGGGTCGTGCAACTCATCTGGTTAGGCGCTTTAGTTTTCAAATGAGATGACACGACGCAATTGTATTTTGTTTTATACTAGTTTTGTGTCTGGTCTACAAAAATATAATTCTTCCATTTCATTTTTTGTTTGGTTTTTGACTTGACACATAATTTAAGAAAGTAAAGAATTTTTTTGAATCTTGTTATCTTAAATTAAAGACATGTAAAATGTACTAAAATATTTTTTAATCTTGTGATTTTAAATATGTCATGTGAAAAGTTAAAATAAAGAGTTGTAAAAAAATCATTGTTTTTAAGGGAACTAAAAAAAAATTAGTACAAACAAATTGAAACAAAGAGAATCCATATTCAAGTTTGAACCCTGACCTCTTGACAGTTAACAAAACTTCATCCAATTGGTCCAAACTCGTACATTATTGCAACAATAAACTATTTGGACGTGATTTTTTTTAACGTTTTTATTCCTTTAACTTTCTTTCTCGCCAATGAAATCGATTAGAAACAATTCAAGAAATCAAATGAATAAAGAGTTGTTTAGTGATCATGATTTGGTGCCCTATATATAAAAAAATAGTTTTATTTCTAATTAGATTATCCTGAATAAACTCATCGAGAAAAGTTATAGTAATGTACGTGAATTGTGTTTCATTTATATTTTGTTCTTTTTTAAATATGGTGTTACATTGATTTATTTATTACAACAATGTCTATAATAGTATAATGCCACCAGATGAGGTTTGAGGAGGATAGAATGTACGCAGATCTTATCCCTATTTTATGATGGTAAGGAAGCTATTTCCGATAAGCCCCCAGCTCAAGGAGAGATGAACACTTGTTTTTCGTTTTAAAATGCGACACCGCTTATGAAAAATTCTGTGTAAGCCATTGTCATGAGATACATTTAACTCACAGACATTCATGCTCTTGCGATTAGATCACAACGCTAAGCCTAAATTACAAAAGATTTAAGCTTGTATGCATCAATATTTATTTATAAGAAAAAGTAGATTACTTAGATGTATACGATAACATTCGCATTTTTTAATTTTTGGAGAAAAAAAAAAGAGTACGCAATTAGTAGTTGTGTACTTGTGAAATTATAGTAATTCGCAACATTAAAAACACATTCCGACTTATAAATATTGCAAAAATGAGGGAGAATTCAATTTTTAAAACAAAGCTGAGAATTGATTTTCACCCATAAATTGAAAATCGTAAAAAAAAGCATAAACATCTACTTTTCATCTCCTTTAGTTAAAAAATAAATATTATCATGAAGTTTCACGAGTAAAACTTGAAACATAACAATAATGAATATTTTCTTTCAAGAAATTTTTACTTAGTGTAGCTTCTTCTAAGAGGTAATTATTGATAATAACTACTTTTTAATTTATTTATATTTAGTAGCTACAGTAATTTTGTACATTACCATTCGTGGCTATAACAAAATACATAAAGTTGGAGTGACTGAAGCGGTTATTAGGTGAGGCTCTCACCTCGCTCGCTTAGGTTCGAACTTGGCCAACAATATTTCTTTTTTATATATATTTTTCCTAGCTTCTTCTCCTTGTATTTGAGTGCATTTCGCCATATGTATTTGGTTCATATTTATATCTATATTTTTTTTTGGCCTGAGTGCATTTCGTAATATGTATTTGACCTGAGTGTATTTTGTCATATGTATTTGGCCTGAGTGTCTTCTATTTGAATGTATTTGGCTTTATATACATTCAGGAGAAGAAACTAGGAAAAATATGTAAGAAAAGTAATATTGTTGGCTGGGTTTGAACCTGGGCGGGCAAGGGGAGAGCTACGAATGGTAATTTGAAAAATGGTAGCTACTAATGGTAAGATCCTTATAAAAGGTAGTTATATCTGTAAGTTTGTCTTTCAACAATTGCATGCAAAAAAGTGGTCAATTAGCGCTATTTCTACCCTGACCTTAACATAATAAATTCTTTCCTGAAATATGGGCCTTACAGCCAATGGGTCGAGAGCTAACATGGGCCACAATCCGACTAAGGAATTGGGCAACCCGAAACTATGGACAGTCATAGGAACAGCCCATTTAAGAAAAAAATAGAAAAAGAAAAAAATGAAGGTATTAATAGCATAGTAAGTATCACATAAATGTGGACACAAGGAAGTAACAATGCTCTGATTTTGATTTTTGTGATTCATATTGTTTAGTACTAGTACTTAAAAAAAAAAGACTCTTTGGTGCTTAAAGAGAAAATCACTAAGTACAACAGTTCATTTGTGAAAAAAGCAAAAAAATTCATTGCTTTGGCTGATATTTTTACAGTTAAGTTTAGCTTAAATGAATAATATTTCGACTAAAATGAGACTATTATAATGGTGGGTTAATGATTCGCCTATTTATTAATTCAATTATTTTGACCCATTCAATTCAATTGATTTAAAAATCAGGTTGATTTGGACCAATATATAATCTGGACTGATCAGAGAGAAACATTGTCAAAGTATTTTTTTATTTGATATGTTATAAATAGTCATAATAAAGATTTTTTTTATTAATTTTGTTTGACAATTAAGAAATTATAAAAAATAACAAATAAAAGAAATTAAAACTTGTTCAAAGTTGGGCTATGAGCAAGTGACCTATTGTTTAGCCCATTTAATCCAACTCATCTAAGCATAACTTCTCCCTCAGTCTCATTTTAAATAGGGGAAGTTACATAAATACAAGTAAATAAGTAAAATATTTCGTAATCTACAACTATTAACTAAATTACATAATCTACAATATATACTCTATATTTAGGGTATATGCATGATTTTATACCTTAAATAAAAAAATGTTGCTATGAATAAAAAGCTAATAATAAGGACTTTCCTATATTAGTGATAACAAAATTAAATACATATCATAACATATTAATTAATTTTCTAAACATCTCAATATTCTCAGCTAGCATTTTAATCCATGAAATAGTATACTACTCTTTATATGATATATATTATACAATTCCTTGAACAAGCATATATATTCTTGTACTTATATATTACGTATATTTCACTATTATATAATATTATTTTTTATGTATATTAACTAGTATATAGTATATATAAAATAATTTCTTATGTATAGTAAACAAAAAGTATTATATATATATATATATATTTGACCACATACATTATTGTATATATTACACATATATTGTTTATTATATTAAATATATACAAATATAAATTTAATTGAGTTAATTTTCCTATTTCATGGAAGAGAGAGAAAAAAATTGAATAATTAATATGTGATGCATAAAGGAAACCAAGTTTTATGGGATGGGGTGTCGATTATTAATTAAGATCCTATTTAGTGGTAATCCATAAGTAATTATATTATTCTTTCTATATATTGTATATTTTATAAGTTATTGTAGAGTACAATTGGTTGGCACATAGAATAATATATTCATATATTAGGTATATCGTAATATTATATACTATATACACAAATAATATTATTATATTATATACAATATATAATATACAAACTTAAATATACTAATTTCTACTATTATATTCACAAATATTTTGTTATCATCTTTTTAGTTAAATATACCAATTTGAATAAACCATATACTTTTTAAGGTATATTTTCATGTACACTTCTCATACCATATTTCCATATACCATATCTTTTCATGCACTTTTCTTAATATTAATATATTCAAATAATTTCTTTTAGTCACAAAAAAATAATTGAATCATCATCAAGAGAAAGTAAAAAAAGAAGAATAAAAACGAGGAAACGAAAAAAAGAAAGAAGTTTTTTTAAAATGGTAGCTAGAATATGGGATTTGAAATTGATTTTGTTATGTTTATTTGGAAAATTACATTCTCATGATTTTGAAAGAAAAAGAAAGTAAAAAGTGGATATGCATTAATGATAGTAACTCCTAAAATTAAGTATTATTAATATTTTAGGAATGTAAAAAGTTATATTTTTTGTAATTAAGAAGTTAAAATTTTGAATAAGTTGTATTTATGTAATTTTTTGAAAGTAGTTATAATCTTTTTAATTACCATTTGAAAAAGTTGTATTTGTGTGACTTTCCCTTTTAAATATGATCGCTTTAGCTCAAAAAAATTGTTCCAAATAATGGTCACTTTAGGAACTCAAGGTTAAGGTTGACGATTGTTTTCAACTATACCCTTAATATTAAATAAATAATTTTTTTAACATTGTTCAATTCTAAAAAAACATCTACTCCCTTCGTCCCAAGATAAGTGTCGCTTTAGCTCATTCACGCCCATTAAGAAAATTAATAAATACAAGGTATAATTTATTAAGTTACTCATATTTATTAGATGTTTTTTGAGACTTGAACACTAGCAAGAAGAACTAGTTCTTTGATATAAGGGTATAGTTGAAAACAATTAAGTAATATTTTCTTGTCTTGAATTCCTAAAGCAACAGTTATTCTAGGACTATTTTTTCGTGCTAAGTCGATACTTATTTTGGGACGAAGGTAATAATGAATAAGAATAACTCAGTAAATTATCCTTATATTTTATTATTTTTCTTAATAAGCATGAAAAAACTAAAATGACAACTAAAATGAAACGAAGAGAGTAATATTTAAGTGAGTTATTAGTTCGCCTATTTATTGACTCAACTCTTTTGATCAGTTTAATTTCATTTTTAACCCATACACCAAATCATTACTGTTTTCTTAGTCTAATCTAGTTATGTCAATGGTGTGTGTCCCAATATAAGAATTGGTCCCAATTCCAAAGAAGCTAAGATTGTAGACTTGCGCATAGAGAAGTGTTCTTTTTATTATATCCTTTTTCTGTTGTACCATGTCTTTTTTTTTTTTTGGGAAAAAAAAAACACGTCGTCTATTTTTGTTGCAGCAATAATACATGTGAAGTTTATGGGAAAAAAAAGTATTCATCAAAATTTACAAACTCGGTTAATTCAAATTCATGTCATACAAAGGTGAATTCAAAATTAGAGGTTTTTGGTGCCACACTAACGTAGACATATACTTTTTACACGATCTAAATAGTGTAGACATTTCTTCGGTTTGCAAATTTGAATTTTGGTTTAGATTATTCATCTTTTTTGTTTGCATAGACAAACTCTTCCAACGAAAAGAATAAAATAATTATGACAACTTAACCAAAGCATAAACCTTCCAACATCATTGCTAACATGTCGTTGTGTGAAGTCTACTGACTATGACTACTGTGGAGGGAATACACTAATCCAATTAGTTCGAATCTACAATGTAAAAACCTCACTATGAAGAGATATAACTATACGAGGCTCCCTGTCAAAGAGAATGTTATTTTGCTGATCGAGTTCATTAAATACAATTATTTCCTTATTAAGTGATTAAATTATGTGTATTGACGATATGCAAAATATTTATACAATCAAATCACTTAAAATATAATTGCACGAACATTAAATTTGGTCAGCATACATTAGTATTTTAGAATAAGTTGTCTGTAATTATTTAACATGACAATAATAATATGATCTAGTGGATAATGAAATGGGGAGAACTATGAGGTTTCAGTCAAAATCTAGCAAAGTTAAAAAATAAGTATGTGATTTTTTTCTCATCTTTCAGAGTTTTAGTGGACAGAGGTACTTGATATTTGTGTTGATTGTCAAAATTTTAGTGAACAAAGTTATCCCGTGGCAAGTAATGAATACCCTAGTAAAATTAGCTGAGGTATGTAGAGAGTTATGCGATACTTATACTAGTTAAAGATGCTAATACATACCCAATAAAGTTAATTAAGATGCCCACAAAATGAAGTATATAACATGTTAATTATTGCACAGGAGATGAAAGAAAGAAGAAATTAGTTCACCAAACTCCCATCTCTGTTATTAATGACCGTCAAGGAGGTTGGCAGAAGTCTATACACTTTAAATGCCTTGGCACCCTTTCCTATATGCCCCATTCAACAACTATATCCATCAACCAATTTAAACACCTCCTAACACCCACCCCCTACGCCCATTTTACCTATGTATACACATGCATGTGTGTATATATTGTCCAAAATAAGTGATCTTTAACATATATGGAACTATTTACATGAGTTGGGTCATCATTATTTTGTTGAAAAATTATATTGCATGCAATTCTTGTTTTTTTTTGACTTAAATGTGTGTAAAGCAACAGTTGCAACTAGCTTCTAATGCTTAAAGATTGAATACTAATTGAGTTTCTTGGGTTTTTGACTTAATCTTTATAGTATCCGACACGTAAAGGTTTGTTTTTTTCATTTTTTTGTTTTGTTTATTGTTAAAAAATATCTGTTTAGGTAGATAACCAAACTCAGGCGGATACTACAAAGCTGTCTGCAATATCAAGTTCACAAATTTAGTATTTTTTTCTTTGTTTTGTGTTGCTAAGGAATTATTAGCAGGCTACCATCATTCCATAATAGTGCTTTGTCAGCTTCTTTATGTAAAGATTTGTTGAATTTGAATTGAAAAAGGGGGAGAGAGAAAAGTTAGTAGTTGTGATATAGGTGAAATTTTCTACTTAGTAAAAATATTCTCCTCTTTTTCTGGTTATCATAACTTGTAAGGAAGTGGAAAATTGAAGAAGTTTTCAAGAATTTAGTTAGTTAAGTGGGAATGAGCTAAGGCAAGAAAACTTAAATACTGTTTGAAATGTGCTTAAATATATTGTCCAATAAGGGATTTTGCTCCTATCCTTAAAAGGGGTTGTTTCTCTTCAAATTCTTGAAATAGTTTTGGTCATTGGTTGATACAACTTATGCAAAGTTTGTGATATTGGGGGTTCAAAGATTCTTCATTTACATACTTTGAGGTATTTAGATTGTTTTTTGTTAAAAATTTGTGAGGTTTTAGCTATTGAAAGAAGATGGTTGGTAGTATTGAGGTGAAAAGTGGTAATAATGTGTACTCAAATGGGAGAGTACATAACCACAATGGTCTAGAGGAGAAACTTGATGAACTTAGGCAAATTCTTGGTAAATCTAATGGTGATTTATTGAGAATTGTTTGTGTTGGAGCTGGTGCTTGGGGCAGTGTTTTTGCAGCTTTGCTGCAAGATAGTTATGGCCAATTGCGCGATAAGATTCAAATTCGTGTATGGAGAAGGTCAGGTAGAGCTGTTGATAGAGCCACAGCAGAACATTTATTTGAAGTGATCAATTCAAGGGAGGATGTGTTAAGGAGGTTGATCAGGAGATGTGCATATCTTAAGTATGTCGAGGCGAGATTAGGCGATCGGACATTATATGCTGATGAAATCTTGAGAGATGGTTTCTGCTTAAACATGATTGATACACCACTTTGTCCATTGAAAGTTGTGACCAATTTGCAAGAAGCTGTGTGGGATGCTGATCTTGTGATAAATGGATTGCCATCGACTGAAACACGAGAAGTGTTTAGGGAGATCAGCAAGTATTGGAAGGAAAGATTAACTGTACCAATCATCATTTCTTTGGCAAAGGGTATTGAGGCTGAATTAGATCCAGTTCCACATATTATTACTCCAACACAGATGATCAATCGGGCAAGTACGGATTTATCTTTATCTTCCTTTATATCTTGTCTCCAGCTGATATTTACTTAATTTACAGTTCATTATCCATAACAGCTAAATTTACAGTTCATTATCCATAACAGCCTTTGAGTGTGTGTTTTTCATATATAAGTTCCTAAATATCTAGAAATGAAAGAATTTGATTCAGTATAGATTCTGATTGTATGCAGTGCAATATGGTGCCCTTCACTGCTGTTTGAATCCCCACAAAGGATCATCTTATGTGAAAACGGATCGAAGCTTTGTTTCTCGAGTTAAGAGTAGAATCCCCACATAGGGTCATCTTATGTGAAGACGAATCGAATTTTTTTCTCAATTTAAGAGTAGCTTTAGATTTTTTTTTAACACTGGACATCACTTCCTATATCTCAGATACATGATATAATCGTGTGTACATGAACTCCAAATTATGTCCTCTATGTAGTCCTAAAAATTTAGATCTAAAGGGGGCTGAAGGAATTCTTATTCAAAATTTTAGGATTAATAACTTTATCATTGATATAATACAGCTTCAGGCTTCAGCCAACATTCTACACCTCATGCAAATAATAGCGGTATCTATCCCAGAAAACAAAGGCATCAGTTCGTTTGTACGGCAAGTAAATCATAAAGCATGCAGTTAGCCTCCTAGAAAAGAAAAGAAAGAGAAAATTAGAAGAAATAAGTGCACACCTCATTCACTGTGAAGACAGAGATAAGAAAATATACAATTAAAGCATGATAATATGCAGAACATTCAGATAACAGTACTAATATCACAATCTTTCACCTATCAAAAACTAAAATTGAGATTACAAAGTAAAAATAGAAGATAATTTTTCCCTGTAATGGTATTAGAAGACATTTGGACAAAAAGGAATTCATCCATAAGCATGGTAGATATAAAGAGTTAGACTTAGCCTTTCAGCTTCTTAACAATATCATCTGTTTACTGCAGCTGGAACACCAGTAGAAAACATCCTTTATCTCGGTGGACCAAATATTGCTTCGGAGATTTACAACAAAGAGTATGCTAATGCTAGGATTTGTGGATCAGAAAAATGGAGAAAACCACTTGCAAAGTTCTTAAGGCAACCTCATTTTATTGTTTGGGACAACAGCGACCTTGTAACACATGAAGTCATGGGAGGCTTGAAGAATGTCTACGCCATTGGAGCCGGTAAATCCTGGCCTTTCTCAGTGTTCATTTGTCTCATGGATTTATTTTTCAGGTTAAAACCGTTCCTGTTTCATTATTCTTCTGTTTTCTAGCAACTTTATTTTTCCAAAAAGCAACCATTTCCTCTCTCATTGATAAGAGCAGAAGATTGCCTGAAAGCAGAGATATCTTTTGACTTGTCAGTTTACTATTACGTTCCTGGTGCCCAAATTTTGAAAAATGAGCTAACGTACGAGCTTTTCTAATGCTAGTTTAGTTGGCCATTCCATTTATGTTCCTCCCAAGCAGACTTTAAAAGTTCAACTTAATTGCAGGAAGTTTGTGAGTCTTTGCCTTCTCATGTTCAAGTTTCATGGTTGCTATTTATATCAAATTATCATTGTTGACTTTAGTTATTCTCAATGAAAAATCATAATTGGTGTTTATAGCATTTTGTGCCCCTGGTTTATGGTATATGTTTCCTCCATAGAGACTCAAGAATATGCTAAAAGAAATTTTCATGTAGTGCCTGCTGAAGGTATTAGTTCTGCAGGTGAAGAGGACATGGAAACTGAAAAAATCGCAAGTTTCAACAATTTATGGTGTTATATGCAACATTGATAGGAATATTCCCTTACCTTTCTTGATATTATGTTGAAGTAAAGAGATAATCTTTTTTTTTTTTTTTCTCTCCTGTACCGTGAAATGAAGAAGGATCAGTAACTTATTGGTGAAACTGGGATTCTCATTAGAGCCATATCTGTGGCATCTAAAGTTTGTAAAAGCTTATGTGACATCCAATTTCTTATTGTGATAATATTCTCATTGATTTGGTCCTTGGCATATTATTGATTCCAGGGATGGTAGCTGCACTAACAAATGAGAGTGCCACCAGCAAATCAGTATATTTTGCACACTGTACATCAGAGATGATATTCATCACGTATTTGTTGACTGAAGAACCAGAAAGGCTAGCAGGGCCTTTGCTAGCTGATACATATGTAACATTGTTGAAAGGTCGTAATGCATGGTATGGTCAAATGATAGCTAAGGGAGAACTGAGTCTCGATATGGGTGATAGCATCAGTGGAAAAGGAACAATCCAGGTACTCATTTTCTATTACCTCTTCTCTTAGTATGTCGCTCAGAAGAGGATATGAAACTTAAGATAGCTTCTTATTTTATTTTCTAAGTCCTTGGAAAACAATGCTAAGGTTTCAAAGAAGACTGTTTCTACCGTAACAATCCTTATGGCGTCGAGCACTTGCCAGTAGATCACTGTGGCTTTCAGTTTTGAGCTTAGAAATTTATCATTCTTCTGTTACAACGTTAGATTCCCGCAGACAATCATTTCAGAAGATGTAATTTGCAAATGAACTGAAACTTTACACATGCCTTTGATTTTGACATGGACAAGCAATCTTTTTGTTTTTCTGTAAATTTCATATGTATACGGTCTAAAATCCATGAAAATCATTCTTTTTACAATATATCATGTGCGTAAGACTCACTTAACAAGTACGATTATCACTCAACAAGTACAATTATTGTTGTTTTCCTTTGTTTCTTTACGGACGGGGAGCTAAGAAAAATACCGAAATACCCCCTCCGTCCCAATTTATGTGAGGTGTTTGACTAGGCACAGAGTTTAAGAATGAAAGAAGACTTTTAAAACTTGTGGCCTGAAATAAGCCATGAGTATTTGTGTGGCTATAAATCATCTCATTTAAGGTAAAATGGGAAGTTTAAAGTTGAATTATTACTAAATATAGAAATGTGTCATTCCTTTTGGAGCTGACTAAAATGAAAAGAGTGGCATAAATTGGGATGGAGGGAGTAATATGCATTCCACCAAGCATTTTGATTCTGCTTCCACAGTTGAGATGGACATTTGATGTTTGGAGTTGTTGATCCTGAATTTTTGCAAGCAATTTCCTCTCTTATTTATACCAATGCATCAAGTTATTTAGCTTTGTCTCTTGCTGTAAGTACTAAAAAGATTCCGATGTCCTAAACAGTCGTGTTCTTTTTTCCTTTTCCGTAGGGAGTTTCTGCAGTCGAAGCATTCTATGAACTTCTAAGTCAGTCAAGTTTGAATGTGTTACACCCGGAAGCGAATAAGCCGGTCGCCCCAGTTGAGCTGTGCCCCATCTTGAAGACTTTGTACAAGATACTCATTAAAAGGTAAGTCCTTGAACAATAGAACAAATAGATGCTGCTTGTGGTTTGTTGCTAATGCATAATGCCATGTTATGAACTCAATAAATCAGCTGCGGGGAATTATAATTATAATTAGGATTTAACTTATAAACACCAAAAATTTATGAATTTTCACACCATGCTTGTACTTAACACTATGTAACTCGGACTCTTCAAAAATGTCGTCGGTGCATGTCTGATCCTCTAAACGTAGTGCATTTTTGGAGGATCCGACACAGAGTGCTGCAATATTTTTGGAGAGTCCAAAAAACATTGATTTAACATGTTACAGCAAGTTGCCTTATTTTCCAGGTTACTAGTTCCAGCTGTTATGGGCAGATTCTGTTATACTGCCAGTATATATAAGTTAAACTCTTACAGTATGTGCATAAATACCATCCTAGTAAACTTGAATACGAGAACAATGATCAAGTTTCCATTTTTAAGGGACAACTAATCTATGTGTTTTTTCTTTTTGTACTTACAGGGAACAAGGGCCACTGGCTATTCTTCAGGCACTGAGGGATGAAAACTTGAATGATCCGCGCGATCGGATTGAGATTGCGCAAAGCCATGCATTTTACAGGCCTTCACTTCTTGGGCAACCTTGATCGACAGTTTATTTAGAACAATTAATGAATAAGTATATAGACTGATTCAAACTGGATGGGATTGTTTTATGTGGTGAAGAAAACATATACTTGATACTCAAATTTGTATTGATGAACATGCCAAAACATGGTCCTATTTTCTTGATATTCATTTGAACTTGAAGCATATTGTATGTTTTTCCCAAAATTCGTGCATAACATGTTTTATACAATAGACTCAGCACATAATAGGAGCTCAGTGCAATAGGCCTTTGTAGATGAAAGTGTTTCTCTTGGGTATGGAAAACAATATTCCTTTAAAAAAATTATACTATGTATTAGCTAAACTCTTCTTTTGAAATGGTAAAAATAACTAAAGAGCCGTCTGTCGATGGATTTTTTTTTTTCAAAATAGCGCTTGGTTTTTTTTTTCCCCCCTCTCATTTTAGGAGGATTTATAGTGTTTCCACACTTCAAAATAGCGCTTGGTTATACTACATTCCACTGGTTTTTTTTTTTTTTTAAGTTAAAAGATAGAGTTTCAAATTTGAAAAAGTGGGTTTGATCAGTTTTAAGTGATTTTTTTACACTTATAAATTTCATTTTTTTTCTCAGATTAAAGATAGCTCAACACAACTTCTATTTAAAATTATCCTTTTCAACGATTTTTTTTAATAATATCATATTCTATTTTTTTTTTAATAATATCATATTTTCTATGCCCAAACGCTTATTATAGCTTGTTTGGCCAAATTTTAAAATCAACTTATTGAAAAGGGGGCAATTTGTGTTTAGCTAATCAATCTAAAAAATACTTTTGAACTGTAATTAATATTTGACAAAACTTTTAAAAGTAATTCCAAATGTATTTTCTCAAAAATAATTTTGGAGAAAACTATTTCTTTAATTTCTAAAAAATACTTCTCTTACTCTTCAAAAATATTTATTTTCTCCTAAAAAGCTTAATCAAGCATTTCACTTTTTAAAATAAGCGCTTAACCACAAAGGCAAAAGAATAAAAAAAGTTTCCAACTTACTCAAAAGAAAAAGGCAGAGAAAGGGCAAAAAAAAAAAAAAAAAAAAAAAAGTAAAAACCATATTCCTTTTTTCTAAAGCCGCAACATTCAATTGGCTGATACGTTTCTGAGAAAGCTGATTTGCAAAGTCTCAAATTTTACCAAAAAAATGGGGGATTCAAACAATCTTGAAGAAACTTTGAAACCCTTTTATCAGAGAGCTGCTGAAGCTGAGGTTTTTTTTTCTGAACTCACTTTGATATATGTTTCTTGGTTGTGTTTCTTGTTCAATGTTCTTTTTCTTCAAGTTTTGTGCTTTTTTCACTTCTATAGGATTTAATGATTTGTGGGGTTTGTATTTTTCTTTCAATTTTGGTAGATTTTGACTTCTGAGTCTGTAAAAGTCTGTGCTTTACTTGATTCCATCGCCATTTGGATTTCAACTTGTGTTGTTATTAGGCTTCAGTTTAAATGTGTTTGTTTTTTCTTCCATTACTGTGACAGTTCTATGCATTTTTCTTTTAAAAGGATTTAATGATTTCTGAGTTTTGCATTTTCTTTCAATTCTTGAGCCGAGGGTCTTCCAGAAACAGTCTCTCTACCTCCACGAGGAAGGGTAAGATCTGCGTACACATTAACTCCCCAGATCCCACTTGTGGGATCGCACTGGGTATGTTGTTGTTGTTATTGTTGTTGCATTTTCTTTCAATTTAATGAGTTGTATTCATTTTTATCTGGTTTCAACTTGTGCTGTTAAATTTTAGTATGAATGTCCTTTCCCCCCATATTTGGTGTATTAGTGTAAAGTTCTATGCTTTCCCTTCTAGATGGTCTAATCGTTTTTGGGATTTGTTTTCTTTGAATTTTGATATATTCTGAGCCCATACAAGTCTTTTCTTTAGTTGTATTACAATATTATTGCAATTTCTGCTTGTACTGATAAACTTTACTGCTTTCGTCTGTGAATGCTTTGACTCTTCAAAAATGACTACGCGTGCATGTCGGATCCTCCAAAAGTAGTGCATTTTTACAGGATCTGAAACCGGAGCTCCAACATTTTTGGAGAGTCCGAGCAATTTCGTTTGGCCAGTTGGTTTTTTAAATATTGTGTTGGTTATGCATTGAAGTATTTGGTGTTCCTCATGTATCATATGTTTGCATCTTAGAGTCAGTTTCATAGATCATCTTCTTCTTCTAATGAAAATGGATTTGACTGGTAGTTTTCTTATACGGATTTGGGCAATCCTTCATCACGAGCTAGCTTTTGGGGTTGAGTTGGACCCAGGTGCCATATCTTTATAGTATGAACTAGGAACCGACAAATAGCTAGCATAGTTATACCGGTGATTTTGCCCGAGGAGTTCAGGGCAGAGTCTAATTATGCTCCTTCAACAGTTCACGAACATATGTACATTACGGTGTGCAATGTATACACCGGCGTTGCTATCATCTAAAATTTTATGGCCTCTTGTCCTACTTCCCCTTTTGAGAATCCAAATCTAATCATTTGCATACCTTAAATGGCTCAAGTCTATTACAAACCATTGAGATTCTATCCTGAATAAGGTTTTTACATTCTTAATGGCTGCTACTAACAAAAAACGCCTAATAGATGAAATTTATTTACATATTTACAGACTTAGATACATACTTGCGTGTGTGCGTGCACACAGCTTTTTTCTCATTTGGGTGTTTCATTCCAACTTTTCCAGTTTTACCATCATAAGAGGATACTAAAGACACTTTCTTTGACTGAAGGAACGATTGGCAAGACTTGAAATTTCAGTTGCTAGTAAGACAGGTTGGTGAAGCCTTCATCATATTCCCTATTGACAATAATTCTAGTTCATAAGTTTTCTCATCAATGTAAACCAGTTAAGCCTGGTGCATTTTCATGTTGACATGCATTTTGGTGGTTTTTAGATTCTAAGAATGAGGAATTAGAGAGAACAGTTGCTGAACTCCAGTCAAAGCTGAAAGATGTCACAGCTGAGCTCAAAGCAGAACAAGAGAAGGTGGAGATTTTTGGATTTTCTATTCTTTATCGTTTTCGGAAAATGGCGTTGAAGCAAATTAAAGATTGAATTTTCTTTTGATTTCAGGGACATAAACAGGTGGAACAACTCTCTGCAGAAAATGCAAAGCTGAAATATCGTATCAAACATCTAGTTCGATCGCTAGAGGAGGCTCTTAGCAAGTTGGCGTCAAAGTCAGGTATAAAATTTTGTACTGCTCTACTCTTTTGGGCAGAAGACTTGCTTCTGTAAGTTATATACACATAATATCCACAAGTTTCTTACATTAGTCCTTTCCCTTTTCTGCTAGGAGCAAGCCAAAAAGTGATTATTGGCATGTCTATGTTCCCTCTGTAATGAGAAAAAATTCACGTTTGTAGTTCTTAAAAAAATTGTTTGGGTTAGATTTGAGTTTTGTTAAACAACCTGTAAGTTAGGCAATTGTTTGGGTAGTAAGTTGGAAAATAGAGCCACTCAAGGGTATGACCTAGCAATCAATAAGGTGAGATGAAAACTATGGGGGGCCATGGTTCGAATGCCAGTAGTGATAAAAAAGTGTTAGGTGAGTTCTTTTCATCTGCCTAGGTCTTGACAGGCACTCGGGCAGAGCTACGCAGTACTTTTGCCGATGGGACAAGATATTTGCACATTTATATGCTTCTATAATACTAATAACAAGATTAGCTAAGAAAGATACTAATTTCATGATCAATTGGGCAAACACATAATTGCTTGGACAATTCTATCACACACTCTCACCTGATAGTAAAATTAAACACCAAAATCTTACATAATTACACACTTGCCTTATGGTATCTCTCCTCACAACTCCCAACATTGTTGGTTGCTATGTTCTAAGATGTTTTCCTTTTAGCCAAGGAGGTCTAGCTCAAGGGGGAAGACTGAAGCCTCGAGAACCTATTTAAATCTCCTCCTTAATTACCTTAAATAGTTAATTCTGTAATTCTTATGATAGGGCGTAATCTTTTTTCTCCAAAATTATATGGAAATTGTATCTCCGTTTTATCCCTAATGCACCTGGTGTTTGTACCAAATGAAGCAACTTAATCTTGAGAATAACCAAAGTAAATGAAAATATATATCACGTAACCGTGGTTAAGTGTTAAAATTGCAAGATACAGAGAAAGTGATTCTCGTTTGCTTGAAAATGTTGCGCTCTAGCTTATACTTGTGATCACGCTAATGTCTGATGATTTTTTTTTTTCTATCACAGGTTAATCTTCCTCAAGTTACTACCTGGTCTCGGTCCCAAACATCTTCCAGGGCGATGGCACTTTCACTTCCAATAACTTAGTCGCATTCTAGCAGTGGATTCTATTTAAACTGTTCATTGTCAAGTACATGAGCTTGAAGGAAAAAGGGTAGAATTAAGTGTGAAAAATGTGGAAATTTTCAATGCTAATTTGGTTAGGTTATCACTCATAACTTAAAAGAGCAGGGAATATGTCTTTATGCTTAAATTGAGTCTTCCACACATGGAGTAAATATGTTGAAATTCTATTTTAACTGCTGTTGTTAGTCCATTTTGCTATATCAAAAAACATTTCCACTGCCGTATCAAACATGGTTAGCTTTCTCCTCCCGTTTATCTTAAACTGGAGACATGTACAGGTGACAGTTTAGATATTTAGTGGGCGTTTGGATATGAATCTGGTGCTATTTTAAAATTTTTAATACTTGAAGTTAAGTTGAAATTTCATCAAACTCTTATTGTTAAATTTCATCAAACTCTTATTGTTAGCTTTCTCCTCCTGTTTATCAAACCCTTATTGTTAAATTTCATCGGGATTGTAAAAATAGAAAATATTTAATAGGAACTCAAATTTGAATGTACAATATTTTTGGTCTATGTTGAGAGTCTGATACAACTTTTTGAGGTGCAATTTTTGTTATTTTTTTAATGTTAATCAATGAGATAGGAGTTGATGCAGAACCTCCCCGTGACCACAGTCCACAGGTGGTGAACTTGTGGAATTGCCTTATACTAAAATAAAAAAAGAATCACTCTGTTTTAAGTAGAGTCCGGCGCCAAAATGGCACCTTTTTTGACCTTGAAGACAAAAATGGTATGTTTTCTTTTTTTTATACCAAAAGGGGCATTTCGTTGGTTGTCCAACGAAATGTTAACCCATTTAACATTTTCCGTCAAATGTATCAAATGTTAAAAAAAAAAAAAAATTGCATTTCGTTACATACCTGGCGAAATGCAATTTTTTTTTTTTTAAACATTTGACACCAAAATGTCAGCTGGTGTCAAATGTAAAAAAAAAAGATGCATTTCGTTACATACCTAGCGAAATACAATTTTTTTTTTTTGTATTTCGCTAGGTTACTTGCGAAATGTAATTAATTTTTTTCCTTTTTAAAAAAAAAAAAATCCACTTTTTCGTGTTTTTCTTTTTAAGTTTCCTAAAATAAAATTATGAAAATATAAATTTTTTAGGACACAAAAAAAATCAATTTTCCTGATTTGTTGTTTCAGATATTTTAATTAATTAAAAAAAATCCAATTTTTCATTTCTTTTCAAAAAGCATGTTAAAAAATGAGATTCATTTTTTCTGATTCTAAAAAAAACCATTTTCCAGATTTAAAAAAAAAATTGCCAATAATAAAATTCCGTAATTTACATATTTTTTTTAAAAAAAAATTGTGTGGAAACTTTAGGTTTAAGTGTTTTTATTTTTTAAGATTTTGATTCAAGCGTGTTATTTTTTTAATCAAGACATAACTTTATTTTGAATATAAATCTAATTCAATTAGATAAAAACATAGTTAAAAGATATAGGAGAAAGAGTAGTTGTAAATTGGTGAAACTTTAAACAGTCATAACTTTGCGCTCGGATATCCGATTTATGCAATGTTTTTTTTGATTTTGCATATTTTTCCGAGATCTAGCAGTGCAAACCGCCGCCGGGCCGATTTTCTAGAAAACCTCTTTTTTCCCTTTCAATTTTAATTTTCCCCTAAATTGGCAGGAAATTTTCAGTTTTCTTTACTTATAATATGATGATGCGCAATAGACTTCAACATAAAAATTTCGGAGTAATGTAGCTGTGAATGTCAATTTCACTTATGTGGTTTCAATTTTTTAAAATAAAGCTGACTAATTTTCTCGACGTATAAAGTTCTAAAATAACCTTACAAAAATATAGCACTTAAACCTAAAGTTTCCAAAACTACTGCAGTAAAATACTGCTTTATACAAAAAATAATCTGTAACGTGTTTTTTTTTAAGTTTCCTAAAATAAAATTATGAAAATATAATTTTTTACTGCAATTTTATTCTACTAGAGAAATACAAAAAAAATAAAAAAATTGCATTGCATTTCGCCATGTATATAACGAAATGCAATGCAATTTTTCGCCATGTATGTGTTATTTTTGGTCTAGTTATTGTGCTTGGTCTAGTTCTTTTATGTTGCAATTTCTGAAAATTCACAATTTCGATTAAATTTAACAATCAAAGTCTGGTAAATATTTGACGGTAACAAAAAGTGAGCACTTTTAGCAAACTTATAGGACCAAAACTGCTCAAAATTGATAATTAATGGACTATTTTGAACCTACTGCAAAAAATAAGTTTCTCGTAGTATTGAATATTGAGTAGTGTCAGATAAGACTTTACGACTTTACCAAAACAATTTCCAGCATAGAGTACATCAAAAATTTCCAGCGAGTTGATCCTTAATTCCGATCAGTTTTCCGACAACTTTAATTCATAGTACTTAACATGGCTGCTTCATCGTCCCAATACGATGTATTCTTGAGTTTCAGAGGAGAAGACACTCGCAAAAACTTCGTAAGTCATTTATACGATGCTTTAGTTGAAAGTCATATCAAAACATTCAAAGATGATAAGAAGCTAGAGAAGGGTACATCAATTCCAGAAGAACTTCCTAAAGCTATTGATGAGTCGAAATTCGCTATTGTGGTCTTTTCGATGAATTACGCTACGTCTAGCTGGTGTTTGGATGAACTTGTGAGGATTATTCAAGGTAAAATTCAACGCATCACCGTTATTCTAACATGTAAATAGTCCTTTAAATATCGATTGAGCAATTCTCGTCCTTTAAGTTTTTCAAAAGTGAGCACTTTTGGTCCCCGTTAGATATTGTACAATATTTTTGGTCTATGTTAAGAGTTTGATGCAAGTTATTGATGTGCAATTTCTGTTATCTTTTGTGTTGCAATTTCTGAAACTTTGATGGAAATTCTGGTTTATCAAAGGTAAAATCAAGGTGATTTGATTGTTGTACCGATCTTCTACCATGCAAATAGTCTTTGAAGTATCACTTGAGCAGTTTTCGTCCTTTTAAGTTCTTCAAAAGTGAGCACTTTTAGTCTCCGTCGGATATTTATCTAACTCTGATTGTTAAATTTAATCGGGACTTTAAATATAGAAAATATTTAACAGGAACTCAAAATTTGGAAGTACAGTATTTTTGCTCTATGTTAAGAGTATGATGCAACTTTTAAGAGTATGATGCAACTTTTTGAGGTGCAATTTCTATTATTTTTTGTGTTTGGTGTAATTTTTTTATGTTGTGGTTTCTGAAACTTTGATGGAAGTTCTGGTATATTGAAGGTAAAATTCAAGGCGATCCGACTGTTGTACCAATCTTCTACCATGTAAATAGTCCTTTTAAGTATCACTTGAGCAGTTTTAGTCAAAGTGAGCACTTTTGGCGTCCATCAGATATTTATCAAACTCAGATCATTAAATTTAATCGGCAGTGTAAAGTAAAAAATATATAACAGGAACCCAAGTTTGGAAGTACAGTATCTTTGGTCTATCTTAAGAGTATGATGCAACTTTTTGAAATGCAATTTATGTTATTTTTGTATTTGGTGTAGTTTTTTTATATTGCGGTTTCTGAAACTTTAATGGAAATTCTGGTTTATTGAAGGTAAAATTCAACGCGATCTGACTGTTGTACCGATTTTCTACGGTGTAAATCGATATGAAGTAGAAGAACAAAGGAAGATGTTTGCTGAAGCTTTTGATAAACATGAAGCAAATGTTGATAGAGAAAAGGTGCAGATCTGGAGGAAAGCTCTAACTGAAGCAGCCAAATTACCAGGCTGGGTTATATGCAACGGGTTAGTTAAAAACTCTAAATCCCTTGATTAATTCTAATTAAGTTCCGTAAATGCTATGATCTCATTGTGCGCATGGATAATGTTATGATCACAAGTTAATTCCATTACTGATACCAGTTAATTATCCAGTTAGTTAATTGGTTAAAGTCACGTGAGCTGCATGTGGGGTTAGTTGCGAAATTCAAAATTAGTTACTAACTGTTTTTCCCGCCCATTTTCTGTTCAGCTGTTGCCTCAATTATAAAGGTTGTAATTATGAGAATTGTAATCACTTTCGGAAGTCATAAATCAGAAAAGTCGATTCATTTTGTTCTCTTATCCTCTTTCAATTTGAGTGTTTGTTCAGGAACTCTAAGAATGTTCCTTAGAATACATTTTCTTCTTCCATTTTGAGCTCGTATCAGATAAAAGGTCACTAAACTTACTTGATGAATAGCAAGATAAATACAATGGAAACTTACGTAAATGTACCCATCGGCCAGCTAAGTTTACCAACATGGCTGAATTATACACTACCTATATATACACTATCAGTGTATATATTGGCAGCCCAGTGCACAAATCATCCCGCCTTAGCAGGATCCGGGGAAGGGTCGCACCCCAAGGGGTATGATGTAGACAGCCTACCCTAATACAGGCATTAGTGATTGCTTCCACAGCTCGAACGTGTGACCTATAGGGATGAAACACGAGGACTTCCCAGGGGGTCAACCATCCTAGTAGTACTCTCACCCAAGCATGCTTAACTTCGGAGTTCTGATGGGATCCGGTGTGTTAGTGCTGGTATGATGTGTATAGTGTATGTATATTATATGTATAGTGAGTTTGTATTATATGTATAGTATATGTATATTTAGTTAAAGTATACACTACCTATATACCATGTACATATTCTTTCAACTAGATGGCTGAATGGTATTTGACTGTAATATTCTCTATGGTTAATACAATCCTTTAGTGATCGGTCTGGCTCAAGTTTCAAATAGCTATTAATGATGAAATTGTAGTTATTATCCTGAGTTTATATGATTGGCGTTATCCGAAACTAAAGGTATCAACCTTAATACACGAAAGTGTAACCTCTTAACCTAGATGGGTTGGGTTGGGATGGGAAGAAGTTCACTTACGGGCTAGAGGCGGCAACAACAACAACAACAACCACCCAGTGAAATCCCACAACGTGTAGTCTGGCGAGGGTAGAGTGTGCGCAGACCTTACTCCTACTAAGGTAGGACGACTGTTTCCGAAAGACCCTCGGTTCAATAGAAAGCATAAAAGGATGTCAGATAAGGCCAAGAAATTCAAAGCAATATGAAAATGACAATAACGAAAGCGACTAAGCCATGATGAAGCAGTTTGCAAAGGGACAGTAGCTACCGCAGATAAAATAAGATAATCAAAGTACAGGAAATAACAAATAGTAGCAGAAATCAAAGCACAAGAAACTATAGCGCGATAATGCGACTACTAATATGAACGGATAAACGAGACTATCTACTTGCTTTCGTCCTTAATCTGAGTCCTCCATACTCTCCTATCTAAGGTCATGTCATCGGTAAGCTGTAACTGCGCCATGTAAATGTTTGAATCAAGGTAGCCTAAATTGATTCATAACAGAACTTTGTGTTTTGACTAGAAAATTGTTTGGATTGTTTTCTTTTATTTTGCCTTTTTGGGGGTGTTTGAATTTAGTTTTGGTAGACTGATTTTTGGATTATTGTAAGAGTTTGTTTTCTGCTTTGTTTCATTTTCAAAGATGAAGAAAACAAGCTTTTTTGAACAAGCAAACACAATAATTGTTAGCAAAACAGAATTTTATGTTTTTGTATCCAAAATTCCTAATTTGATGTGCATTTTTCTTCTCTATGCTTTTACATACTTTCCTTCTCTCTATGAAGAACAGACTATTTATTTAATTTGATTTACTTATTAAACAAATTATAAAAACAAGCAAATATATGAAAAAGACTAGTCTTGAGTCGGACAGGTTAAATTACCCACTGTTTTGGCGATTAATTGACCTGATTTAGCCTAACACATGCAAACTTTGAGTGGGTTGAGTCATCACCTTTAACTGACTCAATCCATTTTAATCTGTCTAAGTTTGATCATGCTTGCTCATTTTACATAACTATTCACTAAAACGCATCTGGTCAAAAAGGGATACTCAACAACCGAATGAAATTAAAGTTACAACAAGGAAAAGTTTTCTTGTTCTTTCTCTCTCCTTTTTTTTTAATAACTGTGGTGCCCAACCGTCCAAGCCACTTGCGCGCACCTCACTTATTCCTTTAGATACCTGTTAGCTACTACTAGTATAAGTACCGGGTAACTTTACTCCCTAAGTCTTAGACATATGAGAAGAATCACCTAGCATTTTGTTGTCTATGTTGCTAGTCTTCCCTTGTATTCACCCTACTTCATTGACTGTAAGGTCACACACTTTAGTGCAATTAGGAGGAATAGCACGAACTAACCACCTGCAGTAACGTAAGCAAATATTCTGGTAGGAGAAAGAAAAGTTCAAATTGGTAACATGTAGGGATGACAGTGATGGCAAAACCAAAAAGGTTCCCAGTCCTTTATAGAGGTCATTCGTCCTTCATTTTAGTTATTCATAAAGAGTGGAAGATGTAGTTCTCAAAATTAGAGTTAGAAAGAGTGAGTGGTAACTATAGTGAGGGTGTTTTAAAGGATCTGATTTGTGTATGTGTAACTCATGAGGAATTCATCTTTTGAGTGGTTGTCTGTTGAGTTTCGTGATGCTTGAGTCTATCAAGTGTAGACTCGCTACTGTATTCATGTTGTTTTGCTCTGCTTGGCTGTGTTTATTCCTTATGAGAAGAGTTTATCACATGATTTCCTTTGCTCTTGTTGACTTATTGTGACTTGTCTCAGTGCCATCCCAACAAGTGATGACAGACGGTTTTGTTATTCTGTTGGTATCTCAAGGACCCTAATGAGCGATGTCATAGTTAAGTTATATATACTGAGAGACGGTACAAGTTTTGTGCAATTTTTTACGCAAGACGATATAATGAATTTTTTCTGCCAGAGATTTTTCTAAGATTAGGATTGTTTGCACCATTACTATTATTCACATGTTACTATGTGTACGAGTATTATATATGCCTCTGTACATTTCTTGCATAATGTTCATGCTAACAAGGATATTCTGAAAGAGTATTCATATGCAGTGTCCAGAGGTACGGTTGTAACAACAAAAGGACCACTGACAGTTGAACTTGAAAGAGGGAAAGAGAGATACGTAGCACCTAGTTGTTCGGACTCTTCAGAAATGTCGACAGATGCATGTGCGATTCTCTAAAAATAGTGCATTTTTGGAGAATCCAACACGGGTGCGGCAACATTTTTGGAGAGTCCGAGCAACATAGCAGAGTGACAACACTAGAGTTTGGAGAGAAGAAGTTTCCAGTAGACACTTGTGAGTGATAATTTTGTTCTCCATGTGATGATCAACTGGATGAAAAAGTCATAGGGGAAGAATGTATATAGCTTAAAGTTAGATCGGAAGTTTGGTTTTCCTATATCAGAGTTGGAGGAGGAAAATAGTCACCCAACTACTAATACAAAAGAATATGGAAGTGATAGATCGTAAAAAACCAAATACTTTAGATTTTTTTTTTTTGGGGGGGATAAACAATACGCCCTTTGTTTGATTTTATATGGCTCTTCTTCCCTTTTACTTTGTTAAAAAAGAATGACTGTTTCATTTTATATCCTCGAGCTAGGGGTAAAGTCTGCGTACCCTATACCCTCCCCAGACCCCACTTGTGGGAATATACTGGGTATGTTATTGTTGTTTCATTTTATATAACCCGGTATTTATCTTGGTGGGAGGTAGCAAGTGCCTTGTGAAATTAGTCTAGATACTCGCAAACTGGCTCGGACACCACAATTATCAAAAAGAGAAAAAGAGGGACATGTTTCCATTTGAAAACACTTTTTAACTTTAATTGCAAAAAAGCCTTGTGGCTTCTTCCTTGGCACTACTCCGGTCAGCATTAGGTTTTGAAGGTAACTGATGAATCCAAGAAATTACCCAGAATGGGCTAGTAGTAGTGTTAAGGACTGTGATCTCGAAGGGGAAAATGGTTCATGAGTTGGCCTGAGGTTTAACTTATGGGGGGTTGAGATTTGATTCTCAATCAACGACATTCTTGTCTGTAGGTATTTGGAATACACCTCAGAGGTAGCAGACATGATGGGAGTATGAGAACTGCTATTCCAGGCAATGTTTTCTCGGATCACTTATTGAGAGGTTTTGGATAGAAAGAGATGCGGAAGAGTGGGAGCTAAGGCTATGAAGTTCAAATGCGGCTAGACGATTAATGTTTCCTGTCACGAGAAGTCTTGAAATGCTGATGGCCTAGTGGCTAATGAAGTAGGTGGAGAACCATGATGTCACGACCCAGCTAGGGGTCGTGACGGGTACCCGGGGCTAGCCACCGAGCACCACTCGCTTTAATACTCATCTTACTCATTTAATGATCTTTTACCAATTTTATACACGAATTGTAGGAAAATCATATTTTATATAAAAACATAAATACTTATATACATTTGCCTCTCGGCCATCAAAATAACATATACATAATAATAACATCTTGCGAGACCATCTGACCCACACTGCGTATCTACGAGCCTCTACTGACATACTAAACATATAGACGGAACAAGACTCCGTCATGCCCAAAATATGCATATATACCAAAAGAAGAACCATAAGCACCTCCGGACAATGGAGTGCTCTCAATCAGTTGACAGCTACTAAGGGTCTGGACCAAGCTCACCTTCCTGTCTACCTGTGGGCATGAACACAGCGTCCAAAGAAAACGGACGTCAGTACGAACATTGTACTGAGTATGAGAGGCATAAATAATAAAGAAAGACAGTGTTAATATAATGTGAACATCAATATGAAACATCTGAATCTGAATGACAATCATAAAAGAAGTAATGCATGCTATCTTACTCATACTCATCATAATTTCATATATGCATAATATGCAAGCTGCCCGTCCATATCGGAATGGTGTAATAATCAATAACATTAGCCCGCGTCCAGGCCTCCCGCGTCCGGGGTACCACCTCATGCCGCCCACTAGTGGTGTCTGCCCATGCCAAAAGGTCATGGTGTATCCGTATAGCTGCCCGCCTTGGCAGTGACTGCCCGGCCAACTAGGCGCGGTGTAATATGATCATGACATGCTCATAAAAAATACATGTAATAATATGCTTATCATAGTACATGCATAAGACTCAAGATCAACTATACTCTATCGGGGTGGCGTAAGGTCGTGATCCCCCGATTTCATTATGGAGCAATTATTGACATTCTGCCTCACCTTGAAGGAATTAGTACATAAGGTGAGTGTAAGCAATAAATAGCATCATTATCAATATGGCATCATCATATCATATCTCTTATCTTATATAGACATTTATGGACTTAGGCTTCTAGCTTTCCGGAAAATAGGAACTCATGAAGAGGAAAAGAACTCATGCTATAGGATTCATGCCATTAGAAAGAAAGGACTAGCCTCACATACCTTTGTCGTTTAGCTATGTTATCGTTCACTTGCTCTCCTCCAATGTCACGTCGTTACCTTCACGGGAGAATTCATATTAACATTAGTTAATAGATTATAAGGACGCGTCGTAAATTCTAGAGAAAATTGGACAACATTTCCCCTGTAAACTTAACAATCCTCGAAATTCCAACTTAGCCAAACATCAATCAAAATACCAACAACAACAATACCAACAATTTCATATCAAACTAGACTTAAATCCATTCTTAAATTACTCCCAAAACAGCCCAATATACATTCGGATGCCAATGCTTGTATACACTTCTTTATTTCCGTATATCCATAATATAACAACAACAACTACAGCCAATCCTCCGATATTTCAGCCCACAAAACAGTCCATAACGACCATAAAACAGTCCCCAAAATATCATCGCAAAACAGCCACAAATATTATACCAAACAGCTCCAAAATATTGTCACAAAACAGCCACAAAAATTACATAAAACAGCCCCAAAATATTGTCATAAAACAACCACGAAAATTACATAAAACAGCCCCAAAATATTGTCAATAAACAGCCACAAAAATTACATAAAACAGCCCCAAATATCGGCACAAAACAGCCCGGTATACGCTTTGTATACAATATCTTTATACACCTTATTCTCCCAAATTCAAGAACAACAACTTATCAACAACATCAACAACAATGTCAACAATTATTATACATCATAACTCAGTTAATTCCATCCATTTAATCCACCTAAAACAGCCCCTTAATCCATAAATCCCAACAAAACAACAAACGAGTTTATAATGCTATTTTCTCCGTTCTAATCCGTTAAAACTCTAAATAAACTTGTTAACAATGAAAAATGGACCTTAATTTTACCTTAAGTATGCAGCAACCACTTCCACCCTCTCTTTCTTAGCTGATTTTTAGCTCAAATTGAAGGCAACGCGACGTACAACACTTTTCTCTTCAGGAGCTTCACGATTCGGGGCTTAGATTGTGGTCAAAATTTGGTTTCTTTCTCTATCTCTCCTCTCTCTCTCTACCTCTGAAATTTATGGGTTTGTTGAGGTCTGAAAATGAAAGAGAAGGCCGAATTTTTTCATTAAATGGCAAAGAAAATGGGCCTGACCCGACTTGGAATCGGGTTGGGCCGAATTCATTGCCCAGCTTGACCTTTCTGCCTTAAAATGTCCATATCTCCTTATACCGATGTCACATGAAGACCCACGACCTATGGTTGGAAAGCTATTTCAATTATCTACAACTTTCATTCTGGGAGTTTTCCCAAATTCCCAAAGGCCGATAGGGTTATGATCTCCCGAAATCAAATCACCCGAAAACGTATCTTAAAAATATTATTTTGGAGGGCTTTCACTTTGATTTGGCTCAAGGGTCCTTCTTGGGTTGTGTTTAACTTCGCATATATTATTCATATAACTTGTCATATGTTCTAAAAAAAAAAATCTCGACATGTGGACCCCACCTCAGCTTATGAATAATTCATCGTACGAAAATACGGGATATAACACATGAGGTCTCAGTTTCAAATACTAGAGGAGGCAAAAACACCAGGTGATTTCTTGAACCAAGAAATTCATTATTAGTTGTCACAATAGGATGACTATTGGAGAAATCAAGAATTGGAGAGGGAGAGGATCAAAGTTGTCAATGTGACCAAACAAAAGGAGCACATTTAACATAAGTTAAATAAGATGCACAAATTTAGTATGACAGGAATTTTCAAGAAATTGATGGACAACTAACGGGGAGGAAGCCATGATAAGCTGGAAATTATGGAAAGGCAATCCACAATAAATTAAGGACGCTGGGCTGCAATGAGAGTGGAGATGAGTATAGGATTTTAAGCTGATTGGTGTGAGGTGTCACTGAACTCATCATTATTTGGTATTGAAATAGTATCTTTTATTCACCCGAAAAGTATAAAGTTTGTAGGAGAAAAACGAATCAATCAAAATGGAAACTAATTCCTTGATTCTAGATGATTCGATAATCACAGGATTATTCTAATTTAAATATGATCCCTATGAATCCAGGACTTTGTTACTTATCTTATTCGATTTGATCTCACATATCATGAACGGAAATACAAATTCAGACTCCCCCTCAAGTTGGCCTGTAAATATCTAACATGCCTAACTTGCTACAAGACCCTCAAATATCATTATAAATTAACCTCTTAGTAAAAAATAGCTACCTGCTGATGCGTTAACGGGACACATTTCCTTCTTCGAGCTTCTCTTTGACAAAATGTGTATCCATCTCAACATGTTTTGTTCTGTCCCGTTGAACTGAATTGGTGGTGATGCTTATGGTAGCTTCACTGTCGTACTATAGGTTCATCAGTATAGTTATCAGTTTGTTTAGTTTCTCCATCATTTTCTTCAGCTAAATTCCTTGAGCCATATATTTGTACTCTGCTTCTCCACTGCTTCGTGCCACTACACTTTTCTATTTGCTCTATGGGTGTATTCGGTATGAAGGAAAATGTTTTTCATAAAAAAATGCTTTCTTGCAAAATGTTTTCTAGGAAAATAAGTGGGTCTCTTACTTATTTTCTTGTGTTCGGGACATAAGCAAAAAATATTATCCTAAAAGTATTTGTATGTAATCTATACAATACTATGGGAGGCGAGGGTGGAGGAGTAGGGGTGTGGGGTGGTGGTGGGATGGGGACTATCGGGGTGAGGGTGAAGATAAGGTGCGTTTGAGAGTGGGGAGGACGCATTAATGTGGAAGTAGGAAGTCATTTTCCTCATTTAAGGAACTTGTTTTCCTTGAGAAAATGTTTTCTAAAAGTTTTGACCAACCGAACATGGGAAAATTCTGAAAATATTTTCCTCCATCGAACACACCCTGTCGCGTGATTTCCCCAGATAAAAGTGCAATACCAGAATTAGGCCTTCTATTAGTAGATGAATCTGCATCTGTGTACGCCTCAATGCTCTTTTAGTCAATCTTTCTGAAAACCGCCCTTTTCCCAATGAGCTTTCAAGTATTTCAAAGATTCGCAGACAACTTCCTAATGTTCTTCTTGGGGAGAGTGCATGAACTGGCTAACGAAGCTTACGGCATAATTTCTTAGGAAAATCCTAGCACGACTCAAGCCAATTCATATATTTACTCACAAATATTATTATCATTTTTCCCTGCTGCTATATTTTTGCAACATGACTTTCATTCATCATCAGTAGTCCAGCTTGAAAGTAAGAAAGAAAGATGACCCACAATCTGAATCAAAGAGGATGGTTCAAGTGGAGTTTCAGAATGAAGTTAAGAGCGATTGAAGAGCCCGATTGTAGAAGAAGAAGAGGGACGGGGGAGGGGGGGGGGGGGGGGGGGCTTTGGCTCTATCGAACAGACATGGGATTTTCTCATTTGTCTGAGCCTTTGGGCACTGTCGGGAGATAGCAAGTACCCCTTGAATTTATCAAGGTGCTCCCAAGCTGGCGGTTAACGTGATTGTAGAAAAAGAAAGTGAAAGGAGGGGATGGGGGTATGAATTAATTTGATATATATTGCTACTTGTGTGTTTATAGCCGCCTGTGTTGAATGGTGAAACCCTCCAGCTAGAGGTTATTAGTGTCATCTTCATATGATTTATCTTCTTTTTAGGGAGTTGAATGATCTTGTGGAATATGGAGAAATGTTACAGGATGCATATATACTCAAGTTCCAACTAATTGGATAACTCTCATTGTTGATAATTACTTATTCTAGGGAATTATTAGAGCTATACGAAGATGGATTACTAAGAGCTATACTCAAGTTCCAACGGATGGTTAACTCTAATTGTTGTACATGTATATGTGTTCACGCACACACTCAAACAAATGGACCTGAATCAAGTTCCAACTAATTAATGCTTAACTCTCATAGTTGGTAATACTTCAGAATCATTAGAGCTTTTAGTTCCAGTTTTCTTCATTCTGTCTTATAGCTGCGCCTGATTAATTGCTGTCTCAAAAGATGTGATGTCATCTTGAATCGGATATGTTTTAGTTTCAAGAATGTTTATGGACATATGATAGCTGTGTATGATATTTGCTACCGCATAATTTCTTCAGTAGTGCATGTATAACGGATTTTCACTGCTCCCATCTAGTAGATACGTGAGCTGCCAAAATCAATTTCATCATCATAATAGTAGAATGATCTCCTCGTCCCAGCTAATTACCACAGAAGCTGCCCAATCCGGTTATAAAACATGGCTAAATGACCACAGAAGTTAGCCAATCCAGATATAAAACATGTTTTGGACATAACATGCTAGAGGATGTCCTGTTAATTGTAATGCAATATGAATGCTTATGGTGGGCCCTTCTGTTTACAGAGTAAATTGGGAAACAAGATTACAAGGACCCCTTAAACAATACGGTAAAATAACTTACAATAATGTAATTAGGTATATAAATTAACATCTATCTTTCAACGTATGTCATAAGAGGAGATTGTCACGAGAAGTCTTGAAATGCTGATGGCCTAGTGGCTAATGAAGTAGGTGGAGAGCCATGAGGTCTCAGGTTCAAATTCTAGAGAAGGCAAAAATACTAGGTGATTTCTTGAACTAAGAAATTCATTATTAGTTGTCATAATAGGATGACTATTAGAGAAATAAAGAATTGGAGGGGGAGAGGATCAAAGTTGTCAATGTGACCAAACAAAAGGAGCACATTTAACATAAGTTTAATGCACAAATTTAGTATGACAGGAATTTTCAAGAAATCGATGCACAACTAACGGGTAGGAAGCCATGATAAGCTGGAAATTATGGAAAGGCAAACCACAATAAATTAAGGAAGCAGGGCTGCAATGAGAGTGATGAGTATAGGATTTTAAGCTGACTGGTGTGAGGTATCACTGAACTCACCATTATTTGGTATTGAAATAGTATGTTTTGTTCACCCAAAAAGTATAAATTTTGTAGGAGGAAAACAAATCAATCAAAATGGAAACTAATTCCTTGATTCTAGATGATTCGATAATCACAGGATTATTCTAATTTAAATATGATCCCTATGAATCCAGGACTTTTTTACTTATCTTATTCGATTTGATCTCACATATCATGAACGGATAATACAAATTCAGACTCCCCCTCAAGTTGGCCTGTAAATATCTAACATGCCTAACTTGCTTACAAGACCCTCAAATATCATTATAAATTAACCTCTTAGTAAAAAAATAGCTACCTGTTGATGCATTAACGGGACACATTTCCTTCTTCAAGCTTCTCTTTGACGAAATGTGTATCCATCTCAACATGTTTTGTTCTGTCCCGTTGAACTTAATTGGTGGTGATGCTTATGGTAGCTTCACTGTCGTACTATATGTTCATTAGTATAGTTATCAGTCTGCTTAGTTTCTCCATCATTTTCTTAAGCTAAATTCCATGAGCCATATATTTGTACTCTGCTTCTCCACTGCATCGTGCCAGTACACTTTTCTTTTTATCCACTGCATCATGCCAGTACACTTTTCTTTTTACCCTATGGGTGTGTTCGGTATGAAGGAAAATGTTTTTCATAGAAAATGCTTTCTTGGAAAATGTTTTCTAGGAAAATAAGTGGGTCTCTTACTTATTTTCTTGTGTTCAGTATGTAAGCATTTTCTTGTGTTCGGTACATAAGCAAAAAATATTCTCCTAAAAGCATTTGTATGTAATCTATACAATACTATGGGAAGCGGGGGTGGAGGAGTAGGGGTGTGGGTTGGTGGTGGGATGGGGACTATTGGGGTGGGGGTGAAGATGAGGTGCATTGGAGAGTGGGGAGGACACATTTATGTGGAATGCCACTCCTGGAACTTGATTTCCCTACTTCCACAAGGGAAGACATTTTCCTCATTTAAGGAACTTGTATTCCTAGAGAAAATGTTTTCTAAAAGTTTTGACGAACCGAACATGGGAAAATTGGAAAACAATTCTGGGAATATTTTCCTCCATACCGAACACACCCTGTCGCGTGATTTCCCCAAATAAAAGTGCAATACCAGAATTAGGCCTTCTATTAGTAGATGAATCTGCATCTGTGTACGCCTCAATGCTCTTTTAGTCAATCTTTCTGAAAACCGCCCTTTTCCCAGTGAGCTTTCAAAGATTCGCAGACAACTTCCTAATGTTCTTCTTGGGGAGAGTGCATGAACTGGCTAACGAAGCTTACGGCATAATTTATATTTGGCATAGGTAGATCAACCTTCCCACCAGTCTCTGATATTAGCCTTTGGCAATCGGATCTCCTTCTTTATTCCCTTACTATATGTTTGGATCGTGGGGAATCTCTTGGTCGACAGTCGCTCATCCATGTCTCTTTCATCAGATTCAATACGTATATACTTACTGCGAGACCGTTAGTTGATCGAGCCACCTCCATGCAAGAAAATACCTTAATGGTCCCAAGGCTCTGATTCCTATTGTGATGCTAAGCGATCCTTTAGGTTTTTCATTTCTGTTGAATCATCTCCCATAATTATAATATCATAAATATACACCATAAGGACTGTTGTTTTTCCTTGTACTGAATGTTGAATGAACAAGGTGTGATCTGTCTGTGCTGGCGACTATCCCAGCCCTTTGATAACCTTAGTAAACCTTATAAAATGAAAGGGAAAGGGTTATATTTTGGATCAAGTTTTACTAAGTTGTATGAATAATTTTTTATATTGTGAAAACTAGTGAAGCCATACCATTTAATAATATTATCCTATTGTTGTGATCATGGATTGGAGTCAATATTGTGGGTTGCTGGCTGGTTTGTTGTTTTATCTAATTAAGACGGAGTTCCTAGTGCCTTTGTCATGTGTTGTTCTCCGGATGTTGCTTTCAATCCCTGGGAGGAGCACTTTACAGCCTATTTTTGTGAATCCCTTCGGCCCTAATACCTCGTCTCAAACTGCATACATAGTGTGCTTTAGTGTGAAGGGCTGTGATATCGAAGGGGAAAATGGTTCATCAGTTGGCTCGAGTTTAACTTGTGGGGAATGACCGACATTCTTGGAAATGCTTGGAAACTTAAGATAAAGGAGCCTGCGATTAGGTGTCGTTTTGGTTTATGTACAAGTAAGTCTATATATTCAGTTAGAGAATGTATAGTGTCCTTAGTGTATGTGGTGTGGCAACGACACACAATACTGCCTCTGGATCATTTGTCCAATGATTGAGATGTTGTTGACGGACAATCAGCTAATTAATTATTATTGATGGGCAAACCTAGGGAATCTCGTTAAAGCAGACCAATTACTTCCAGTAAGGTAGAAGGTGCATTCACTTGCTATCTGAAATATTTTTAGTAGTAATAAATTTCAGGAGTTTCAAGCCTTAGCTTGTTGTAGGGAGAGGAGTTTAAGTGGTTTTGTAACAATGATATTAGTAATTTAATTTAATGGGAGTGATAAAGTGTGAAATAGTAGTTAGTTTAGATTTGAAGTTGGATATGGTACTAGTGTGAAAATGATTCCTTTATTTGTAATAAGTATTATTATTGTTGTTTTTGGGTGTGAAAATGATTGCTTGTGATGGCAGGGACAGCGAAGCTGAAATCATAGAGGACATTGTCAAATATATTCAAAAGAAGAAGCAGCAGATTCCAATTAATACTGCTAGTAATTTATTGGAAACAAACTCTCGAAACGTGTCCTTTTGGCCCACCACACTTGACTTCCTTTCCTCTTTTATCTTCTCTCACTTCCCCCGTTCGCTCTCCCTTTTTTTTTTTTCGCGTTTTTTTCAACCCGAATCTCAAGTATTGGTCAATCATCAGGAGGTAGCCCCACAAGCATGACGTAAAGAAATATACATATGGAAGCAGATTCTCTAAGACGTCAGCAAACTCTATTTGATTTGTTGTACCATACGGCATCACGAATTATTTTTTCATTCCTCCTATAAACCTAGCTATTAAACATTACCTGATGTTATTTCTGATTCTGCAAAATATAACTGTTTATCAGATACCGATTATTAGTTAAAGTAATATTTACGTAGTAATTGCAATTAATCGAGTGAACCGTAGGATCAAGATGTATTCAGAATTTTGAAAGTTTTAAGGGGAAAAAAATCTCATAAAGCAAAACAATGGTTTTAAATTGAAAAGAAAACCTTCAGTAGAAAAAGTTAAATATTAGGTGGGATGGCCTCATTTTTAGCCGGCAATCAAAGTTTACTTATCATTTTAGATTTAATTGGTAAGTAGCCACTCTTTAACCTGTAAATAACATTTGGACATCAATATCTATAGCTAAAAAATGGAACAACACACTGTGCTAGAGCTCAAAACTTTGACAAGTAAAACTCCACCAAATGTGATGGAGTTAGAAAAGTCACGGACTTTGAATTTCAAACTCTTAAGAGATTTTTTCAGACTTTGAAAATAAGTACTATGAGTGAAATAACGATAAAGTTTTAAAATAGATATCATGAGTGAAGCAACGATAATATATATATAAGTTTTAAAATAGGTATCATGAGTGAAGCAATGATAAAATATATACTCCCTCTGTTTCAATTTATGCGAACCTATTTCCTTTTTAGTCCGTGCCAAGATGAATGACTTCTTTCCTAATTTGGAAATAAATTCACTTTATGAAATGATTTACAGCTACACAAATATTCAAGACTTATTTTGAACCACAAGTTTCAGAAGTCTTCACTCCTTCTTAAATGTCGTGTCCAGTCAAATGGGTTCACATAAATTGAAACGGAGGGAGTATAAGTTTTAAAATAACTTGCAGAAGTTAAATAGTACATGTAATAATATGAAAATAATTATTTCACTTGTGGTACCTCATTTGAACAAGGACAATGTCCTTTTAAGCGTCAACTTCTACAAGTTGATTGTATCATGGAGCTCGTACTAGCTTTGTTATAAATTGCAGTAGGGTTTTTATTTTATTTTTAAAACAAAAAAGGTGGAATTTCACTTTTAAAAGTACAGAGTTCTAGCATACAGTACTGGAGTCTCACTTTCAAACTCAAATATAGTTTTATGGAGTCTCACTTGTTAAAAGTTTCGGACTCTAGCACAACATACTGGTGTTTTTTTTCCATTTGGGGTAAAAATATTTTGCTCAATTTTTTTTTTTTTTTTTGCATTAAAGAATAGATAAACACTGAACGGTTTTGAAATCGTAACTACTATAAAATTTGATTAGACGGTCTAAGAAGTAACAATTTGCATATTTCTCCCGAGAAGCAGAGGTGTGGAATTCTAATTTTTGTTCTATTGAGTAACTCGTTAGCTGTCAAAAGAATTGCTATTGAATCCGTTGTAGACGAAACTAGTAGAAGTGAATATCCGGTTAGTTAAATGATTTTTGAAAAGAATATTTACTCCTATAATAATACATGCTAGTGGGATGTCGGCCGTGCTATGCACAGGCCCAACATTATGCATGAACTTGTGTATTTTATTGGACAGTTTTATGTATGAAATGGCAAAAGCAATGTAATTGATTACAAGTGTAACGATCCGTTTGGTGGTTATTGCACCTTTGACTCATTTACCCCAGTTGACTCTTTTCCGAGTCCTGTTAGTATGATTTTGACCCGCGGGGATAGGCGACACGGTTTCTGAGGTCATCGGGCAAGTTCTAGTAGGATTTGTGAAATTTAGAGTCTTAAGGTGAAAAATCTTTGACCAATAGTTGACTTTTGGGTAAACGTGCCCCTAGTGGAGTTCCAACATTTTCATTAGGTCCGGAACATGATTTATGACTTAGCGAAGTCATTGGTTTGGTTCCCGAAAGGTTTGGGTGTGATTTGAGTCATTGGTGGAGGAACTAATTAAGTTAAAGAGTTAGAGTTGACCACAGTCAACATCGGGTCAAGATGATCCCATGTCAATGTTTTAAAAGTTCCAACAAGTTTATATGATGATTTTGGACTTGTCCGCAAGTTTTGGTGCGATTCCGAAGAGTTTCAGATGGATTTGGGTTGTATCGCGCTCGTATTCGATGTTTTCGCCGTAGTACTTTGGCCATAAAGGGTACCATATTGATCAAACGATCTTTGTTTAGTGTTTTGACTTAATCATTAGATCCATATCGTAATTATGAAGCTATAGCAAAAAGAATCGTCGCATTTCTCCTTCGTAAGAGGAAGTTATGGTCATTTTAGCGCGAACGACTGTTGTTGTACCTGGTGTGTCCACTATAGCGTGCTGGAGCGGATTTATGGTCCGCTGTAGCAGACATCTCTGTGTATAAAAAAAATCAGACTGCGTTCATTTCGTATTTTGAGCATATCTTGAGTTTTAGAGCTCTGTTTGAGGTAATTTTCGCGATGTTGTTCTCGTTTCAACGAGGGGGTAAGTATATAACCTTTATTTTGATGTGTCCTCGAGTCTATTTTCATTGGTTATCGATTTTATCCAAATTTGATTGGGAAAATTTGGGGTTTTGAACCCAAAAGTTGAAAAGTGGAAAATCATGGTTTTGTAGATCAAGATGATGGATTTTTGAATGTGTTTTTTTGATCTAGACTAATTAAGCTATGAGTATATTAATTTTGACTTAAATTTCCCATTTTGCCCTTGCGGGCTAGGGATAACATTTTTGGGTTCGTTTTGAGGTTTCGAATTAAAGTACATATAGAAATATGGGTATTATTGGACTCGTTTAAACTCATAGGGTACTGTACTGACTATATTAAACCCGATTTTTCAATGAAATTATAGTTTTTCCCTTTGTGGCTTGAGTTTGGCTATTTTGGGTTTTGAGTAAAACTATGGCAATATGAGTATCCTTAGATTCGTATTCTAACGTAGAATTCATATTTGATAGATGTTAATTGTTCTGAGGCTCTTCGAAGAGGAAAGTCAAGGCTCAACTGGATTAGTTCGTGGCACGTGTTCGGCATCGAGGTAGGTTACGGCTTGCCTTTCGGTTAGAATTCAGTTAGAGAAGCATATGTAGAGGTTATTGGCGGAGAAAACATGTTAAGCCTTCGGGTATGAATCTGGGATGACTATTTTTATGTTGGTATTGCTGATTAACTATGTGGGCTCGTAGGCATGATTGTTGAGAGTGGGCCTGTCACCCTATTAGCCATGTGTGATATTCTTGTGACTGACATACTTCCCCACTCCCTCTTATTATTCCACTGTCATATGAAAGAGGAAGGTTGCTATTGAGAGTGAAATGTTGATCAGCATATTAGAATATAAATTTGAGGACTTTTGTGATTGATGTGTCTAATTGAGGCCGAGGAAGTGTATGGCATGCATTCCATACTTCATATGTGATCGTTGCCTCTTGTTGTGTATTGGCTTGGCCTTATCTAACCTCTTTTTATGCTTTTTTGTGCTTTCTTTTGAGCCGAGGGTCTTTCGGGCCGAGGGTCTTTCGGAAACAACTGTCCTACCTTGGTAGGAGTCAGGTCTGCGTACACTCTACCCTCCCCAGACCCCACGTTGTGGGATTTCACTGGGTTGTTGTTGTTGTATTTAGTTTCCATATTGTGATTGTTAAACCGATATCTCTCATTTATTAGGTATTATCTTATACAGAGGAAAGGTTGGTTATTGATACGTTGAGTTGTAATTCGGATATCAACATACAGTTTAAAGCTGGAATTGATAAATTGTGTTATGGAACGGTTGAGAGCTTATTTTTGTCATTCATGCATTCATACTGATGCATTTGGATTGGGTTGCGCGCCAGAGCATATATGTTGAGATCGGGTTGCACGCCACAACATATATTTGGATCGGGTTGTACGCCGCAACATATATAGGGATCGGGTTGCATGCCTCAGCAGGTACATGGACTTCGCAGGTCTCTCATGGGTCATATCGAGACGTGGTGGTATTCCATCTGTAGCATGCGTGTACGATATGAGACAATTGGTCAGTGCATTGCATTGCATCTCATGTGCATTCATATTACATCCATCCACATCTCCGATTTGATTGTTGTATTTATTGTATTGCATGGTGCGTTTCCGCATTGATTCCTTGGTTGATTATTGACTTGAGTTATCGTGTGCCTGATTAATACATACTTGGGGATTGATGGACTCGAGGATTAGAGACTTTCTCCTAGGCTATGACTTGAGGTTACGGAGATCTATTGTGGTTCTTATTACCGCGAGATGACTTGTATTTTCTTAGTGACCATATTTGATTGTTTACCTATTTGTTGATTTCTTTCTTTTATATATCTGAACTTACTGTTGTCGGCCTATGATGCCTACTCAGTACATGTTGTTTTGTACTGATGCTATCTTGCTACATTCCTTTTCGGTGTGTAGAGTTTGAGATAGGATCCACGCCAGACCTTCGTGATTGATCCCCGACGCAGTTCCTTTGGAGACTTAGGGTGAGCAATTGTCAGATCTGCAGCCCGAGTTTCCATTCCTCGTTATATCTATCTTTTACTTTCCGGACAATATTCCTTATCTTGTTACTAGCCTCGCATGGCAATATTAAGATATTTGTACTTATTGGTTTAGACTTATGTATTGAGTAGTAGCTCTTGTACTGATACTGTCACGACCCAACCCCGTAGGCCGTGACTAGTGTCCGTGCTGGACACCCATACGTACCCAACAACCCAAACCAGAATATACAGATACGGGAGTCGAATGGCTTTACTAATTATCATAGACAACCAGACATATCGCACGGAAGCCGATAAGGCTATCATAGAACATAGTAACCCAAAACATATACACAACCCACATGTATGTCTACAGACCTCTACGAACAACAAGCAAATCATAAGACGGGACAGGGCTCCGTCATACCCCTGAATAACATACATATGTGCAACAGAAGAGTCTGTACACAAAATATAGGCTCCGGACTAAGGAGCACTCCAAGATAGCAGAATAGGATCCTAAGTGGGCGGATCAACAAATCGATCGTCTGTACCTGCGTGGCATGAAACGCAGCCCCCGAAGAAAGGGGGTCAGTACGGAAAATGTACTGAATATGTAAAGCACGAAACATAGTGAACAAAGTCATAACCGAAGCAGAAGATACCGAAAATGAACGAAATATCCAGAATATCAAAATACTGATCATAAAGCATAAATAGTGCATGCAGAAGACATATGTCATAGCTGGTCCCATTACGGGACTGGGTAAACAGAACGTGGTCGCCACCCCGACACTGGCGCCACAACACAGCATAACTCCAGAGTAGGGAATAACTCCGTAACATATCATATCATATCATATCAGAATGTGCACATGTCAAACATATCAGATGGCCATATCATATCATATCATCATATATCAGAATGTGTGTACATGGCACAACATACTCCACAACCCATGTACATGTATACCTGCCCCCTCACATCGAGGCGCGGCGAACAATGCAGTGGAATACGCGTGATAACATATCCTGGCCCGGGCTCAGTGGGAGAAACATTGAGGCATCCACGAATGGAGTAGTGAGAAACTAAATGCAATAAAAATACCATAGGCTTCCAGAGACTCAATCAGACATATCGGATGACAATCGAAATAATGCAATCGGACAGAATCATAGTAAGTGTATTTCGGATGTCATAATGAACTACGGAGAAATAATCTTTCTGGGATCGTTCCCAAGTTCCAAAATAGCTTATAGGACTCAAGGGAATATTTAAAATGATTATTATATAGTAGTTAGAAGGACAGTTAAAACGTTTCATTTTATATTACTCGAAAATAAGACAATAGTACATTAAGAGGCAAATCGGGAATAGTGGGCCCACCTCGGGACAACCGAAGTGGTGGGCTCAGATTACGTATATTACGCCTATAGAGTCACCTATAAAGGTCCTAGGGACGTTCCATAACTTTCTAGGCAATTTGGAAAAGTTTGCATAATCCTTTCAACAAAACATACTTATAGAATTCAATTCTATTGAATGAAAAGGGGACATTTTCAAACACGGATTTCTATGAACGGAATACTTTCCGAGATTCAAATCCGATCCTAGTACATCTAGGACATGCCAAAAGAAGGGTAGGGATAGCTTTACATACCTGTTAGCGGCTATTCGTAACCCGTTCGTCTCGTCGCTCTTTTAGCCTATTTATATAAGAGTAACGTTATTGTTAGTAACTATATTATCTAGTTTACAAATCCATAGCCTATTTCTTATCGAACCTATATTCTAGCTTATACATATTCTCGTTTAAGATTTTCTATTATCTAAAATTTAGCGAAAATCCGGCAGCACTTCCCCTATATTTTCACCTATCCAAAATTTCCAATTGCTCTCCTGTTGACACAGAAATACCAACAACAACATATGGATACAATTATATTTTCAATTCCTCCAACTCAACACGAACAACAACATGTTCATATCAATAAAATTTTAACTTAAACTTTCTAATCCTTTCGCCATATAACTAGGGAATTCTTCCATAACCAACTTAATAGAAAGATACGGAGATAAAACATACCTTAATCTCTAGAACACTTTATTAGAATCCCAGCTCTATGCTTTCAAAACCAGCCATACAATAGGGTGACAACACTCCAAAACGTTTATGCCATCACTTAGCTATCAAGGAAGGAGAAGATGATATAAAAATTTAGCAACTACTTTTGTGTTTTTATACTTTTGTGTTGTTGAACACCTGAACGTTTTCTTAGAAATAATATGTAATGAACAGCTGCTTTCCTTGTTTCCAATTGCAAATGAAATGAAATAAGGTCATAAGGACCATTTTCCACCTTTATACGTGTCATTTGGTACATAAATGTGCTAATGACTCATGATATTTTAGTACCAATATGATGCCACCTATTGGCCTAATTAGTGCCATGTATCAGCCACCATTTTAATTATCTAATGCCATGCGGCAACTTGCTAATAGTGCTTATTTATTTAATTCCACTTAATACCATAATTAATTTCTTGATCTCAATTCATTTTTACCAATTATTTTTAATACACTTCATATATCCATTTCCATGATTATGTGACGTAGCACTAGTCCATAGTCCCTTTTGGTACACACATTTTTTTTTTTTTAATGCCTTTCCTATGGATCAAGTAAATATATATAGTATAAAAAATGTTGTCCCAAATAAGGTAGACAAGGAATAATGCCATGTTCCTCTTGTCAATTATAGATACGTTGTTCTTCTCCACATAGCACGTAATATTGCAGCAACTATTCTACTAGAGTTTTTTTTTTTCTATCCAAATGAACTAATATATCACCATTTCCTCTACTTGAAAACGTGAATCTACCTAACTTTCACCACTTCAAGACATACCTATATTGCTGCCACCTAAACCTCTTATAGTTGCATGGTCATAAGTCTCCCTTATCCCTATGTTCTCACGTGAATTCATATAAATTAAACTTATCCATTTTATTCAATTAATACCATAATTAATCCGATACTCTCCCACTTCATCTCCACATTTAACCAATTGTCCACATAATTAATTCCTTAATCTCAATTCACTTAAGTAAAATTTTTTAACACACCTCATATACTCGTTATCATGATAATGAGATATAACACTAGTCCATAACCTCTTTATACATACACCAAATATTATTCCAATCACCGTTATCACACTTGTTAAGTCCTAAATTATTTCGGGACCTCAAACTCTTTGTACACCGAGCTCTCGATTTTTATCCTTGAATATGATCGAATTTTTCGGGCTCGGGTAATTTTACTCATATTGGACGATTAAATTTTTCTAGTCCAAAAATACGAAATACTATAGCTTGGACCGTATTCCATTCAAATAAATTTTGAACCTCGACGAAACTTATTTTCTTCAATTGGTTTAACTTCAAATCCTTACGATACATGCGTACCATCACTTTAATCACCTATAAGCTTGGGGGATAACCTCGTGTCCGTTACTAATATCATTTAACTCGCACACTTTCCAACGTATGAAATTACGGGATCTAACATCCTTCCCCCCTTTAAAACATTCGTCCTCGAATGTTAAATTTGTCTTGCATAAGTATACTGTTTATGGTGATCTTATAACGAATCAATTGTAACTCGAACTTATCTATCATGTTGTGCCTTTCTTTACTTAGCCTAATGCCATTCTCCACCTGTCATTTGTTCGGCAACTCAAAGGGCTAACTCTAGCAATACTTTAATCTTAGATGCTCGTACGATTTAATAGAAAGTCATAGATGATGAGTCGTGCTTTTGTTGCACTCTTCACTTTGAGAATTTGTGGATTATTTGTGGGAAAAATCTGACCATATTGGTCCCATCAACAATGAAATGGTAAGATCATATATGTAGAGATTTAAATGGGCCCACATAATTGACACTTTCATGGTAACAAGCATTCTCTTCCAAACGTGTCCACTAAATAAATTAACACCTTACAATAATTATATATTGATATAAACATCATGATGCCATGTGGATTTACACTCATCCACTGTCTCCCATAATAATTTGGTAATTAATTACTCATCCCCATTTGACCCGTTACACACATAATTAATCTCATGATCTCAATTTACTTAAATAATGAATCACTTCTAACACACTTCGTGTACTCATTATCATAATCATGTGTTGTAACATTAGTCCATAGCCACTTAATGCACACACCAATATTATCTCCAATCATCATCGTCATACTTTTCTGTCTTAAATTATGGGACCTCATTGTCACATGTCGATAACTTACAGGGCATTTGTCCAAATAATATTTATCTCACAGTTTTAATTAATTTCTAGGAAAATTTTGGCAGAATTTTCTCTGTATTTCTTACTATTTCAAAACCTGCACGCAGGAAATACCCACAATGCCTCACATGGCCAACATATATATGCATATATCGTATCATATCATAGCCACACAGGGCTCCCAATTTCCAAAAAAAAAAGTATAAAGGTATCGGGACTTACCTCACATATTACACCTCGAGGCGTACCTGATCCTTTAACGATCTGTCCTGTTATACCTTCCTATCCACCTTCTTTTTCATCCTTCAACTTTACATTTCAATCATATTCCAATATTCTTACTTTATTCGACATGCCTCTTTCGCATCGTAACTTACCTGTGTACCTTGTAACTGCTAATATCATCGGTCGCTTTCTTATGTCGATATCGTTCTTCAGCTGAAATCAAAAATTAGTATAAGGAATTTCATTTCCTATGGCTGGGCTCTATCGCACGATCTTAGATATGAAAGAAAGGTAACATCCTAAATGTCCTGTAGCTTCCTGTTTATAGATGTGGTGCACAACACACCGATAAACAAGACTCTACTAGACACGGCCTGTAGACATTCCGAGGACAAACCGCTCTGATACCACTTTTGTCACGACCCAACCCCGTAGGCCGTGACTAGTGTCCGTGCTGGACACCCATACGTACCCAACAACCCAAACCAGAATATACAGATACGGGAGTCGAATGGCTTTACTAATTATCATAGACAACCAGACATATCGCACGGAAGCCGATAAGGCTATCATAGAACATAGTAACCCAAAACATATACACAACCCACATGTATGTCTACAGACCTCTACGAACAACAAGCAAATCATAAGACGGGACAGGGCTCCGTCATACCCCTGAATAACATACATATGTGCAACAGAAGAGTCTGTACACAAAATATAGGCTCCGGACTAAGGAGCACTCCAAGATAGCAGAATAGGATCCTAAGTGGGCGGATCAACAAATCGATCGTCTGTACCTGCGTGGCATGAAACGCAGCCCCCGAAGAAAGGGGGTCAGTACGGAAAATGTACTGAATATGTAAAGCACGAAACATAGTGAACAAAGTCATAACCGAAGCAGAAGATACCGAAAATGAACGAAATATCCAGAATATCAAAATACTGATCATAAAGCATAAATAGTGCATGCAGAAGACATATGTCATAGCTGGTCCCATTACGGGACTGGGTAAACAGAACGTGGTCGCCACCCCGACACTGGCGCCACAACACAGCATAACTCCAGAGTAGGGAATAACTCCGTAACATATCATATCATATCATATCAGAATGTGCACATGTCAAACATATCAGATGGCCATATCATATCATATCATCATATATCAGAATGTGTGTACATGGCACAACATACTCCACAACCCATGTACATGTATACCTGCCCCCTCACATCGAGGCGCGGCGAACAATGCAGTGGAATACGCGTGATAACATATCCTGGCCCGGGCTCAGTGGGAGAAACATTGAGGCATCCACGAATGGAGTAGTGAGAAACTAAATGCAATAAAAATACCATAGGCTTCCAGAGACTCAATCAGACATATCGGATGACAATCGAAATAATGCAATCGGACAGAATCATAGTAAGTGTATTTCGGATGTCATAATGAACTACGGAGAAATAATCTTTCTGGGATCGTTCCCAAGTTCCAAAATAGCTTATAGGACTCAAGGGAATATTTAAAATGATTATTATATAGTAGTTAGAAGGACAGTTAAAACGTTTCATTTTATATTACTCGAAAATAAGACAATAGTACATTAAGAGGCAAATCGGGAATAGTGGGCCCACCTCGGGACAACCGAAGTGGTGGGCTCAGATTACGTATATTACGCCTATAGAGTCACCTATAAAGGTCCTAGGGACGTTCCATAACTTTCTAGGCAATTTGGAAAAGTTTGCATAATCCTTTCAACAAAACATACTTATAGAATTCAATTCTATTGAATGAAAAGGGGACATTTTCAAACACGGATTTCTATGAACGGAATACTTTCCGAGATTCAAATCCGATCCTAGTACATCTAGGACATGCCAAAAGAAGGGTAGGGATAGCTTTACATACCTGTTAGCGGCTATTCGTAACCCGTTCGTCTCGTCGCTCTTTTAGCCTATTTATATAAGAGTAACGTTATTGTTAGTAACTATATTATCTAGTTTACAAATCCATAGCCTATTTCTTATCGAACCTATATTCTAGCTTATACATATTCTCGTTTAAGATTTTCTATTATCTAAAATTTAGCGAAAATCCGGCAGCACTTCCCCTATATTTTCACCTATCCAAAATTTCCAATTGCTCTCCTGTTGACACAGAAATACCAACAACAACATATGGATACAATTATATTTTCAATTCCTCCAACTCAACACGAACAACAACATGTTCATATCAATAAAATTTTAACTTAAACTTTCTAATCCTTTCGCCATATAACTAGGGAATTCTTCCATAACCAACTTAATAGAAAGATACGGAGATAAAACATACCTTAATCTCTAGAACACTTTATTAGAATCCCAGCTCTATGCTTTCAAAACCAGCCATACAATAGGGTGACAACACTCCAAAACGTTTATGCCATCACTTAGCTATCAAGGAAGGAGAAGATGATATAAAAATTTAGCAACTACTTTTGTGTTTTTATACTTTTGTGTTGTTGAACACCTGAACGTTTTCTTAGAAATAATATGTAATGAACAGCTGCTTTCCTTGTTTCCAATTGCAAATGAAATGAAATAAGGTCATAAGGACCATTTTCCACCTTTATACGTGTCATTTGGTACATAAATGTGCTAATGACTCATGATATTTTAGTACCAATATGATGCCACCTATTGGCCTAATTAGTGCCATGTATCAGCCACCATTTTAATTATCTAATGCCATGCGGCAACTTGCTAATAGTGCTTATTTATTTAATTCCACTTAATACCATAATTAATTTCTTGATCTCAATTCATTTTTACCAATTATTTTTAATACACTTCATATATCCATTTCCATGATTATGTGACGTAGCACTAGTCCATAGTCCCTTTTGGTACACACATTTTTTTTTTTTTAATGCCTTTCCTATGGATCAAGTAAATATATATAGTATAAAAAATGTTGTCCCAAATAAGGTAGACAAGGAATAATGCCATGTTCCTCTTGTCAATTATAGATACGTTGTTCTTCTCCACATAGCACGTAATATTGCAGCAACTATTCTACTAGAGTTTTTTTTTTTCTATCCAAATGAACTAATATATCACCATTTCCTCTACTTGAAAACGTGAATCTACCTAACTTTCACCACTTCAAGACATACCTATATTGCTGCCACCTAAACCTCTTATAGTTGCATGGTCATAAGTCTCCCTTATCCCTATGTTCTCACGTGAATTCATATAAATTAAACTTATCCATTTTATTCAATTAATACCATAATTAATCCGATACTCTCCCACTTCATCTCCACATTTAACCAATTGTCCACATAATTAATTCCTTAATCTCAATTCACTTAAGTAAAATTTTTTAACACACCTCATATACTCGTTATCATGATAATGAGATATAACACTAGTCCATAACCTCTTTATACATACACCAAATATTATTCCAATCACCGTTATCACACTTGTTAAGTCCTAAATTATTTCGGGACCTCAAACTCTTTGTACACCGAGCTCTCGATTTTTATCCTTGAATATGATCGAATTTTTCGGGCTCGGGTAATTTTACTCATATTGGACGATTAAATTTTTCTAGTCCAAAAATACGAAATACTATAGCTTGGACCGTATTCCATTCAAATAAATTTTGAACCTCGACGAAACTTATTTTCTTCAATTGGTTTAACTTCAAATCCTTACGATACATGCGTACCATCACTTTAATCACCTATAAGCTTGGGGGATAACCTCGTGTCCGTTACTAATATCATTTAACTCGCACACTTTCCAACGTATGAAATTACGGGATCTAACAGATACAGACCAGATGCCTTGGGTAGTTTATGTATTTCCACACTTATTACTTTTATATGATATTTGAAACTTATTAGCATTGATATTATTCTTCCGCATTGATAGATCGTATGTTGGATAAGGGAAGGGTTCACCCACTAGGGACAGTGTGTGGGTGCCCACACGACTAGTGATTTGGGTCGTGACCACAAGTATCAAAGAAAATCATTCATTTGGTGCCCTTTCATCATGGATAAATTACAAATACTTCAGTTACTCTTTACATAAACAGAATTTCATTAGCTTTCCCAAGTCCTCCTCTTAGGTTAAGACAGTAAAGGAGTATCATTTGAGTAAAGTAGGTCTATACTTTTCTTGAATTGTATGAGGCTTTGGGATGCTCAAATAGCTGGTATCTTCTCAGTTGAAAAAACACTTGGAACTCCAACAGTCCGAAGAAAGTACACCAATCTTGTTTATGAAATTACCACACCAGGCTGAAACAAAATGTATTAGCAGTATTGAGAAGCCCACCAACGGGAAGGATGATAATGAAAGTTAAATTGTAACGCCAAAGAAAGATGATAGTAACACCAATACAACGCACTTGATAATTACTTTTCTTTTGACATGAATTCACCCGCGCTTCGCGCGGTCACCTTAAATAAATAAAATATTAGAAAATAAATAATACTTTGATTTATAAATGAAAATAAATCCTTACTAATAAAATATTTGTTTATGATTCTACAATGAGTTATTACAATGTAAATAACTCATTTACAAAGAAATACGGTTTGTCTTCTTATAACAATATTAAAAACCGAAACATGAAAAAAAAAGAAGAAGATTAAAACGCTCCTGAAATAAAAGTGAAAGTTTTCCAACTACTTCAATTTTAATTTTCTCAATTGCTGCCTCAGTACATAAGAGCACCACTTGACTTGTGCCGCTTGTCTAGCCTTAGTTTTCAACAACCACCACAAAAATCTTTCACTGTCTAAAGTTTTCGGTCTTAGAAAAACATCACACTGCCCACTAAAAAGTAAAATTTATACTACTAATCTAACCAAACTTCTCTATGAAATTCCATCAATATTTTTACTAAAGGAAAGCGTAACATAACTATACAAAACTAACGTATTCCTCATTAACTAAAGAACATGTAACATATTTCTTGTCCCCACTATTACCACAATAAAAGCGAAATATGATGCATCAAATATAAACCTGTTGGGTATCCGTAATTTATAATCATATGACATGTGAGCATATCCAATTACAAGAAATAAGTTGGATCTTCCAAAAATCATTTTTTAACCTTATTGAAGTATGATAGTCCGCAAAACCCTTTAAGCTATTCACTAACCTCTCTGCTTCATGCTGCCATGCCTCCATCCACAATTGTTAGACCATAAAAAACCAAAATTAACTTTCACTAAAGCAAACAAAGAGAAAGAAAGAGGGTGAAAAATATGCTAAAAACTTATTGCAATTGATGGCAGATGACACAAGTCCGAAGAAGGATTTTTTCAATGTTGATTTGTTGGGAATATGAGAATGTTGTTTACAGAGTATATATTTGGTATGTGATGATGTTTAATGTAAATTAAATGGGTTTAATTGTGGTTGGTAAATGGATTTAGGGTATGCATGTTACATTTGAGAGAGTGACTAATGAGAATTAAATGGGTTTAATTTTCTAGAAAATGTTAAGGTGAAAAATAAGGCCCAAGGCACTATTTTTTTTTTTTTAAAATGATACTAATAGAGATCCTAGCAGTTTGCCGAAGTTTGATTTACATCTTGCATTGGCAGTTATATTTACATTTCTTCTAATTGTTAGAGATGTTTCAATTTTTTTTTCCTCCATAAATAAGGAATTTGAGAGGTTGGAAGTTGGAACAATAATAGCTATTTCATTGTGAATTTAACTCAATAGCCAATTTAGATAGGTATGCGTAATGTAGTAAGTTGAAAGTAAACAATAAATTACTCCATGAATAAGAAGAGTGCAGTATTAATTATTGAGTCATTTATAGTTGTTACAATAAAATACATAAAAAAAATGGGATAAAAGACAAAAAATAGTAAAAAGCTCAAAAAAAGGAGAAAAAAGATAAATATGTTTCTAGGCCATAGAGAGGTGCCACATTACCTTGTCTATGCCTAGCTTTATATTGTATATAGATCCAGAATGAATATCTAATTCAAATTGGTTGATGAGCCAAAAAGCTTCTTTCCGTGCCTTGGGCCCTTGGCTACTGTTGTCACCAACGCAGCCATGAATAAATTTTCAGTCAAAAAAATTGGGCTACCTGAGAATTTTAAAGCAATATGATAAAGATGCACTCTGACAGACCGGGCCAAGAAAATGTGCCCTAATTTATATCGAAAAGGGAAAAAGCTTTTGTTAATGAGGTAAGGAAATAAAAATTACTATTCTTCCACTATTTAGCTGCTGGCTTTTGCCTCTAATGTGGCTGGAGATGCTAGCACAGAATAATGATCACTTAAAATTTGTGTCAATGTTATTTAGTTTTCAAACGCGAACCCATTACACACCTGTCTCCTGCGGATTACCCGTGATTTACTCATTTGGCTGAACCTTCACCTGTAGTACAGTAGTATCTTGCTCATTGTGATAATATTCAATTGCAGGAACCTGTTGACGTCTTTGTCTATGCAGTGGAGGCTTTTCCACCGCAGGTTTACAAATTGCTTACTTAGTCTTCACAAAAGATAATTCGCAGTAATTACTGTGGACAGAATGAGAGTAGAACATACAAGAGACTGTTCATCAGAAATGCGTTGATCTCCACTGCTTTCATAAGATCTTCAGGTGAGTGAGCAGCCAAAATACGCGTGCACTCAGAACAAAAGAAAAAAGGGTTGCTATAGAAGCAGTCACTACAACCACGTACATAACAATACATGAAGCATGCTCCAAGCTGGAGCAATTGAATTCAATGTTGTGATACTTTCTCTTAATTGAAGAAAATGCCTAGAATAACACTTTGTTTAATGGTCCTGGAGCCTGGAGGTACAACATAGCAGTATACAAGTATCATACACATTTGAAATAGTTGAAGCTAACAGAGAAAGGAAACAAAGTGAAGAAATAGCCTCCAACCTAATTATGATAAAAAGAAGCATTTCACAAATACTATGATAAGCGTGCAACCAAGATGGTCCAACCTAACTATGATAAATAGAGTGAATTGAAAACCTTTGATGACACAAAAGTTGGTGTGAAAGAGCTTGTTGATGTGAAGTTCAAGGATAGTGAAAGTTGAATCTAGCAACTATTTCGATTCCAGCATCAAACAATGCTATGTACTTCTTCATCTCTCGACTAAGAGACTTCTTTCTCTTCTGCAAAGTTATTATATGTAAATCTTTTAAGTATATGATAAATTAAAATAACACGAAATAACAAGAATAATACGTAGCATACCTTCTAAAATATTTCTGAGTGACAGAATCAATCGAGGCTGAGTTCAAACATACCACTGTGAAGATACATGAAATCCAAGTAATTAATAGTATCTTTATAATTAATCGTGTTTTGACATGTGTAAAACAATGTTGTTTGAAAATGATAGGATATCAAAATGCTTTGAATCTCAGAGGCATCAATGGGATGATTGAAATCGCTTCAAATTCACAAATATAACTCTGTTGTTATGATTGATGTACTATGAATTGATCTCTAGGATGAACATCTTTATAGTAAGAAACATATATCTAATAAAAAGATGTTATGAGGAAGTAATGATTTCCCCAAAAAGCTCAATGCTTTGCAAAAACTAATAAAATCTTATTGTTGTAAACATGCACTGAAAGAGATTAATTCCGTGATTATTCTCATTGATTGAGTTGGCAAATATACCATAGTTACAATGTCCTATTAGGATACAAACTATACTAACCTAAAATAGAAGATTTACAAAATATTCTTTTACTACATATTTACACTATTTATCACACCCCCGCAGTCGAAACGGGAGGTTTACGAACGCTGAGACTGTCCCGAAAATCTTCAAATAAGACCTGTGGCAGTCCTTTAGTGAAAATATCGGCGAGCTGATATCGGGACGGAACATGAAGGACACGGACGTGGCCGCGCGCCACCTTTTCACGAACAAAATGTATATCCATCTCAATGTGCTTGGTGCGCTGATGTTGGACTGGATTTCCTGACAGATAAATGGCACTGACATTATCACAATAAACTAAAGTAGCCTTAGGGATCGGACAATGTAGTTCCAAGAGGAGGTTACGTATCCAACATGATTCAGAGACAACATTAGCAACCCCCCTATATTCTGCTTCCGCACTAGAGCGGGAAAGAGTAGGTTGGCGCTTAGATGACCAGGATATCAAATTATCTCCCAAAAACACGCAATAACCCGACGTCGAGCGTCTGGTGTCTGGACATCCCCCCCAATCAGCATCAGTGTATGAAACCAAATCAGTAACTGAAGATGAGTAGAGATGCAAACCATGATCAAGAGTACCCTGAATATACCGAATAATCCGCTTAAGAGCAAGCATATGTGTATCTCGTGGAGCATGCATATGAAGACAAATCTGCTGTACGGCATAAGAAATATCCGGTCTGGTGAAGGTAAGATACTGAAGAGCACTTGCAAGGCTCCGGAAATGGGTGGGATCGTCACACAGATCGCCAGAAGAGGCACTGACCTTTGGTTTAGTGTCAACCGGAGTGGAAGAAGGCTTACACGAGGACATTCCTGCACGTTCAATAATGTCTGTAGCATAACTTCGTTGTGATAGAAACATACCACCCTTGTGACGGGTCACCGCAATGCCAAGAAAATAGTTCAAAGGACCTAAGTCCTTCATAGCAAATTCTGAGCCAAGAAGGCCCATAATAGAACAACGGAGAGCATCTGAAGAGGCAGTAAGAATAATATCATCCACATATAGTAAAATGTAAGCCAAGTGGTGCCCTTTGCGATAGATGAACAAGGAGTGGTCAGACCTGCTATTAGCAAAACCAATGGAAGAAACAAAGTCAGCAAATCTTTTATACCAAGCTCTAGGTGCCTGTGTAAGCCCATATAAGGACTTGCGCAACAAACACACATAATCGGGACGAGATGGGTCTCTAAAACCCATAGGCTGATGCATATAAACCGTCTCCTTGAGATCGCCATGAAGAAATGCATTTTTGACATCCAACTGATGAATGGGACAATGTATAGATAGAGCTAGACTTAAGACAGTGTAGATCGTTGCTGGCTTCACGACCGGACTGAAAGTCTCACCACAATCAATGCCAACCTGCTGTGTTTTGCCATCACCTACAAGACGGGCTTTATGCCTCTCAAAATCACCATTAGACTTTTCTTTATGAGTAAAAATCCACATAGACCGAATAACATTCACATTAGGTGGACGGGGTACCAAATCCCACGTCTTATTTTTAATAAGAGCATCATATTCATCATCCATGGCCAATTTTCAATTCGGGTCACGTAGCGCATCCAACGGTTTACGAGGTATGGGGGACTTGGTAACCGTCGCATGTAGATTAAATGGGTGCTTGGGTTTGAAAATCCCGCGCTGACTACAAGTGACCATGCGTGTGTGGGTATTGGGCTGGACAGGTGGAGAAATGGTCGAGTTTTGCGGGGTGGTGGGAAGCTGGTGGGGGAGAGGGGCGGACTGGTCTTGCATAGAGGACGATGGAGGCTGCTGCCCAGGTGGGGAGGGGTCGGCGTAGTCCTGAGTCACGGGCAGCGACGGAGGGGGACAGGGCAGCGGTGGAGGGCTGGCGGCTATATGATGGATCAAGTAAGGAGAGAGGCCATCATCAAGGAAGTCATAAGAGGTGGGAGCCGGAGTATGGATTTTGGAAAACGGAAATTGAGTCTCATCAAATAAAACATGACGACAAATAATGATTTTATTTGAGGATAAATCAAAACATTTGTAGCCACGATGGTTTGGTGGATATCCCAAAAAGACACATGGAGTTGACTGAGGGTGCAACTTGTGAATAGTAGTAGACGGAAAAAGGGGATACCATAAACACCCAAAGACTCGGAGATGAGAATAAGATGGTTTCCGTTGGTAAAGGACCTCTAAAGGTGATTTGTGACCCAATAGCTTACTTGGTAAAATATTAATGAGATACATCGCCATTTGCAATGCATGATGCCAAAAAGATGGAGGAATGGAGGCATGAGCAAGAAGAGTCCGGATGACATTATTTAGTGAACGAATTTTTCTTTCTGCTTTCCCATTTTGAGAGGATGTATGAGGACACGAAAGACGGAAAGACATCCCATTGGATGCACAAAATTTTCCGAATTGACTATTAGTATATTCCCTCCCATTATCACATTGGACATTCTTGATAGGACGTTCAAATTGAGTAAGAATATGGGTCTTAAAATCCATGAATTTTGAGTAAACATCAGATTTTCTAGCCAAAGGGAAAGTCCACAAATAGTTGGTAAAATCATCCAAAAACAGAACATAATAACAATGGCCCATAGAACTCAAAATTGGAGAAGTCCACAAATCACTATGAATAATGTCAAATGGAAATAAAGTTTCGGAAATAGAACTAGCAAATGAAAACTTAACATGTTTACCAAGAACGCAAGAATGACAAATACTAGATGAACTAGAACTATTACATTCAATGCTTTTATTACGCCTAAGAAAATCCAAAATAGAAGCTCTCGGGTGGCCCAAACGATCATGCCAACGGGTAGAAGACAAGGCAGCAAAAGTCGACGGTGAATTGGTGGAAAATTTGAAGGTGGACAATGGATAGAGAGCACCCCTACTATTACATCTCATGAGAGCCATCCCCGTCCGGAAATCCTTCACAGAAAACCCATAAGGATCAAATTCAACACTCACATAGTTATCAGTAGTAAATTTACGAACCGATATCAAATTCTTTATGAGTTTTGGCGCATGAAGAACATTGTTTAACAATAAAGAAGGGTTCGGGGGAGGCAATTTAGCATGACCACAACCTCGAATTGGAATTGAATTACCATTACCAACAACAATGCCAGTATTACGATTGCTCAAATTAAAATAAGACGAGAGAGTACCTTTTGTGGATGTCATATGGGACGTGGTGCCGGTATCCATATACCAATTCGAATCGGGTTGGTTCAACGTCATCGTGTGCATGGCCGATTCAATATCCGTCGGAGTCCATTGTGTCGGGGGGCCCGCGGCTGCATATGCCTGCTGTTGTGGTCGCGAGCCCAAAATGCCAGGCTGGGCCAGCGACCTCGGGCCAGACGAAGAAGATGGCGGCTGCCACTACTGCTGTGGCCGAGCCCACTGCGTGGTAGGATACGGGCAAGGGGGAGCCCACTGAGGCATCCAACCCCACTGCCACGGTGAGGAGGGATGTTGCCACTGCTGCTGGTCACCTGAGGGGCGTCCTCCACGGCGTCGGCTGCCACTGCCGCCGCCCGAACCACGGCCACCGCCGTTATTATTCCCGCCGCTAGAGCCGCGATTTTTGTTGTTGCCCCGATGATGGTGAGAACGACCAGAATTTTCCAGATAAGAAGAGTCATCAAAATCACGTTTGGAATTAGCCACCATAGCCGCGGGCGAGTCATCGTGCATTTCAGCCAACGCCTTTTCCTCAAGGCACAAACTTGACCGAGCGTCGGAGAATGGTGGAAGAGGCTTACTTTGGCGGATGTAGGTACCCAAATTCTTGTATGCCTCTGGGAGTCCAGCCACCAGTTGGAGAACGAGGCGGTTGTCGGTCACCGGAGCCCCCACACTCTTAAGTTGATCGGCCAAGGTCTTGAGACGTTGGCAATACGCCGAAGCGTTTGGAAAATCCCGCATCTTGACATGAGAGAAATCATGTTCCAAAGCAACGGCACGGGAGTTTTTGTTGTCTTGAAAAAGATTACGGAGGCGATCCTAGGCCTCCTTTGCCGATAGGTCTTCTTCGATGATTGTATGCAATAAGTCCGTGGAGATGGTTGCATATCCCCATTAAAGTACCGTGGCATCCAAAGTGGACCACAACTCCTTTTCGTCGTCGGTGGTAGGAGCCTTCTCCTTTCCGGTTGGCAGAATGTGGAAAAGGACACGGTGAGACCGGGCATGAAGTTTGAATAATTCGGCCCAAGCCGAATAATGATCCGTTTCCATCTCAAGAATGATTGGGATGTGATTCTTGATGTTGGAGACAGCCAAAGCAGGATGAAACTTGGTGTCTGCCATTGATGGAAGGCAAGAAAAATGGACGGAAATCGAAGAAGAAGAAGAAGAAGAAGAAGAAGAAGAAGAAGAAGAAGAAGAAGAAGAAGAAGAAGACGTCGGAAAAGTGGGTAGAGGACGTCGGAGAATTAGGGCAGCGGAAGAGAAGGAAAAGAAACCCTAGTATCTGATATCATGAAAGAGATTAATTCCGTGATTATTCTCATTGATTGAGTTGGTAAATATACCATAGTTACAATGTCCTATTAGGATACAAACTATACTAACCTAAAATAGAAGATTTACAAAATATTCTTTTACTACATATTTACACTATTTATCATGCACAAACACAACCTTTTCAAAATCAAGGACTTCATGGTCTAGAATACCGTATATACAAAGTTCCTTTGTCCAGAACAATAAAGATTAACACTATATCAAATATGAAAAGATGATTAGAACAATTAAATAGGACTATATAACTTGCTCTTCGCATTAAAAAAGTCGTAGCTATACGAATAATGATCTTCCATACGAAGTAAACATACTAAACATGATCCCAAGTACTTACAGGTCCAACCCTCTAGAGAATAATTGATTATTTAGAAAGTGATATAATTTCAGTATAGTGCAAAAAGTAACAACACCACAAAAAAAAAAAAAAAAAAAAAAAAAAAAAAAAAAAAAAAACAATCTGCATACCAAGAGTACATCTACTTGCTTCTTGCTTCTTGACCCCCACCTCAAAAAGCACGATTTTGCATCACTATTCAAATTACAAGCCCTTAGATTCTCCATTTTCAGAGAAGGGACGAGAAGGCTGGTTAATATATAATTCATTAAGATATGAATACTTGGGTAAATTAACTTGAATTGATTAGATGAATGTAGACATTTTAAGAGTTAATACGACAATAGGGCAAAATAAAGCAATTAAGCCTTCTCGACTTCTCCAAAACATTGAATAGATATTACTAAAGGAAATGAGATCTAATTAAGCCTTCTCGACTTCTCCATAGGATGAATGTGAATTAATAAGGAGGAGCCAAAGTGTCCTATCATGTCATCCGTTTATCATTAGCTGACTCATTGTGCATTTTTTTTATATCCTTACTCGTAAATATGCCCGCGCGTGGTTTTATAGAAGTTCACTAAACTTATAAATAACCATCGAGCTAATAAGGAATTCATATACTCTCTCTTTTTTTATGAGAAGGAAAACATTTGTAAATAACATATATGTGGTTCATATAACCTTTGCACACTTTTATGTATTGTATATTTTCAGTGAGGTTTGATTTAAGTTTTATATAATTAAGGACACTCAAGGATATTAATAATAAAAATATTTAAACAAAAATAAGAATTACCCAAAAATAAAATTATTAGCAATTATTATAAATTAGAAGGGTAAAAATATGTATAAATGAAAGACAAACAGACAAAACATTATTATATTGACCACCTTCTCATGCTATTGCAACACAGCTTTTAAAAAATTTGTGTTGTGCCTAATCTTTAATGCATTATCTTGCCATTTGAAGTATGCTTTTGTGAGATATACATCTAACATTTCAGGTTGAAAAATAAGTAATAGAAACTAAAAGTTTTGTTAAATGGAAATATGATTATTGTCTGACATTTGACTATGCACTTCACTAATTGTACAAAAAGAACATTCAAAATTATTAAAAGATATTCGTAAAACCAAAACCAATTTCACTTAAATCCTAAAAATAAAATAAAAATTACTATCTAATCCACAATTTTATGTTCTCCTGACTAATAGTAGTGTATTTGAATCCTGTAAAATAATAGGCGTTTTTGAAGGCAGTCCAAACATTCACCAAACTTAACATTTAAAAAGAACCAATAATTCATAAAAATTAAATAGAGACTACAACATGATCTCCAAAGCTTAACCAACAAAATCAGTAATCTAAAAGAGTGATTAGGTATGAGCAGCAAAGACGTCTCGTTCTATAGAACCTCATATAAGAAGGGAAATCGTTGGACCAAGAAATATATATATATATATATATAGTTGACATTTCTCAGTTTTCATGTTACATGTCCACAAACATGACAACCGTTTAAATATATGAGGGAAAATTGAGGAAGAATATGATCATCATATAGTTTTCAAAAGAATACAAAGTAAAGAGAATGTGAAAATATAACCTCTTCTAATTTCTTTCAAGATAAGTTACTAATACAAAATGAAGATATGCGATATCTAAAGACTTCACATGGAAAAAAGAAAATGGATCATCCCTTGCAGGTTATTTAAAATCAACTTTTTCATTGTAGACAAATGTTTCATGTACATGCGCATGCTCGAACAATTAAAAAAAAAAAAATCGTAAAATGTCGAAAGAAAAAGAAAACCTCAAAAGCATGTGCCCGCGACATGGTTGTGTGAACTGATAGTTTTGTGCGGCCTCCAGTTCAGCACCACGTCAATCATCTTTGCAGGAACGTTTATCTTTTTAGGCACTGGATAGATTGATCAAATTGGTATGTTGAAACTTACGACATTTTTTGCAGGAAAAGTTGATGTTTTATGACAATTTTGTACTAAGAGCCGATCAAGAAAATAATACAATTCCTCTAAAAACAGCACCCCTTAACCTATCATTTACTAACTCGGTCAGATGAAACCTCAATATTTTCTTCAACGAATGGGGTATAAAGTTACTCACTTCTTAACCTTATTTCCATAACTTCACCCTCGTGTCATGCTTGGTTCCACTGCTCGTAAAGTAGCCGCCTATTAAACCAGTGTCGAAAATGAAGGAGTTAGTATAATATATACATTTAAATATTACATAAGAAGTATTCTAGATCATATTGTTTCTTAAAGGCTAAAGCTCCATATCACAATTTCACATTGTTCTTCATCAATTGCAATAGCTTGTTGCTCCATATGGCTGCCAAGAGTTTTCTCTATTCTCTAAGAATGAGCATAGGAACATACTAAAAAACAATACAAGTGATTGGTCTGCCTGAAAAATATCTAAACAATATGGATTTCTTCAGGCCAAAACTACAAAAAAATGTTTAAATTGCGGCGGTTTAATAGCGGGGTCAGCTACAACCCCTGCAAATTTCATTAAATAGTGGGGGTTTACATGTCTGACACAAATAAAAGAAACTAGCGGGGGTTTGGAACCTCCACCATCTGGGAAAAAAAATAGCGCGCAACTTTTCCCTCACTTTTTTTTTTTTTGGCTCTTTTTTCTCTGAAAAATTTTACCTTATCTTTTCCCTCTCTCTCAAAACCCTCTGCCTCTCTCACTACTTTTTATTTCTGCAAATATGATACAAATTTCGAACTAGACCAAACAGACTCAACAAAACCATTAGACTCATTCTAATGAATTGCATTTGTAACTTTGAAATATCCTTTCTCAAACGTCAATTGAAATTGGTCCAAACATGGGTACGAAATCAGTTTTAAATAGAAGCTGGAGTTTTTGAACAAAATTGGTCCAAACATTGATCTCAAAGGTAAATTTTTGCTCAAAATTCTCAATATTCTCAACATTCTACAAACAAAAGGGCACGCAACTTTTAGCTCAAATTTCTCAAAATTAATTTTTTTGTGTGAATTTTTCTAATGTGTCCCTCATTTTTTTTCCACCTTTGTCTTCTACTGCTACTACTTCTACTAATCTATCTATTATCTCAAGTATCTTCTGATTTTTGGTATTTCAGTATATGGATTTTCCCCTTTCTTAATGTTTTCATGTGATTATATGTTCAAACACCTATGATTTTTTAAAGATTGACACTTCAATCGCTGATTAATGAATAATATGACTTCACTAATTTTTTGGGTTTTACCAGGCTCTTCTTCATATTTTGATCGTTTTGCTGCGTGTCTTCACTGCTCAGTTATTAGGTGAGTTTTTTTCCCGATTTCCTCTTTATTTTTCCATCTTTTCTGATTATCAGTGTTATTTATTAGATTTGTCATTGTGTTGAGTTTTAAATTGAAGAATGCTCTTTTCTGTGTTTTGAGTCTTCCATGGAAGATTTAGCTTACTTTCACCTAAATGTTTTGGCTAATTGGTGATAAATCTCTACACCTCTGTTGTGCGTGTTCAGCTGCTTCGCTGTTTTCATGGTTTATTCTTTATTTTAAACTGTTTTAAGCTTTTCAAAGTAAGAATGGAACTGCTATCAAACTTTCCTTGGAGGTGTTTGACAAATTGCCTGAAAGAACAAACTTTTCGCTGTGTTAGGACCCTCTTAAATCCAGATTGTTTAACCAAAGCCAAAGCCAATGCTACGAGAAGGGCTGAAATGGTGAGTAAATTAACTTGCTATGTAATTATTTCTATGTAGTAAATAATTCTGATTTGATTTTTATTTATAGATGGCTCAGACTGGACAAAGGCCTGGACGAGCACAAATATACCTTGCTACTCATAAGAATCAAGATGGAGTATATGTTAATGAAGCAGCAAAAGAAATATGCGTAAGTTTCTGTGAATTCTCAACTTATCTCAAGAAACAAATCATGAGGATTGGGGAGTAGGGCAGATAATTGAAGTGAGCTAATGCTGATTTTTGTATATGAAAAACTGATCGGTGGTCATCTGATTGAAGTTTTTTGTTCAAGGTCTTTAAGCATAAGCTATAGCTATGAATATTAATAAACTGGAGTAGTATTAATATAGCAATATGATCTGATTCTATGCTCTCTGTTTCATTGTTTGAAGTTATTTTTTTTCAAATTTGTCCTTAGAATCCCATCTCTTTGCTTTGTATCCTAAGTTTAAGGAATCAAGTTAAAGTTTTTCCATCTTATGGGTTAAAAATTAATGAGCTCACATATTCTGCTTCATAGTTAAAAGCCATGTCTCTTAAGTTCTGTCTTCTTTAATTTCATGCATTCCTATTGGTTTATTTGTGACAATGAGTTTTGTATGTGTAGGAAAAAATTGAGTTAGCTTTAAGCCAAAGCACCATAGACGAGTCTCAAATTTCGCGAAATGATGTCGTTGGCAAGGTGCTAGGAGAAGAGCACTCTGGGAGGGTGAGGTGCTTGGGATTAGGACCTATCCCCAGTAAAGTTTTTAAACAAGCAAGACCTCGTTTCGGCGGTACAAGTGCTTCAAGAAGTGAAGGTTCATGTTCGTCCCAATGTCAACAGAACCATAAGAAAATGATAAATGCTCAGGAAAAAATGATGAATGCTTTCAAGGCATATATGATAATGAAAGAAGGGACGATACCAGAACAGTTTGCGGGGTTCTTTGCTTCTTCTTCGGCGGTTTCTCCTACAACAGTAAGTAAAGTTCTTCATTTCTTTTTCATTTAATTGGTCTGAAATTTTTTGGATTTGATTTCTCTTTGAAAAATGACGAGATTGTTGTGGCTGTTATTGTATGTTGGTTTATTTTGTGTCCGGAAAAACAATATCGGCATTCAGATGATCCAATTGTAATATGATGGTCCTTTCCTAGGAAAAAAAACAGAGTAGAACAGAGAGTAAAAACAGAGAGTAATAAAGTCTGGTTTGTGTCAATGTGTCAATGAAGTCTGGTTTGTTGTGTAACAAATTGAAGCTGCATAAGAAACAAGCAAACAGAGAGTAAAAATAGAGTAGTACATTCTGGTTTGTTGTGTACTAAAATAATAGATAAGAGTTCCTAGTCCTGAGATCACTCACTAAAAGTTAGATGTTAGCAATTCCGACATCTCAGCAACTTGTTCCTAGTACTAGTGTTGTTCTTGGACGGATAAAGAAGAAAAACACTGCTGATTTGACGAATTGGGAAGCAAGAAAAGGTGCTATTGAGAGGAGAAAGGGATTTAGAGGAAGTGAAGAGAGAGCGTGAAGAAGATAATGATAAAGCCATTGTTCTTCCTAGAGCCCCAACATACGAATACTTCATTTCCCCCCTTTTGGCTAACGCATCTACTGTTAGCTGCTGTGAGTCATGTGGTTTTTGTGGAGGAGGTTTTGTTTGCTCGTATTTCACTCACACTTTTGGAACGGCTAAGCAGTAAAATTAATACTCTCTCTTTTGGCCACCAAATAAAAAGTCAAAAAAACTATACTGCAGTAGTATACTACTATTTTGTTAGATAAATAAAGATAATTTTACTGTCATGTACCAAAATAGGACCTAATTACCTTTTTTTTAATAGATACTGCTACTAGTAGCAATTTAAGAGAATATATGATAGAGCTATTTTCACCCAATACCCGAATTACCAAACCGAACCGAGAATTTTGGTAATTCGATATTCGGTAATAGTATTCGGTGCGGTATTCAGGTGTAAAATTTCAGAATTATGGTATTCGGTTTCGGGTTCGGTACGAGATATTAATACCGTTTGGTATTAATATCTTTGGTAAAGAAATAGAAAACTTTGGAATTATACGAAGTCTTATCTGGTCCATCATGCAGTAAACTTATCAAAATGGCTCCATAATTGCTTGAACGAATGAAATTTTGCATTCGTTCAAACAAAATTTACATATTAATATAGACACCAAGTGGTCAAAGACCTGCTTGAATTTAATGCGTCATTTTGGCGAGCCTGGGTCCAAAATGTGGCTGTATGTGAAAGTCACCCATTTTATTAAGGTTTTCAGCTACCACTATTTGAGCGACAGATTCATAATTATCTACTGTATGAGCAGTTGAATTTCCAAATTAAACTTGAATAAAGAGTTGTGGTGTTATCAGGATAGTAGCTAACTCTATTTCTATGCTTTTCATTATGCAGCCAAGTGATGCGGCGAGTGGATCCCTTTCGCCCATGGATGCAAGAAGATCATGCGGTGATAGTAATCCTAGTGACAACCGTTGATTTCATTGTATTGTTTGGTAGGAACGGATGTTAGAATGCTGGAGTGAATGTATTGTGTTTAAATTTAGTTTTTGAGTGATCTGATAATGCTACTTAAATTTTTAGTTTCAAAAACTAATGATACTTTATGATAACATTTGTGATTTTACGATATGTTATCGATGTCTCTTAAAGTTTTAACGTTTTTTTGCTTTGATTATGATTTCTAGCTTAATTAGTGATTTTGTAATCGATAATATAAGTTAATTTTTTTAAAAAAAAAATATATATATGTATTGCGGAGGTTCTAAACCGCCGCAATCTGTCATTGAGAATTATTTTTAAAAGATTAAATTTTAAAATTATGGGGGTCAACTGCCGTAAAATGACCGCCGCAAATTAGTTCTGGTGTTCAGCAAAAAACCGCCGCTAATTGATTGCGACAGCTGTTATTATGGGGGTTTTGACAACTGCCGCAACAACACATTGCGGGGATTTCAAACCGCCGCAAACCTTAAAAATAACCCCCGCAATTTAAGTGTTTTTTTGTAGTGAATCGTCCCTTATTTTTGCAGCCAAATGATAACTCAGGAACAATATTGATCTCGTTAAAGCTAACTGGACCTGAAAACTATTCGATATGGAGCAGAGGTATGTTTATCGCAATTCTAGGTCGAAATAAACTTGGTTTTGTGAACGGCACCTGCAAAAGAGAAAGTTATGGTCCAAATTTAGTAGAAGTATGGGATAGATGCAATGCTATTGTTTTTTCATGGATTATGAATTGTGTATCTTCTGATTTGTTGAGTGGAATTGTATACTCTACAAATGCATGTGAAGTTTGGTTAGATTTGAAGGAGCAATTTGATAAGGTAGATGATTCTAGGATATATCAATTGCATAGGGACATAGCCACAATAAGCCAGGGTACTAGCAGCATTGTTGTGTATTTCTCTAGGATTCGTGCTCTATGGGCAGAATTTGATAGCTTGATCCCTACTCCTGCGTGTGGTTGTGCGAAATCCAAGGATTTTGTTGCTTTCATGAGAAAACAAAAGCTATGACAATTTCTAATGGGACTTGATGAATCATATGAACAAGCAAGAGGACAGATATTGATGATGGATCCTGTTCCTTCTGTTAATAAGGCATATTCAATGTTGACAGAAAGGGAAAACCAGAAAACTTTGACTGCTATGCAAACAGTTGTTAATCACAATGACACTGCTGCTTTGATGACTACAAGAGCTCCACAAGGCAATTATCAGAAGTTTAACAAAAAAGGATATGATCCTAATGCATTCTGTGATAACTGTACGATACCAGGGCATATGACTGCAGTTTGTTATAGAATTGTGGGATATCCTCCTGGTTACAAGTTTAAGAAGAAGGTTGGGATGTATAATGATGCAAAAAATAATCACGATGCTGCACATAATGCAGTAGTGGAGAATCAACCAAAACAGCACAAAGGCCAGGATGTGCAGGGACTTGCACAGCAGTTTGAGTCTCAGATGGGTTCTTACTATGGACACCAACCAACATTGCCTCCACATTTTACACCAAGCCAATACTCTCAGATACTGCAGATGCTGAATAAAGAAAATGTGAAAGTGAACTCAGCAAATGAACATACCTCCACAGCTAATATGGCAGGTAGTATTACAGCCCTTCTTGTTGAGGCACAAAAGAAGGATTGGATAGTTGACTCAGGGGCAACCAATCATATGACATCAGACTATAGTAAACTGGATAACAAAAAGGAATTGACAGGAATGAACATTAGAAAAGTACATTTGCCTAATGGAAATTCTACTCAAGTGTCACACATTGGTTCTTGTAAACTAAGTGACATAGGGAAACTTGAAAATGTGTTGTTTATCCCTGACTTCAAGTTTGATCTATTATCAGTAGCTAAACTCACTAGGGAACTGAAGTGCTCAGTGAACTTTTATCTTGATTTTGTGTTATTTCAGGATCTTTACACTAGGCAGGTGAGGATGATTGGTAAGGAAAGGAAGGACTTTATATACTTCCACATGATTGTTTCAATAAGACAAGAAGGCAGTGCTTTGGATTGTCAGCAATAAAGCAGGATATTGATGTCAAGCTATGGCACATAAGGCTTGGGCATGCTTCTATTGGTGCAGTAAGGAATGTTTTGTCTTTGTCTTATGATTTGTGTAAACAGGAACTAGAAACTTGTTCTATATGTCTTTTGGCTAGACATATTAGGCTACCTTTTCCTAGCAGTTCTAATAGGTCCACAACAATCTTTGATTTGATTCATGTAGATGTTTGGGGCCCCTATGCTGTGCCTACACATGATGGTAATAAGATTTTTGTGACAATTGTTGATGATCATTCTAGATTGACTTGGTTATTTCTGCTTAAACTAAAGAGTGATGTGATTGTTGTGTTGAGAAACTTTATTAGAATGGCTCAAACTCAGTTTGGTAAAGCTATTAAAATCATTAGGACAGACAATGGGATTGAATTTGTGAATGAAGGTTGTGCCACCTTATTTAGTTCGTATGGTATTGTTCACCAAAGGACTTGCACTTATACTCCCCAAAAGAATGGGATTGCAGAAAGAAAGCACAGGCATGTGCTAGAAATTGCTAGAGCCATGAGATTTCAGGGTTCCATTCCATTGCAGTTCTGGGGACACTGTGTCCTAGCTGCTACTTATGTGATTAATAGATTACCTTACAGTGTTTTGGGTGGTTGTAGTCCTTATGAAGTCTTCCATCACAAGAAGTCTAAACTAGACCATCTCAGAACTCTTGGTTGCTCATGTTATGCCAAAAGGTTAAATGTTCATGATAAGTTTGAGGCTAGAACCATTTCTGCTATATCCATGGGGTATTCAGAAGTAGCTAAAGGCTACATTCTATATGATCCATTCAAAGCCATTTTCTTCATCAACCGGGATGTAGTTTTTCATGAAAATATCTTCCTATTTCAAAACATTGCACATGTTGATCCTTTCTTTACTCCTCACTCTCCAGATCCCTTTTTTGTTTCCCCTACTCAGCCTCTTTCTAGTGCTGAACCTGGTCCTACTCCACCTTCATCACCTTCATCTTCTACTCCTGATCACAATGTCCTCTCATCCAATTCAGAGTCTACATCTGAGTCAATCTTTGAGTCACCCTCACCACCTTCCAATCCTCTTATCCCTGATTCTTCTACCTCCTCAACCTCCATTCCAATTAGAAGGTCCTCCAGACCTAAACAAGTGCCTATTTGGCACACTGACTATCACACTTCTCTTCCTGCACATGCCCCTGCAGTTCCTCACTCAATAAGCAATTCAGTTTCTTATACTCATCTCAGTCCTGTATATCAGTGTTACTTATCCAAATTTTCCAGTCTTACTGAGCCTAAGTCCTTTAAAGCAGCTTCTTCTGATCCCAGATGGGTTTGTAGACACGTGATTTTTGACCCTCTCGAGGAGGTGTTTCACCTTCTAGTATCAAAATTTTCCTTTAAATATGGTCTGAACATTTTATTTGGTTTTATTTTTGTTTAGTAGGTCTTATTTAAATATTCAAAAATCATAAAAATAGTCACATTTTAGGATATATGTTTAGTTTCATTTTTTTAATACAAAAAAAGAAAGAAAACGTCCGAAAACATGTTACCTATTTTTAATTTAATTTCCAAGTTAAAAGTTTTTAATAAATAAATATAGAGTAAGTACATATTTTAATCTTGCTATTTTAATTTAGTAGTAGTATATTTTATATTCTCACTTGTTAATTATATGTCATCTCACCACTCAATTTTAAATACCGCATCTACACACACATATCACATACACCCTTTTATGTATTTTTTTTCCTTAAAATAACAACAAAACAATAAAAAATAAAAAATGCCTTTTTCCATTAAAAAAAAAAAACTCATCTGCACTCACTTTTTTAAGGTTCATTACCCAAAGCCTTTTTCATATACCCATGCACAATATATATAAGGACTGTGACCTAAACCTAGGGGGAGGGAGAAACTCTAATATCAAAGATCAGCCGCACCTATCCCAAAAAAAAAAAAATGATAGCAACAGCAGCAAATATTTTTCTCCTTTTCATCATAGCACAATACTAAAACAGCCTTCTTCACTACCAAACACCACCACGAACAGCAACCATAAGCTCACCCAAAACCCCCCATAAACCAGCTTTGAAACATTTTGTTTGCCTGAGTTTCTTCTATTTTGCGACACATATTGAGTTTTGTGTTTGAGCCACGGGTCAAGGTTTCCGGTCGTCGGCTCTGGTAGATGTCAAATCTCATCGAAGATATTTGAATTTCTCTATTTTCATAATACGCAGCAGAGTTGTAACAACATTTCAGCAATAAAGGTCCAATCTTTCCCATTCGACTATTATTTCATCAAATGTCTGCTTGCTTATCGTATGTTATTTTCACACAGTTAAGTCATAAGCTGTTGTTTAAGTACTGAGGTTGAGGCTCATAAGTAAACTGACCGTGTTTTCAATTAAGTTGGGGTGAATATAGTATTATCTAGTATTTAGCTTCATGTTTCTTGTCTGCATGTTTAAATCTTTTCCATAATAGTTGTTGATTAGGAGTTTTGGATTAAGGAAATGACTTTGGGTTTAAAGGGGGTGTTGATATTGTTTTCTCATGAAATTACTATACTAGATCTATGATAAGAAACAAAAAGAGTTTCCCAGATTGCCTTAAGTTGATGTTGGACGAAGGGAATATTTTTATTAAGTCATGATTAAAACAAATGCCTTTTTTCTAAATGTTGATGACTATAAATGTATTTTTCTTTTTTAAATAAAAAGGGAACAGTGCTGCATGTTTGGATGTGTTTAGTTATTTACTGAAAGTTAGTATTCTTGTAAAGTTTTAGTTGTAGAAATCTTAAGAATATCTTAGGTACTAGCTTTAATTAGTTGGTAGATTTTATTACTTAATACCATATTTACAGCTTGTCTTATTTGTATCTGTTTTACTCTATAAAATGTTAGTCCTACGTACGCGAAGAGGAGCAACTTGATTTTCTTGGTTTGAAATATGAGCTAGGAGGTATATTTTGTAAATTATGGCCTATATCAACATTAGAGGCCTATTTAGTCAATTAATTAATTGTGAGATGAGCGAGACGAGATGCGAATTATGACAAATTTCGTTGTCAGCATAAAAGAAAAGAATGGAAAAACCAATTGTAACGGGGCGAGAGGGGTTGCGAATTTATTCAAAACCCGTTGTCAAAGAGTGAAAAAATGATAAAGAAAAGCGTCTCGGATTTAAGAGACAAATAATTGCTTCTAACGGTAGACTCTTTAGGCGCGTCTAATAATAACTGCGTTGATCATGTGGACAAACCCGTTCCTTGGTTAAATGCATATAATCAAAGAAAAAGTCATGTGGACCATCCCGTTCCTTGACACTCTAAATAATACCTGTGTTGACCATGTGGATAGACCCGTTCCTTGGTTAAATGCATATAATCAAAGAAAAGTCATGTGGACCATCCCGTTCCTTGACACTCTAATAATAATTGTGTTGACCATGTGGACAGACCCGTTCCTTGGTTAAATGCATATAATCAAAGAAATGTCATGTGGGTCATCCCGTTCCTTGACACTTTAATAATAATTGTGTGGACCATGTGGACAAACCTGTTTCCCTGGTTAAATGCATATAAATTAAAGAAAAGTCATGTGGGTCACCCCGCTCCTTGACACTCTATTAATGAAAGACCTTGTATGCATACACACTCTTAAGTTTAAACAATTAAAACACGTTTTATCCAAGTAATAATTATAACCAAGTATAAGTCGATAAAAGCGACCGTGCATGCTAGAACCACGGGACTCGGGGAATGCTTAATACCTTCTCCCCGGTCAACAGAATTCCTTACCCGGTCATTTGTTTTCGCAGACCAATAATAAAAGAGCCATTTCCTTTTGATTAGGGATTCAATAAGGTGACTTGGAACACCAAAACCCAATTCCAAGTGGCGACTCTATAAATAAATAATCCTTATTCAAAACCGTCACTTCAAATGGAAAAACCCTTAAACAATAAAAACCTGCGTGCGTTCTTCGCGCGGGGCCCGACAAAAGGGTGTGACAGAGTTGATGCCATGAAAGCTGAAATTCAAGCTCTTCAAGATAACCATACTTGGGAGTTAGTTACCCTACCCAAAGGCAAGACTCCTATAGGATGTAAATGGGTGTACAAAATTAAGTTCAAAGCTAATGGTGAGGTGGAGAGATTTAAGGCTCGTTTGGTGGCTAAAGGTTACAATCAAAGGGAAGGATTGGATTATAGTGAGACTTTCTCACCTGATGTCAAGATTGTCACTGTTAGATCAGTCCTTTCTATTGCTGCTGCTGAGGGTTGGCACATCCATCAAATGGATGTGCACAATGCCTTCTTACAAGGAGATTTATATGACGAGGTCTATATGCAGTTACCTAAGGGCTTCACAAGCCAGGAGGAGAGTCATGGCAAAGTATGCAGACTTGTGAAGTCATTGTATGGCTTGAAACAGGCCAATAGACAGTGGAACTTGAAGTTGACAGAGGCTCTTATCAATCAGGGATTCACTCAAAGCTGTTTGGATTATTCCTTGTTTACTATGAGGAAAGGCAGCAGTATAGTGATTATTCTTGTGTATATTGATGACATGATGGTAACTGGTAATGATTTGCAACTTATTGAGCAGACAAAAGATGCACTACATACATCTTTCAAACTCAAATACTTAGGAGAAATGAGATACTTTCTTGGTATTGAGTTCAGCAGATCTAGCAAAGGGATCTTGATGAATCAGAGGAAATACTCCCTTGAACTCATCTCAGAATTAGGACTCAGTGCAAGTAAACCATGCTGGACACCTTTAGAATATAACCAGAAGTTGACAACTGGAGAACTGGATGTTCTCATTGCTAGTACTGCTGGTAAAATAGATGGGAACACTGCAGGTGATATAGATGATGAACCACTGGAAGACAAAGAAAAGTACCAAAGGCTCATACGGAAGCTATTGTACTTGACTCTAACAAGGTTGGATACAGCTTTTGCAGTCCAAACCTTGAGTCAGTTCTTGAAAGCTCCCAAACAGTCACATTGGGAAGCTGCAATAAGAATAGTCAAGTATGTAAAAAGGGAACCAGGCCTTGGCATATTGATGAGTAGCAGGAAATCATCCAAGCTAGTTGCCTACTGTGATGATGATTGGGCATCATGCCCAAATACAAGAAGGTCTGTGACACGGTTCCTAGTTAAACATGGGGATTATTTGATCTCCTGGAAATCTAAGAAACAAAGTACCATTTCAAGAAGCTCTGCAGAGGCAGAATACAGAAGCATGGCCACTGTGGTGTCTGAACTAGTGTGGCTGATAGGATTATTCAAAGAACTTGGTGCAGAGGTGGAATTGCCAGTTAATCTTTACTGTGACAGTAAGGCAGCCTTGCAAATCGCTGCAAATCCGGTGAATCATGAGAGGACGAAACACACTGGGATAGATTGTCATTTTATACGAGAGAAAATTCAACTAGGCCTAATAAAAACACATCACGTTGGTACAAAGGAGCAGCTTGCTGATATTCTCACAAAGGGATTACCCAGGTTGCAACATGAACACTTGATATCCAAGCTGGGAGTGTGTAACATTTTCACACATGCCAGCTTGAGGGGGAGTGTCGAGTCTAGAGTCACGTGACATGCACACGGGGCACATAACAGAATTAGTTAAGAGATTAGTTATGTGGTTAGATAGGTAGTTATCAGTGTAATGATTAATTAGTGATATGTGGTTTTGTATATAAGCAGTGTACAACTCACTTTGTAAAAAATGATGATCAATATAATTCTCTCCAATTGGAATCATAAATCCTCTCTCTAGATATTAGTTCTTACCCCATTTTCAACTGCTCATAGTGATAAAACGAACAGTACACAAAGATTCAAGAGGTTAGTACCTACGAGAAAAGGGGGAAATAAGTACAAATATTCCTCATAGATAACAAATTTCTATTTTGCATAGAAATTCGAATTTGCCTATTAGTATTAGAAAGTGATCGAGCAGACTATGCAATTATAGAGGTCAAACAACAGCAGAAACACAACTACTTTTCATTGTATTATAGAAACCAGATATCAATCAATCACTATGCCTCAATGCCAAACTAACTCATGCCGGATATATGAATCCTCTTAGTATTTGTTCCGCTTTATTCAAGTCCAAGTCTTGATAGAATTCATAAAATGCACAGATATACTTCACCGAAAGTAAAATAAACAAATCTATATCGAATATGAAAATAGTCCTCTATAGATTAAATGACAGTGGAGAAAGTATTAGCAGAAGTGAGCGAAATCGTCCAATTATGTTAGCAAAAACAGAACTATTGAAACAAACATCATTAAGTCTTCCTACACAGCGCAGAACCTATCTGACTATTTCACATCTCGTCATGACAAAATTAGCTGCTCAAAAGTTGATTCTCTTTCAACTAAGATTGCTTAAAGAAGATGCACATAGGTGAGACACCAGAGAGATCCACAAAATCGGAACTAAAAGATCACTTTTATCCGAGAGCTCGCAATATCAATATCCTACTGGCAGTTCACAAGTAACAAAAGCAATTTCTGAAAATCTTCGAGCAGTTTTCCCCCATACTTGATACAGGTATAATAACTGAAAACTGTAAATCAAGGTATGACACTAGAGAGATCCAGTCTCAATTTATGTTCATTTGCTAGGACAAACTCTTAGATCGTCAACTAAATGAATTCTAACATTTAATGAAAACTCTTAGATCCAGCTAGCTCAGATTGCCTTTCGCATGCTATTCATGGCAAAATGAGGTACCACGAATGAAATGATTGCTTCACTCATGTCAGCTTGTAGAAGTTGACACTTAAAAGGACATTGTCCTAGTTCAAATGAGGTACCACGAGTGAAATGATTATTTTCATATTATTACATGTACTATTTAACTTCTAAAAGTTATTTTAAAACTTATATATATTTTATCATTGCTTCACTCATGATACCTATTTTAAAACTTATATATATATTATCGTTGCTTCACTCATGATATCTATTTTAAAACTTTATCGTTATTTCACTCATAGTACTTATTTTCAAAGTCTGTGAAAAAATCTCTTAAGAGTTTGAAATTCAAAGTCCGTGACTTTTCTAACTCCATCACATTTGGTGGAGTTTTACTTGTCAAAGTTTTGAGCTCTAGCACAGTGTGTTGTTCCATTTTTTAGCTATAGATATTGATGTCCAAATGTTATTTACAGGTTAAAGAGTGGCTACTTACCAATTAAATCTAAAATGATAAGTAAACTTTGATTGCCGGCTAAAAATGAGGCCATCCCACCTAATATTTAACTTTTTCTACTGAAGGTTTTCTTTTCAATTTAAAACCATTGTTTTGCTTTATGAGATTTTTTTCCCCTTAAAACTTTCAAAATTCTGAATACATCTTGATCCTACGGTTCACTCGATTAATTGCAATTACTACGTAAATATTACTTTAACTAATAATCGGTATCTGATAAACAGTTATATTTTGCAGAATCAGAAATAACATCAGGTAATGTTTAATAGCTAGGTTTATAGGAGGAATGAAAAAATAATTCGTGATGCCGTATGGTACAACAAATCAAATAGAGTTTGCTGACGTCTTAGAGAATCTGCTTCCATATGTATATTTCTTTACGTCATGCTTGTGGGGCTACCTCCTGATGATTGACCAATACTTGAGATTCGGGTTGAAAAAAACGCGAAAAAAAAAAAAGGGAGAGCGAACGGGGGAAGTGAGAGAAGATAAAAGAGGAAAGGAAGTCAAGTGTGGTGGGCCAAAAGGACACGTTTCGAGAGTTTGTTTCCAATAAATTACTAGCAGTATTAATTGGAATCTGCTGCTTCTTCTTTTGAATATATTTGACAATGTCCTCTATGATTTCAGCTTCGCTGTCCCTGCCATCACAAGCAATCATTTTCGCACCCAAAAACAACAATAATAATACTTATTAAAAATAAAGGAATCATTTTCACACTAGTACAATATCCAACTTCAAATCTAAACTAACTACTATTTCACACTTTATCACTCCCATTAAATTAAATTACTAATATCATTGTTACAGAACCACTTAAACTCCTCTCCCTACAACAAGCTAAGGCTTGAAACTCTTCTTAAACTGAAATTTATTACTAAAAATAATTCAGATAGCAAGTGAATGCACCTTCTACCTTACTGGAAGTAATTGGTCTGCTTTAACGAGATTCCCTAAGTTTGCCCATCAATAATAATTAATTAGCTGATTGTCCGTCAACAACATCTCAATCATTTCACAACTGATCCAGAGGCAGTATTGTGTGTCGTTGCCACACCACATACACTGAGGACACTATACATTCTCTAACTGAATATATAGCCTTGTACATAAACCAAAACGACACCTAATCGCAGGCTCCTTTATCTTAAGTTTCCAAGCCAAGTACCCAAGCATTTCCAAGAATGTCGGTCATTCCCCACAAGTTAACCTCGAGCCAACTGATGAACCATTTTCCCCTTCGATATCACAGCCCTTCACACTAAAGCACACTATATATGCAGTTTGAGACGAGGTATTAGGGCCGAAGGGATTCACAAAAATAGGCTGTAAAGTGCTCCTCCCAGGAATTGAAAGCAACATCCGGAGAACAACACATGACAAAGGCACTAGGAACTCCGTCTTAATTAGATAAAACAACAAACCAGCCAGCAACCCACAATATTGACTCCAATCCATGATCACAACAATAGAATAATATTATTAAATGGTATGGCTTCACTAGTTTTCACAATATAAAAAATTATTCATACAACTTAGTAAAACTTGATCTAAAATATAACCCTTTCCCTTTCATTTTAAAAGGTTTACTAAGGTTATCAAAGGGCTGGGATACTCGCCAGCACAGACAGATCACACCTTGTTCATTCAACATTCAGTACAAGGAAAAACAACAGTCCTTATAGTGTATATATGGGAGATGATTCAACAGAAATGAAAAACCTAAAGGATCGCTTAGCATCACAATAGGAATCAGAGCCTTAGGACCATTAAGGTATTTTCTTGCATGGAGGTGGCTCGATCAACTAACGGTCTCGCAGTAAGTATATACGTATTGAATCTGATGAAAGAGACATGGATGAGTGACTGTCGACCAAGAGATTCCTCCCGATCCAAACATATAGTAAGGGAATAAAGCAGGAGATCCGATTGCCAAAGGCTAATATCAGAGACTGGTGGGAAGGTTGATCTACCTATGCCAAATGTAAATTATGCCGTAAGCTTCGTTAGCCAGTTCATGCACTCTCCCCAAGAAGAACATTAGGAAGTTGTCTGCGAATCTTTGAAATACTTGAAAGCTCACTGGGAAAAGGGCGGTTTTCAGAAAGATTGACTAAAAGAGCATTGAGGTGTACACAGATGCAGATTCATCCACTAATAGAAGGCCTAATTCTGGTATTGCACTTTTATTGGGGGAAATCACGCGACAGGATGTGTTCGGTATGGAGGAAAATATTTTCAGATTTTTTTTTCCAATTTTCCCATGTTCGGTTGGTCAAAACTTTTAGAAAACATTTGCTACCTTCTCAAAAAAAAAAAAACTTTTAGAAAACATTTTCTCTAGGAAAACAAATTTCTTTAATGAGGAAAATGACTTCCCTTGTGGAAGTAGGGAAATCAAGTTCCAGGAGTGGCATTCCACATAAATGTGTCCTCCCCACTCTCCAATGCACCTCATCTTCACCCCCACCCCAATAGTCCCCATCTCACCACCAACCCACACCCCTACTCTTCCACCCCCGCCTCCCATAGTATTGTACAGATTACATACAAATACTTTTAGGAGAATATTTTTTGCTTATGTACCGAACACAAGAAAATGCTTACATACCGAACACAAGAAAATAAGTAAGAGACCCACTGATTTTCCTAGAAAACATTTTCCAAGAAAGCATTTTCTATGAAAAACATTTTCCTTCATACCGAACACACCCATAGGGTAAAAAGAAAAGTGTACTGGCACGATGCAGTGGAGAAGCAGAGTACAAATATATGGCTCATGGAATTTAGCTTAAGAAAATGATGGAGAAACTAAGCAAACTGATAACTATACTAATGAACCTATAGTACGACAATGAAGCTACCATAAGCATCACCACCAATTAAGTTCAACGGAACAGAATAAAACATGTTGAGATGGATACACATTTCGTCAAAAAGAAGCTCGAAGAAGGAAATGTGTCCCGTTAACGCATCAACAGGTAGCTATTTTTTTACTAAGAGGTTAATTTATAATGATATTTGAGGGTCTTGTAAGCAAGTTAGGCATGTTAGATATTTACCGGCCAACTTGAGGGGGAGTCTGAATTTGTATTATCCGTTCATGATATGTGAGATCAAATCGAACAAGATAAGTAAAAAAGTCCTGGATTCATAAGGATCATATTTAAATTAGAATAATCCTGTGATTATCGAATCATCTAGAATCAAGGAATTAGTTTCCATTTTGATTGATTTGTTTTCCTCCTACAAAATTTATACTTTTTGGGTGAATAAAATATACTATTTCAATACCAAATAATGGTGAGTTCAGTGATACCTCACACCAGTCAGCTTAAAATCCTATACTCATATCCACTCTCATTGCAGCCCTGCTTCCTTAATTTATTGTGGATTGCCTTTCCATAATTTCCAGCTTATCATGGCTTCCTACCCGTTAGTTGTGCATCGATTTCTTGAAAATTCCTGTCATACTAAATTTGTGCATTAAACTTATGTTAAATGTGCTCCTTTTGTTTGGTCACATTGACAACTTTGATCCTCTCCCCCTCCAATTTTTTATTTCTGTAATAGTCATCCTATTATGACAACTAATAATGAATTTCTTAGTTCAAGAAATCACCTAGTGTTTTTGCCTCCTCTAGATTTTGAACCTGAGACCTCATGGCTCTCCACCTACTTCATTAGCCACTAGGCCATCAGCATTTCAAGACTTCTCGTGACAATCTCCTCTTATGACATACGTTGAAAGATAGGTGTTAATTTATATACCTAATTACATTATTGTAAGTTATTTTACCGTATTGTTTAAGGGGTCCTTGTAATCTTGTTTCTCAATTTGCTCTGTAAACAGAAGGGCCCACCATAAGCATTCATATTGCATTACAATTAACAGGACATCCTGTAGCATGTTATGTCCAAAACATGCTTTATATCTGGATTGGCTAACTTCTGTGGTCATTGAGCCATGTTTTATAACCGGATTGGGCAGCTTCTGTGGTAATTAGCTGGGACGAGGAGATCATTCTACTATTATGATGATGAAATTGATTTTGGCAGCTCAAGTATCTACTAGATGGGAGCAGTGAAAATCCGTTATACATGCACTACTGAAGAAATTATGCGGTAGCAAACATCATACACAGCTATCATATGTCCATAAACATTCTTGAAACTAAAACATATCTGATTCAAGATGACATCACATCTTTTGAGACAGCAATTAATCAGGGGCAGCTATAAGACAGAATGAAGAAAACTGGAACTAAAAGCTCTAATGATTCCCTGAAGTATTACCAACTATGAGAGTTAAGCATTAATTAGTTGGAACTTGATTCAGGTCCATTTGTTTGAGTGTGTGCGTGAACACATATACATGTACAACAATTAGAGTTAACCATCCGTTGGAACTTGAGTATAGCTCTCAGTAATCCATCTTCGTATAGCTCTAATAATTCCCTAGAATAAGTTATGAACAAGGAGAGTTATCCAATTAGTTGGAACTTGAGTATATATGCATCCTGTAACATTTCTCTATATTCCACAAGATCATTCAATTCCCTTAAAAGAAGATAAATCTTATGAAGATGACACTAATAACCTCTAGCTGGAGGGTTTCACCATTCAACACAGGCAGCTATAAACACACAAGTAGCAATATCTATCAAATTAATTCATACCCCCATCCCCTCCTTTCACTTTCTTTTTCTACAATCATGTTAACCGCCAGCTTGGGAGCACCTTGATAAATTCAAGGGGTACCTGCTATCTCCCAACAGTGCCCAAAGGCTCAGACAAATGAGAAAATCCCATGTCTGTTCAATAGAGCCAAAGCCCAGCGCCCCCCCCCCCCCCCCCCCCCCCCCTTCTTCTACAATCGGGCTCTCCAATCACTCTAACTTCATTCTGAACCTCCACTTGAACCATCCTCTTTGATTCAGATTGTGGGTCATCTTTCTTTCTTTCTTACTTTCAAGTTGGACTAATGATAATGAATGAAAGTCATGTTGTAAAAATATAGCAGCGGGGAAAAATGATAATAATATTTGAGAGTAAATATATGAATTGGCTTGAGTCGTGCTAGGATTGTCCTAAGTAATTATTTCAACAATGTGAAATGTTTTCCAAGAATTAAACAAGCCTACCTCTATGAAAGATGGTGCATGAATCAGTTAAATTTATAATAAAACAGAAAATCTTAAGGAGTAATAAGAGAAGGACTTATTGAAGAAGAACAAAGATTATTTTATATTTTAAGTGGCTAGCTATTAAAGGAGTTTTTGACATTTTGGTGCTCGGACTCTTCAAAAATGATGACAGGTGCATATCGATTCTCCAAAAGTAGTGTAATTTTAGAAAATTCTACACAAGTGCGATAATATTTTTGGAGAGTCCGAGCAAAGAAAGGAGTAATCTTCAGTTGGAAACTTGGAATTGAATCACCAGAATGGCTAAATATTTGGGTATTTATACATGTGAAGATGGTTCCACTTGTAAAGAAACCTTCATGCAAAAGAGACACTTTGCTAGTATCGTAAACACTAGGCCATAACTTGATTTAAGCAACTTATAAAATACACTAAAAATATTTTGAAACTAATAAAATAATGTAACAAGTCAATATAAGCAATTGTTTAGTGTATGAGCCAATTGAAAACTATATATCTTCAGACTTTTTTTAGGAAGAAGATTCCCCTATAATTAATAATTCAAATGAGAAGCCCTTCGGGCCTAAGTTACGTGGACTCTTCACTTTCAATGCCGCATCTGTGTCGAATTTTTTAAAACTACACTATTTTTGAAGAATTCGACATGCACCTGCCTGTCCGAGCAACACAGCTTCGAGCTATCACCTAATAGTAATTTTTTTTCTTTCTGCTGAATCTGAATCCTAGACGTGCCCCTCCTTTCACCTATTTCTACATGCTTTTATTTGTATGACTGAGACATACCTAATAAAATAGATGAATGTAAAACAAAAAAATTACTCTTTAACTTACCCGTGCTGTGTTACTTCCCAGCCAGATAAATTAGCGGCTTTAAAGAGTGCTTCCCTCCAAAGTTGTACCCTTTCTCTGCCAATGCAACCATCAGATCCGTCCTCAGAGTCTGCTAGAGCAAAACTTTCTATTTGTTTGCGTACTTCTGAGGGTTTCACTTTGTAGAACACAGGTAAAACAAATTTCGAAGACTCAACGCCTCTACATTCCATTATCTTCACCAGCCCATCCAAACAAGCAGTAAAGGAAGCATAATTCTCTGAAAATATAATGATCGCGAATTTCGACTCTTCAATTGCTTTCAAATGCAGCTCTGGAATTGATTTTCCTTTCTTTAGACTCCGATCATCTTTAAAAGTGGTGATTTCTTTCTTTTCTAAAGCTTTGCATAGATGACTAACGAAAGATGGACCTACATCTGTCTCGTTGAAGCTTATATAGGCATCAAAACTGAGGTGTGTTTGGATAGAAGTGGATGATGATGAAGAAAATGATGCCATTTGTTGGTTTGATGGTTACCGGAAAATCAAGAAATGCAGAGTCAACTCACCGGAGAAGAAAAACTTTTTGACACTAAAGTAAATGAGATTAAAGCAATAGTAAGGCGAAAGCACCACTACTCCCTTCAAACTTAGTTGTCATATTTTCCTTCTTCTCCTCCCTCCGATTCAAAATAAGTGGCGTTTTCAGCTTATGTCCGAAATTGCTGATTTCTAAAAAAAATTAGGAGTATTTTAGTAACTTATTTACTCCTAATTAAATGTTTAGAAAAAAACTGCTTAATTATTCTTTAATTATGTAAATAAAAATAATTTTGAAAGAATAGGGTTAATTTTTTCTTGAAATTCTAACGCATTACTTATTTTAAAACAAAATGAAAAGCATAAAACATCATTTATTTGGAGACTGAGGGAGTAATTAATTTGACTAATTTTCAAAATCAAATTAAATTAGATCAACATAATATATTAAAATTAAAATTATATATAATCATAAGTGATATAAAAAAGTATACAAGTTAAATTATTTCATGTCAATACGCTAATAAATACGAGTATATTTTATCACACCTTGTTGGTGAGGGTTCGAATGCCCACATTATAATCCCTCCCCCGTTTCTGTACCCCTAAGTAATTAAAAAAAATTGAAAAAAAAAACCCCAAAAAGGGAAAGAAGGAATGATAGCCTAATTTAAGAAGGAATGATAGCCTAATTATAACTGAACGAAAATTCAGCCAAAGCTTGCATTATATTTGAGACTTGACAATATTCATATGCTAATTTATGCTTGATTTAGAAAATAAAAATAAAAGAAACAGGTCAGCGGGTTTTGGTTTAAAAATGGAGTGAGTTTATTTTTTAAATTAAACAATATATGTGGTCAATCATAATAAGAGCCCGTTTGGATTGACTTATAAGTTGCTTATAATTTGTTTTCAGCTTTTTTGAGTGTTTCGCTGGCCAGCTTAAAGCCATTTTATGCTTAAAATATGCCCAAAAAAATAATTGGGTTCGTTGGCTCAACTTATCTAAAGCAGCTTAAAAGCCAAAACAATAAGTTGGGCTACCCCAACTTTTTTCTTTGGGGGACAGCTTATAAGCTGTTTTTTTAAGCTCATCCAAACAGGCTCTAAGTCACGTGATTTTTAATTAAAATAAAATGGTTTGGGGGGTGGGAATAAGAATTTTTTTTCTATTTCTTATTTATAAAAGTAAAATAAAATATATGAATAGAAAATTCGAAGAAGAGGGGACTGGGCAAGGGGGGGGGGGGGGGTAAGAATTTTTTATCCATTTTTTATAAAAGTAAAATAAAATATTTAAAATAGAAAATTTTGGGGAGGTTGGGGGTAGTGGGTGGGGGTGGTATGGAGGGGATAGGTGCATTTTTTTTGTGCGGATTGCCCTTCAAAAGCAATGGTCTTTAAGTTTTGCCCTTCGCTAGAAGCCCCTTGATTTCGGATTCGAACCTCGATCAGTCAAAAATTAAAAAAAAAATTGCAAGGCAGAGGTTTGCATATCTCAGGCAGAGTTTTGAATTCAAAACTCTACCTGCAGGCAGAGTTTGAACTCTAACTCTGCCTAAGGTTTAACTTGGCCTGAATAGGCCTAACTTGCTACAAACTCTGCCTTGCGATTTTTTTTTTTAACTAAGCCGGGTTTCGAACCCCAAACCTCATAGTATTAGGCAAAGGGCAAATATTAAAGACCACAAATTTAATAGGCAAAAATTAAAGACCACCCCAAATTAAGGGCATTCTTGCGAATAGCCCGGGTAGATGGGGGGTGGGTGTGGTGTGGAGGGGGTAGGTGGGGTGGAATTGGGATGCGTTGGAGTGTTTTTATTGAATTCGAAACCGTCGAATTTTTATGGAAAATATTTTTGGTAGAAAAATATTTGCCAAGACATTTAGTTCAACCAAACAAGAAAAAATAGGAAAACATTTGATACCAAACACACCCTAATTCTCTCCCCAAATTTCCTGGAATTGTGAAGCGTTAAATTCTTTTTTCTTTTCTTAATAATAGAGACGAGTGAAAGGATAACTAAACAGGATATTTCTCATGCTAGGAAATTCTTTCATCCTTCGATTTTTTTGTTTTTTTGTTTTTTTTTTAACTTGACTTGTTTGATTCCACTCTTTAATGGTGGAAAAGGTATGTTGCATAATGCTAAAGAAAAAGGTTAAATTTTTACTTTACACTTTAGCAAGGCATCAATTTTGTTTTTGTTTTCACACACTGCTCATTTAACCTTTTTTCTCTGTTCCGCTCTTTAATTTCTCATTGAAAAAGGTATAATTTTATGACTTGAAATTGGAAGATGATAAGAAGTTTACCATAAAGACTATGAATAGTGAAAAAAGTGAAGTCTTTCCTCTTTATTATTCTCTATTCCATCATACTACTATAACCAACACTTAAAAATAACAATTGAGAAAAGAGAGAAACAATTGGTAAAATTCATTATATGCAATATAATCGTATATTTGCAGTTTTTTTCTTCTAATTCCTGTTTTTAAACAACACTTCAAATTATAATTCCACCAGATAAAAGGTCACTAAACTTTCTTGGTAAATAACAAGATAAATACAATGGAAACTTAAGTAAATGTACCCGTCGGCCAACTAAGTTTATGAAGAAAAAGATGTCATTTGTTGGTTTGATCATAAAAAAATCACCGGAAAATCAAGAATTCAGAGTCAACCCACCGGAAAAGAAAGACTTTTTGACGCGAGAAAGAAAGATGAAAACGTAAGCGTGTAATTGCAGTTTTTTCTCCTATAATTTGACCCAACATTAGCCATGAAAACCAAATAAAGTAGGCGTTTGGCCATGAAAACTAAATATTTTTTTACTTTATTTGAAAATTTGAAGTTGAGTTGAAGATGTAATTATTGTGTGTAGTTATATTTCTTGGAGTCCGCAACTTAAATAACCTACTTTGTGGGATTTTGATCATAAAAAACCAGTAAAAAAATGGTTAACATACTACTTTTTGGGGAAGAATTTTCTGTGCAAAAGGAGTTAACTGTAAGTCTGTAATGGCACAGTTAACTCCTTTTGCGCAAGAAATTCCTGCGTAATAGGGGTTAATATAAACCCTAACACTTTACCATTTTCAAGTCACTCTTCACCTCCTCTATTTTCACTCTTTCAACATACTTTAGCCCCCGAAAATCATGCCTCAAAGCTCCAAAACGTCAAACTTTGCTAGAAAACTCGATGTTTGTGAATGCGGTTATTATTGTAAGCTAAGAACATCAAGGACCAGATAATTTGGGTCGTCATTTTTGGCATTGTAAAGTGCCCGAAGTAAGTGTTTTTACAAGTTTTTAGGGTTTAGATTTTTTTACATTATCTACATATTTTACTTTCAAAAACTGATTTTCTTATAATGTTTATAGAATATGAATGGTTGCAAACATTTTCGATAGGAAGATGACATTCCCATGAATAAAGTTTAATAAGCCTCCTGTTGATAGAGATACCGCGACTTCACGTATCACTAGAGATACCGTGAAGTTTGAGTTGCAATTTAAGCTTCTAAATTGATCTTTTAGAGGTCTTGCTAAAAGAATCCAAAGAAAAATAAAGTTTTTTCAAGGCTAACCTTAGAGACACTCAACACGAGAAAAATGTTTTGAAAGAAAAACTGAGATTTTGGAAGGTTATTTGTGCTATCTTGTTGTTGTTTATTATTTTTATGTATTTTCGGTTTAGTTTGTTATTTTTATGTATTTTGTTTTTACTAATTGTACGTTTTCAATTATTATGTAATCGGGGCCTTTTATGTACTAATTTATTTGTGTTTTCTTTAAAACTGTGAATTGTTGAACTTTTTATGTTTTATTAACTCTAAGAAGCTTGTATAAATCAATAATAGACTATAACAATCAAAGCAAATTAAAAACATACTAATTTTCTTCAAATTTATGACTTCATCATAAATTAAAAATACAAATTAAATCATGAGTCTGGAACTTAAATGACCCCAAAACTAAGCAAGTGAACCAAAATAACTCCTAATCATCATTAGAATAGAAATCCTCAATATCGTCCTCAGAACAATATTTTGGGTTTCTTAAGACAAATCTTCTTTCTGTAGATATTAGTTGATGATGATTGTTTTTCGGCTAACTTTAGTATGTAAAATCTACAATGTCTTGCTAGCATTCTGTTGTTTTCTTTTCTAATCCTTTGTACGGCAACCTCACAAGAATGTGGATCAGTTCGAGGCATGGTCATTGAGAACCTTGTTGTGATTTGAGCGTTAAGATTTTCAAGTCACGAACAAGACGTTCTGATTCGGCATGCCGATATACCCATTCTCGACGTAACCCATAATAATATTCTCATGGATCTGAATATTCCACATTGCAAAAATAATCATTACGCTCTATAAGAAGGTGGGGTTTTAAATCATCTATCTTGAATTCATTGTTATCAAGATAACTCGATTCATCGAAATAACTGCTATGATTTGAGCTTTCAGCACCACTGCTATTCAAATCATTTGGAAGGAATACCGATCAATCTACCTTTCTACTACTCGACATTGAATAAGTTGTAGTTTAATAACAAATGAAAGGCTACTTATATAGTTGCAAACCCCCAAGTACCCTTGGGGTCGTCATTATGACCCTACCTATCTACTTTATTATAAAAAAAATATTAATAGGATCACGGGGATTCATCTTCATCGGATATTTCACAGTCCGAATCCCACTTGGATCTGAATTTGACGTAACCATGTTGACCATATTCTACCTTGAGGCAACGTATTTTCATTCGATTGTTCTTTTCGCGAAAACGGTTAAGAGCAAAATTGAACTTTTGTGGCGTACCACGAGGCATTGACATAGCACGACTTTTTGGACGTTTGAGTTAGAGTGCCTTCAAGTTTTGTTCTAGCATTTCGGCCTCCCTAACACGCCAATTTCACTCAACTCTCATTGTATTGTTGTATTCTTGATTGTATATATGGTTCGGGTTATTTGATTATTTATAATCATCCTCATCTAGTTCTCAATGTCCTACCCATTACTTCGAATATTTTGCTGGGCTATAACATGTAATAGAACCAATATCAGAAAATTGGTTCCAAATTGGCATAATAACTCGTTTTAATGTGAATGCTAGTGGTTGGTCATTCATTTTATATACTGCTACTCCTTGATTTGACAACACTATGCTCGTTTTTGACCGTTTTATAGGACACACTTATATTGTGCAACATTTAAATGCACAATATATGAGTTTCCGAAATGGGTTCCTTAATTTGATAACACTATGCTCGCTTTTGACCGCTTTATATGACACACTTATATTGCACAACTCTTAAATGCATAAAATATGAGTTTTCGGAATGACGACCTTTTGCAATGCCTTTTTGAATTAGAACATCATGCCTTTTGCAAGGTGAACTTCATCATTTACAAGATCGACCGGTTCTTTCCATAATTTTTGGCGAATTAGATCATCTTCTCTGGGGAAGACAAAAGCATCATCATGACCTTGAAGATAGTCGAGATACGGAATCACGTCAGAATGCCATTGAATTGGGTTTTCTGCCATCAGTTCGTGCTAGTGAATTAGGCTTCTTGCCAGCAGTTCTTGCTGGTGTGGTCAACTTTGCATCATTTCTACTAGTTGTTGTTCCTGCCTATGAGGATGAACATTAACCTCATTGTCTGATATATTTACGTTATCAACAGCGGATACCTGTGCATTCGGTATATCATCGCTACCACTCGATGATGTTTTTATATGATTTAGATAATCATCACCATCTAGTAAAGGCCTCTTCCTACACGAAAAATAGGTAACATATTTTAAATACCAACATCAAAATATATACATGGATTATTTAATATCAAGATGATGAACCTACCGATGATGATCAATATTGTCAGGGTTTGAAGAAAGAGCAACTGCACTGAAATCAACGTTTAGTACAACTGGCGAGTTTTGTGAATAATTTTCACTACAGAGCAGCTCAAGTATTATAAATACTAAACATCAAAACACTTATATTATTTAATTAATAAAAAGTATACCTGCCGATAATAATCAGTTGCACCGAACTGAGAGGATTGCACAATATTACTCATATCATGTGTATAACCCCTAAAGAGATACAAAAAAAAATATTACTATTACGATACGTATAATAAACATGTGCTATTACACAAAATAATAATTAAAAAATTGGATATTTAATAATTTTTCCCATAATTTGGATTAAATTGCTGGCTTAGAGTTCCCAGCGGCACTTGACCACTCAAAATGTCTCCATAAGAACTCAAGTCCGTATAAGTGTTACCATGAGTAGGCTGGACTTGAGGGACTTCCTGACGAGTCCTGGCCAAGACTTCACTACGACTGTGAGGTATCTTTTCAACATACATTGCAAGAACATTGAGGGTAATTAACCCCTTATATTCTTCCGGCACCCTCAAATATTCACTCAAAGACTCATCATCAATGATATTCCACTCCCCATAAAGCACTAAACCTTGCAGTGCAATGAATATTGAATATCTTTCTATTACAGATAATCCATACTCACGATTACTTTTCATTCTTTTGTGTATGGCATTGAGTAATGTTTCGTAATCCAAGGTAGTTGAAAAACTTAACATGGTATTGTGGTTTAATATTATAACGAGCAGTATTATTATCATGAAAAATCTCTCCATCCCAAAATAAAGAAAACTTAACAGCTAAAGGAGGAGAGGCCTTTTTTTAATGAACTTTGGAGTTTTTTTTTTTCAAGAACTTGAAAAAAGATGACTTAAACTTATGAAATGGATTTACCTCATCCAAAATTCATATTAAATAGAAAAAACATGAGCTAAAAGTGAAGATTTAAAAAACGTGGGGTGCTAAATAATACTACCTATTCCGCAGGAATTTTCTACGCAAAAGGACTTAACAACGCTGTTAACTGTTAAGTAATTCCTGCGCAAAAGGTAGTACTGTAACTTCTCTTTTTTTTTTTTTTAAGTGGGTATTTTGGATCAAAATCTCACTTTTGCGTCAATTAAGTTGCGGACTCATATTTCTTGTAAAGAATATTTGTTATTTGAATGTATCTGTGAAGAAAGTGAAAACAGAGTTTTCGGTGTTTTCATGGCCAAACGCTAATTTTCAAATAAAGTGAAAAAAAAAACTGAAACTCTTATGGCCAAACGGGTCCTAGTAAAATGACACTACGTGGCCCCTTTGAGCACTCATATTTAAAATATCTTGTAATAAAAATATATTTAAAGTTCAACCAATTTTGAGAAAATTCATAGTACATGATTCCCGTTGCTTTTTATTTTGGAATATCTACGTAGCATAACTAATTCTATTACATATCTATATTTAGTAGCTATAGTTTAAAATAATTACATCCCATAGCTAATAATAATATGTTAAATACAACTTATAACTATATATAAATACAAAGTAAAATACCCCATCATCGCATTATTCACTTCTAACCCAACCCTCCTATCTCCCCCCCCCCCCCCCCCATCTTCCCCCTACTGCTCTGCCACCGGCCACCACGAAAGTGGCCGGTTATTTGAGGGATCAGATTTGGTTTATTTGAACAAAGCTAAAGAGAAGAGTGACGCCGCCATGAAGATAATTTTCCCCTTCCTTACTGATTCGAATTTCTTTAGGTTTCTTCTTCTGCTATCCATGTGTCATGTATCCACTATATTGGGATTATGACGTTTTGCAATTTCTGTTATGCAATTCCTTCGGCGAACTTTAACGGTCATATCCGGTCAGATCTTGGTCGGATCTGACCGGATATACATCAGATCTTTACCGTCGACAAATGTTGCTTTGCTGGAATCCGGTATAGGTCATATCCGGTATGCCTCAGATCCAGTCAGATGTTGGTTTGCCGGAATCTGGCTGATGCACCACCTTTCCAGTCAAATTCCAGTGCCGGATCTGAAAAATCGTGTTTCTTTTTTAATGTAATCATTAATGTTTTAGCATACAATTCAGTTTATTCATTAATTTTTTAGCATACAATTCAGTGTTTGGAAGTATTTTATTTCTTGTATTATGTATTTGAGTGTATTCGTTAATTTTATTTCTTGTATACAAATGAATACATTGAATTTTGAAGTGTATACAAATGAATAGAGTAAATTTTATTTCTTTGTATTCAACTTTTGAGTGTATTCGTTAACTTTTTTAGTGCAAAATTCTGTGTTTTGTATACAACCGATTAAATATAATAAAGTGAATACAGTGTAAAAATAGCTACAATGAATATAGTTGAGTTTGAATACATTTAAATTGAATACAAAATTCAGCAAATTTTAATGAATGTATTCATGAATACAGCGTCGCTAATACAATAAGTAACAAGTGCTGAGTTTTGATATATGTTTGCTACGTGATGTTGATACGCTCAAATTACACCTATTAATGGCGTAAAGCGGACGTTGTCAAATATAGTAACCCAACAAGGTTGGGGTCGAATCCCACAGGGAATATGGAGAGAAAAGATTACTAATCGTATGCGATACCGGTCTTTAGATGCTTTAATCCTATTCCGGATAGTTTGAATTGATTGTTGAATAATGTAATTTAATACTTTGACTTAAAATGTAATTAATGTGAGAGAGAGAGACTAAGGTTGTGTTCCCCAATTTGATTAGATATTATGCTTCAGGTTTCAAAGTGATATACTTCTAATGGTTGTTCTATGAATATGCACTTGGTCTCTTAAAGACTTCTTAATGTTTCCCAACAGTTAAGCAGTATTTCCTCTTTATGATTCTTCCGAATATAAAAGAGTTACAATCGAAGAGCGACCAATGATGCCAATTTAGACTTATTCTTATTCCTAAGTTAGTCTATTAAACGAGGGTTAACGCCTCGAGTCATTGTTATTCAATCTTACCAATATTGACTCTCTTTCCCAAGAAAAGTCAATATAATGGCTTCGGCTAATGCTTGCAATCATTACCCAACGTTACAACTCAAAGATAGAATAAATAACAACAACCATTATGCATATATCAATAATAGAAACTCATTCACATAATACCCATCATGGGATTCACAACCTTAGAATTGAAATTAGCTACTCATAATGTTTCTTGATAGAAAAAGCTTAAAGATTAACATAATACACTTACAATACTAATACAAGATGGAATGAGAGTGAAGTTGTTGCCTTAAATGCTCCAACCACTTCAAGATTAAAAACCTAGGGTTTATGCCTCTAAAATAAAATCTGAATGTTGAATTAAAACCCTACATTATGTATTTATAGAGCCAAAAATCGCGCTAAGTTTCTGGACAAAAATGCCCTTACGCCGCATTGTTACGGACCGTAACTCAGGTTACGGTCCGTCCTTCATTTCGTCATTTGACCACTTTGACGTTACGGCCACCATGCGACGGACCGTACCCTGTGTTACGGTCCGTCCTTCTGAAGCGTAAGTGGTGACAATTACTTGGCAACTCTCTGGAATTTTGGATGATGTTACGGTGAAGGGTTACGGACCGTAACATGAGTTACGGACCGTAACACTAAACCGTAACACTGAAGGTTTTATTGAAACTCTCTGGAAATTTAGCTCATGTTACGGTGACATGTTACGGACCGTAACATGAGTTACGGACCGTAACACTCCACCGTAACACTGATGGTTTCAATGAAAACTTTCTGGAAATTCAGGCCCTGTTACGGTTCAAAGGTACGGACCGTAACATGAGTTACGGACCCTGTTACGGTCCGTAACATGAGTTACGGTCCGTAACATGAGTTACGGAGCGTCGCTTAGCTCCAATTTGTCCGTTTTTTCAGCATTACTTCTCATTTCCAATCCTTAGTTAATCAACCCTATAAAACACAAAAATAACATAAGAAACAATGTAAAAACACTTAAAATCAAGCAACATGTCTAGTTACAAAGGCATAAAATGTGCTAAAATTCACGGCACATCAGATGTAAATAAGTAAAATGCATCTAAAAAGCAAAAATAAGGTTGCCAAGTAGTCATTTAGTGGGTATTGACATTTAGTAGCTATAGTTTAACTTAATTACTTCTCATAGCAAACATTTGTGTATTAATGACATTTAATAACTATGTATATATACACACAAAATAGAATACCCATCAAACTATTCACTTTCAACCCAACCCTCCCATCTCTCTCCCCCCTCTTCTCCCCACTGCTCCGCCGCCGGCCAACACAGACTGCCGGAGCTTCGGCGAAATGTCGTGCCCTTTCACCACCGTCACTGCCAGCCCCTTCCCCTTTTCCCTTTCTTCTCCGGCGGTACCCCTTTTTCCTTTCTTCTCCGGTGCCAAAAAGGAAAAAAACTCAGATCTACGCCGGAAAAGAGCCAATACCGACGGATCTGAGCATTGTTGGAAGCAAAAAAGAAAAAAAAGACTAAGATCTATGCCGGAGAAGAATAAAAAACTCAGATCTACGACGGAAAAAAAATGTCCAGATTTTCGCTGTATTCGCCGGAATTTTTTCCTGTCAAATCTAGAAAAAGTCCAAATTTTCGCTTTATTTTGTTGTATATTTACCGTGTATACAATGTTTTTCACTTGTATTTGTTGTATACATACCGGAAATTATGGCGTATTTGTTAATTTTTTGGTGTATCTATGTTGTATACAGTATTTTTCGCCTGTATTTGTTGTATACATACAGGACAATATGGCATATTTGTTAATTTTTTGGTGTATGAATGTTTTATACTGTATTTTTCGCCTGTATCTGTTGTATACATACCGGAAAATATGATGTATTTGTGTAATTATTGGTGTATATGTATTCAGTTTTTACTCGTTGTATTCATGAATACAACAAGCCAATTTATGAATACAGTGGGAAAAAAATTGTTGTATTCATGAATACAGCTAAAAAAAAATGAATACACATGAGGGAGCTAGGCTGATTTGCTACAGAACGTAAATATTGAAACATTAGTTATGCAGTTTGATTAAACCCCAAATGTTTGCTATTTATGTAAAATGCCCTTAAAAAAATAGGCGGAATAGCCCGGCAATCAAAATTTAGTCATTGTCTCAAATAATAATTGGAAAGTACCTAACTTTTAAGGTGGGAATAACATTTCGACAAAAATATTTATAGCTAAAGCACGGAAAACCCAGCACACGATGCTAGAGTTCAAAATTTTGATAAGTAGAACTCCAACGCATTATTTAGAAATGTTTCTTGAGTTTGAAACTCCAAGAATGATTCAACTTGTAAAAAGTTCAAACTCCAGGAATTTTCATGCGGTTTGAGATAGGTAGCAACAATGAAATAATGATAATGTTTTAAGATAGGTAATGGAATTATTTCATCCATGATATCTCTTTTGAACTCACAATGTTCTGAAGTTTGAACAAGTCTTGCTATAAATATATTTTTCGAATAAGTGAAACTCGTGACTCTGTTCTAGAATTCTAACTTATATAGTTGAAACTTCGTTACTCTATCACGGAGTTCAGTAAAAATTCTAGAGCTCAAACTTATAAAATTGAACTCAAACTCCATAAAAAGTTTATGAATTTTCAGTTATAAAAGTTCAAACTCCATAAATTTTCCTGAAGCTTGAACTGCATAACTCAACTCTAGAAATTTCAAACCGCATCAATTTTAACTACAAGAACATTTCCTGGAGTTCTAGCATTTCAAGGTGTGCTGAAATTTTAAAGTTTTTCGTGTTTTAGTAGGGGTATAATCACCCAAATAATGTTTGCACGTTAAAAAATGACTTAAAGTATAATTTTCTTGATCATCAGTAATTCAGTAGATGTCTATTTGCTCATTTCTCATAAGTCATAACCCACTAGACTTGCTTTACGCCTTCAATGAATTCAGTATTTCCTTTTTGGTGGTTTAATAGGAAAAATCGGAGACAAATTGGTGTGAATAATTTTGTTGGCACGTTTTACCAAAGGAAAAGAAAGCTCCAAGAACAAATTAATAATTAAAATTTAAAACCTCATCTTTGTTGTTTAATTCAATGCTATCTCTACAATTATGAGTCTCCATTCGTAGCTAAGCTTACGTCCGTCCATTCCCTTAATTCTTCATTTAGATTTTTAGTATCATTCAAGCTATATTGTTAGTAATCAGGTTTGTCAGTAAAGTCATTCTCTTAAATTAAGATAACGTAAATTAATATTCTCTCAATTTATGACATATCTCTTAAAGTTTGCATTTTGGAGCACTCAAAATTCCATTACCCACTAAACATTTGCAGTGTTCATACAATTTTAGGGTGAGAGAATATTTTCCTGCGACTTATATGTTTTTCATAGTAAAAATGAGTGATTTACTTACATATTTTCTGGTGTTTATTATCTGAGTAGAAAATATATAGTATTTATTTTTTTGGTTGGAGAACGAAAAAAAAAATGTAATAACCATATAACAAGTTGTTTAGGCAAACAGTCACATTTCTCTACTAGTTACTGGTTGGCTATGCACACTAATATTCGGATGAATTGTTTGATTTTTACTTTTGTGGAGGAAAAATATAATTTTCAAAATCCTTTATTGCCTTTCTAATTTCAGTTTTGAGTAATCCCAACAATTACATTTTTTCAAAATAACATATAGTATAAAACAATTAGCAGTTATTCTCCGTGCAAAACCTTCAATTTTTACTTCCATAAATGTTTCAGGTGAAGGAACTTTCCATTTTCTTAAATAAATAGTAAGCCTTGGAACTTTATATATATATATTTTATATAAATGTGGTGTTCGGGCTAATTTGCGCGGACTTCGACTAATTCCACGGGATACTCGCCACCACGCACCACCAACAGAAAAAGTGTTGCTTAACAATGTACGTATTTAAAATATAAATACAGTACAATAAGGAATGATCATCCAAACAAGAAGATAGGAAAGTAAGCAAATGGAACAAATGCTCTAACAAGCCAGCCGTTCTTTATCCCAGGGGTTATGGGCGCCAAGGCACAACGAAGGCAGCCCGTAACAGCTCTCATGAAAAGGATTTTTTTTATATATATAAATTTGGTATTTTAGTGAGCAGAACCAAAACTGCTTCATTTTAAGAATGGATTTTTATTTTTATAGATTCGTAAAAAAAAAAAAAAAACGAATTCTTCTCATTCTTTATTATACATTTGCATAAAAGAAAGCTATAACAGTTTTCTGATATAAGGAAAGCATATCAGTGCAGAAGAACTGATCCACAGTTTGATTATTGCAACAATGTTTCTGCAAGCTCCTAAGCATAGTTTGCCAAGTTCTACAAAAGTGGAAGCAGCAAGACCTAGTACTAAACTACAACCTATTTATGGACAGTAAATTTATAATGAAAAACAGCTGCAAAATGTCAGGCTCAATTAGCAAACTAAACAAACTGTGAAACTTAGCTTTACAAAGGAAGTTTCATGATCACCAGGGTAATGATCAATACAGTACCAAAAGAAGGGTAATTATCAACAAAAGAAGTAAAGCCTTCTGGGTAGAACTTGGCTACAATTAATTCCTAGAATCAATTTTTCTATATTCTTTCTCATATATCTGTTCATTATAAGCAAAGCTTCAATTTCTCTGTACAGTTGGTTAGATGAACATCATTTGTTAGTATCCCGTTTCCCCCTTGAGAGCTCCTTTCTTCCCATAAGAACTTGTAAACAATTCTGTTATGTTCAATTTGAGAATGTGCAACAAAAAGTGGGCATAGAGATTGCTTTATGTTGACCGACCTTTAGCTAGCAGCTTAGAGCGAAGGAATTCTTGCAGCTCAGCCTTGCGAAGCTTATACACGCTGCCCAGTTTCTCTTGCTTTGCCACAGCCTTGAGTTGATTGATTGTCATTTTCTCGAGATCTGCGATGTTTGGTGATGGAACAATGAATGCTGTGGAATCAAGAAGTTCATCATTCTCAACTTTATTGACTCTAATATTTTGATTTGATCTGTCATATGATTTTACCAATCTACTCTGAAAATCTCTAAAATTCTCATTCTCTTGGAGGACTGGTCCCGTGGAACTTGTTATCCTTCTCTTCTTCATGTGAATCAAAGAAGTTGAACTGGTCTCTGGACTTCCCTTGATTGCTTTGTATCCAAACTCGTCACCTCCATTCTCCTTAGTACTTTCAGTCTTCCACTGCCTCTTGAGTTTTAGACCAGAAGGTGACTTGAATCCTAATTCCTTGGCAAGACATGGCTCTTTAACCATTTCTGAAGGTACGTTACATTTGAAGTTCAGCCTCCGACCTTCTATCTTCAGGGACAACTTTGAGTTAGGTTTACTTACTGTTAGTACTTGACTTTTGGGGAATTGCTTCACTTGCAGTTCACCTTGTAATTTTTCCAGTTGCTTGCTTCTGTCTTTCTTTTTAGCATGACCAGTTTCAATGGGAAGACCTTCACCCTTTATTCCAAGAAAAGATCCTGCACCAGTCTGCTTTTTACTTATCAACTGATTTGAGGTTTGCCTTTCTCTAGTCTGACCAGCCTTCCCTCTATTCTGTGTCTGTTCATCATATCCGGATTCTCTAGGTTCTTGTTTTACAGCACTTAGACGGGTCACCAGAATTGCTCCAGCAGGCTGTCAAATGACATTGTCCCCCTTTTAGACGGAAAAGTCTTAAATAAGAACCCGATAAAAAATTTGAGAGGTCATAATTCTTTTCTAAAAACTACATTGGGAAGATAAAGAATGACATGTAAACTAAGATTTGAAAATTGTAAAAGTTGATTTGAAGATCTTTAGTTGTTGTATTGTGATTTAAAGCACGTTAGATATTACCCGTGGCTTTTCGTCTTTTCAATATAAGCTAAACTCTGAGACAAGAGTCTACATTACCAGCATTGTGAAGATTAATTCAGGCAATACATCTTTGAAAAATAAGCCTCCTAGCCTGTTTCAATACTGTGATAGCACACTAAAGAAAATGGAAGATATTTCCCAACCTTAGGTTCTTTTCCAGTGCTTGTTTCCTCGATTTCTGGGGATGAATTTATGATTATCCTTTCATCAGTAGACCTTTGTTGCATCACTTCATCCTCCAAAATATCTTCTGATGTGTTGATCTTCCTCTTTGTTGTTCCACAAGAATGAGCTGTGCCTTTTAGAGGCTTTGTGCTTGCACTCTTTAAAACAGCACATGCAAACTGCTTTCGTAAGAGTAGATAAGCTAACCAGTTAGTTGAAACATCTAGATAGATATATAACCTTATATGAATGAAGGCTCAGTAAGCAGTTCTATAAATACATTGTTGAGATGTGAAGGACTTTCTTTTTTGCTTGCATTAATCAGCTTTGCAGGAATATCAGACTTGTCCAAAACCTTCGTTGTGAACTTTTCACTAGCATGGCTTTCCTTTGCACTGGAACCTTTGGTGATGGTGTGCTCATCCTGTTCATTGTTTGAGGAAGAATCACAATGCAGTCAATTGGATGGGTTTAGATGGAAAATTGATGCAATGAGGGAGCTGAAATGCTAACATTCATAGAGATATTTATCTGATAAATTTGTGCAGTATGCCCTAAATGGCTCAAATTCTTCACACTTACGGCACCCTCAATTGCAGACTGTGAAAACCCGCAAAGATGCTTACAGTATTTCCTTGGTTCAAATTTTCTTGCATTTTGCAACTCTTAGCAGAACAAGGTGAGATTATAAGCACTTACTGTTTCTTGATGATTTCTTTCTTCAACCACTGATGGTATCTGGACCGTAACATTGGCCTGGACAGAGAAACTACCATTTATTTCAACAGTCTCCATATCCTTTAAATTGTGGTCGTCTGTTGCTTCAAATTTCATACGAACAGCTGCAGCAAGCTTTGAACTTCCAAGAGTAGAGTTTGCAGGCTGTTGATTTTAAAGTAGAAGTTGTGGAAATTCATGAGTATGAGTCTAGTCTCAACCAACTACTTAATTTGCAAGTTCAACGATTATTAGCTATATAAAGGTAGAGATAATTCAACAATTAACAGCCATTATTTCCCTTTTTTTTTTTTCCCAATTTTAAGAGAATCACATTGAATTCCAAATGCTTCACGTGAAACAGCAATGCACATGTGTTCTTTTTCTTTTTCTTTTTTTCTTGGTGGGTGGAGATGGGTGGTGCAGAGTCGAATCAGTACAAAATGAAGATTTTCACAAAAGACGGCACTAAGATGGTGCTACAATATGTACAACTGAACCACAAGTATAGTTCCTTTTGTTCACAAGAGGCAGCAATTCACATGTGTTATCCAATAAGTACTAAATATCTAGCATTAACTTAACAAAATCAAGTGATTAAGCAATCTTGCCTAGGAAACAACAATCACAGCATCCAAGGCAATGGTAGATAAGAACAAGTAAATGTTCTGTGACCAAACCTGCTTGTCTAGTGTAGAAGAGAAATTTCTCAGCGGTGTCTCTAATTTCTCATGGATTCTCTCTGAGGGTTTTCTATTTGTTTGCAAGTGAACACCAGAACATTGGACATTTTCATTTTTCAAGGCCGTTATCAAACTACCAAGGTGATCAATCTTTTTATTCAAATCAGCAATGCACATATCCAACCATTTTTCATCAGCACGGGCTAGTTGGCTTTGTAGCATCACTATATCATCTTCAAGTTCAACAATTTCTGTATCAGCTTTTGCAATAAGTATCTCTAGCACTTGCAGACAACATTTCTCATTTATGGCATCTTCCTCTATAGTGTCTGTGGAAGCAAATCAATAGAAAATATGAGGCCAGTCAGATGCACATTGATCGAAAACTACGTCTATAAAAGTAAAGGCTGTAATAGACTTTTCAAGAAGTTAACAAAACAAGAGAACTACTTAATAAACTTACCAAGCTTTTGATTGACATAGAAGTTTTGAGCCAAATTGTTTGCTGGAAAACTGTTTTCATCTGAAGAAAAACTTAATAAGTCAGTGCGTAGAACCAAAGGGGTATTCTGTCCTGAAAACTAGACAGGTTTAAATAAGTAGGCAAACCACTAATCGAAAGATAATGCTACAAATAAGTAGGCACCTCCAGTGTAAGGTAGATCCCAGATGGACAAATGCATCCCTGTAAAAAAGTTTACCCCTGTATCAGAGACAAAAACGCAGGATTGCAAATACAGCAGCAGCAACATACCTAGTGTAATCCCACAAGTGGGGTCTGGCGCAGACCTTACACCTACCTTGGCAAGTAGAGAGGCTGTTTCCGAGACTACATCTTCCATTAAGCTATACACGTTGCAAGCTAATGACTGTACAGCTACCAAATTCAGTAAAAGCTCCTTGTGGCCAACAATTCAAAATGCAAAATTGCACATTAAAATTGGAAAACGCATTGCAGCCCTGCTAACTAATACAACTAAGGATGGTCCCTACGGTGCTTTCAGGTTTTAGAAAGAAGGATTTAAAAGCTCCCTTCATTGGAAGAAATGGTATGAACAGTAAATAGGGTCTATCTACATAAATTCAGATCCAGAAATGGTATATATCTAATAGATGAATGCATAAATACACATGAATGCATAAATACACATTCTTCAGAGTTAAACTGCTAGAAGATGAACTTAGAGTATGCTTCCACAAGATTATGGAATCTTATCGAGCTCCCCATGTCCTATTGTCCGACATCATGTCATTAAAAGTGAATACAAGAATTTGACTTGTATATCATGTAACTAACTAGTGGCGGAAAATAATACTATCAAAATCATGATAGGAAAGTTAGTTTGGCAGAACGAAAAACATCATATCAAAGTACATACTTGATTCCTAATAAACTTGTGAAAATTGTTTACAATAACAATATTAACAGTAGAGTGACGTCTTATCTCAAAAGAAGTGTCACATGAATTGGGATGGAGAGTAGGACCAAATTCTCCAGAAAGAAGAGCTGTGTTTATATCAAAAGCAACTCCATGGTATCTCCAGTTAATCAGGATATGTCTAAGCTATGTTACACGACCACTTGCCCAAGATAAAACACATCATACTATGACAAAATGCTCTTTTGACAGGTCTTTCTAAAATAGTGTTTCAGTCTATATATACACAATCCAAACATATCAACTACTAATGATGCCTGGGTTGCTAACAAGGCTTCAACAACTAAGGCTTAATCCTGATGAGTTGGCATAAACTGTATGATTTTTTTGTTTGACCAGATCTTGAATCCTACACCAATTAATGATGCGATGGGGGAAGTTTTTCTTTTATCATCAATGCTTGCCCAGTCGAGGCTTGTTCATGCCCAATCGCGACGGCAGAACCTTTCATTTGTCCCTAAGTCCCTAACCAAGCTCTATAATCCACCCGTCTTCCCCAGTCCCCGAAAGCCCTCCGGGAGTCCGGGGGGCTAGCCCTCTTTCTTCACTCGAATCTGAAATCCATTTTATTCTGTTCTTAGCTAAATCACATAGATTTTAGGTCTACTCTCTTAAAAAAAAAATAGTATAAATATCAAAACCCAAGCATATTTCATTATCTTTTTCTTGTTTTGCAGACAAAATAACTGTAGAAACAATCAAATGATCTTCAGGTACCTCAACTTCAAAATTACTAGATGGATTTCAGCAAGAAAATAATTATTGGATGAAAATCAAAACCCAAGCATATTTCACTATTTTTTCTTATTTTTCTCTAAAAAAAACTGTAAAAACAATCAAACACTCTTCAAGTCACTCAACTTGAAAATTATTGAATGAAAATCAAAACCCAAGCATATTTCACTATTTCTCTTATTTTTCTTTAAAAAAACTGTAAAAACAATCAAACATTCTTCAAGTCACTCAACTTCAACATTATTGGACAGATTTCAGCCCAAAAAAAATAAAAAATAATGGATGAAAATCAAAAACCAAGCATATTTCACTATTTTTTCTTGTTTTGCAGAAAACCAAAACTTATGAAAATAACAAAAAAAAAAAAAAGGAAACTCTCGTCAAATCACTCAACTTCAACATTATTGGATGCATTTCAGCCAAAAAAACATACCAGATAAAAATCAAAACCCAAACATATTTCATTGTTTTTTTTCTTGTTTTGCAATTAAAAAAAAAACTGTAAAAACAGTCAACTTGAAAGTTATTAGACATATTTCAGCAAAAAATAATAATAATAATGGATGAAAATCAAAACCCAAGCATATTTCGCTATTTTTTTCTTGTTTTGCAGCAAAACAAAATGTAAAAAAAAAATGGTAACTCTCTTCAAATCACTCAACTTCAACATTATTGGATGCATTTCAGCAAAAAAAAAAAAAAAAGTAATGGATAAAAATCATAACCAAGCATATTTCATTGTTTTTTTTTTCTTGTCTTCCCATTAAAAAAAAACTGTAAAAACAATCTACTTGAAAATTATTGGACATATTTCAGCACAAAAAAAAATAAAAAAAATAATAATGGATGAAAATCAAAACCCAAGCATATTTCACTATTTTTTCTTGTTTTGCAATTAAAAAAAAAAACTGTAAAAACAATCAACTTGAAAATTATTGGACATATTTCAGCATAATAATAATAATAATGGATGAAAATCAAAACCCAAGCATATTCCACTATTTTTATTTCTTGTTTTTCAGAAAAAATAACTGTAAAAACAATCAAACTCTCTTCAACTCAAAATTATTGGACGAATTTCAGCAAAAAAAAAAAAAAGGATAAAAATCAAAACCCAAACTTATTTCACTATTTTGTTTTCTTGTTTTGCTCTGAAAAAACTGTAAAAATAATGAACACAAACACTAACACTTTCAAAAAAGTACACACAACAAAAAAAAAATGAAGCTAAACATGAAAGTATAATAATGTAGTAAAACGAAATACCTGAAAACTCTTTAAGAATTTACCCAATAATAAAATGTGTAAAGGGTTTTATAGAAATTTATTTTAAAATAAAATGGAAAGTGTAGCGTTCTTATTATTAGTAGAAATAACTGCTAAAAATGGTGATTTTTGCAGAGATGAAGGGTATTGCAGTAAATAAATTGAAATTGAAGGGTTGTTTTATTGATTATTGTTGCATATTGTGACGTGGATGATTTATTTAAATTGATAGGGCCCACTATCTGGTTTTCCTAAAAAAAGGGATTTTGGGCCCACCTATGCTGACCTATTGATCTTGCTCTTTATAGTGATGATGATCATCATTTTTAATTACCTTGAAAAGCACAAATTTGAGACATAAAAAGAAAATGATATTTTCAGATTTTTAATACTTTATAAACTCAATTTTCATATTTGAACTATAGTTATTGTAATAAGGCTTAATGCATATGAGGCCATCTAAATTTGTCTTTTATTTTTTTATTTTGACACCTCAATTAAGTTGAACTCTTTAGTTAATTAAACAAATCTAGTCTATTAGATTAATAAGAGGACATGTGTCGAAATTATAAGGGTGTATTTGAGGAAATGGAGAGATCTTGTACGGACCAAATCCCTTTTGTATTGACTGATGTTGCCTATTTGTGACGTGAAAGATTTATTAAAGGGAAAAGGACACAAATGGTCATCCGGTTCAAACTATTGACAATTGGATGACCCAAGAAGCTCAAAAGATATTTTGTAGCCTTTTTAAAATAATCCATTTATTTTGTATGGATTATACAGCAACGATACGATGTATAGAAAAATCTATCATATGTATAAAAACTATATCATTGGTGTATTGAATATGTATCCCTACAATATGTGTTTAGAGAATGTATCCTTGTTGTATAATTTATGTTTAATAAATGTATAACCAACATATACTTACTAATTATACACATATTATACATGTTTTGGAATACTTCTTGAAGGCTAAATCAACGTATAAATATACACATATTATAAATGTTTTGGGATATTTCTTGAAGGCTCAATCAACGTATAAGTATATACATATTATAAATATTTTGGGATATGTGTTAAAGGATCAATATGAATTTTTTTGTCTACCTTTACTGGCGACTTTTTGATCTTTAGTCGCCACTAAAAAGTCTAATTTTTTTGTGGTGAATCTTTAGCGGCGACGAAAATTGCCACAAAAAATTTGATTTTTTTGAAAGTGAATTGACTGCTTGGCTAGCACCCGAGAATAGTTGGACCGCAAAGTCAGATCGAGTATTAAACCCAAATATGAGCCAAATAAATTCCTAATGGCTAGATAGCGTCCTTTTCCCATATTTAAATTGGAAGGGGCGCACTATCTGATTTTCTTAAAAACGGATTTTGGGCCCACCTATGCTGACCTATCGATCTTGCTCTTTATAGTGATCATTTTTAAATACTTTGAAAAGCACAATTTGAGATATAAAAAAGAAATAATTTTAATAATATACAATTCAGCATAAAATATTATATTTATGTGACCATATACTTATTCTATATCTGTATAGCTAACCTTTTTTTGTAACAATATTTATACATATGATATATAATATTATATAATTACTATAGACAATGTGTCAATCTTGTATAAAAGTGTATAATAATAAATAAAAGGGTAATGTTGGATAATATTAGAAATATGAGCCATTTCGGATAAATATTTTCTCCAAATAGACATAGATTGTTATTTTCCTTATTAAAAAAAACTCAATTTTCATATTTTTGTTAATTTCATATATTGATTCACAATAACAATCAAGTAACAAAATTATTTTCTATCATATTAAAGTAATTCAATTTTACTACTACAGTAGTAAACTCATTAAACCTTACCCACAGTAACAATGAATTCACAAAATTATCTTGCATCTCATTAAAATAACTGAAGTATACTCACTTTATTATTAGTGATTAAAGTCAATAAACCTTACAGTTATAGTTAATAAATTACAGTATTCGGTGTGACAAAAATGGTTTTATAGCCTTGTTATTAATATTAAAGTGTTGGTTACTTTAATATGACAAAAAATTGGTCTTGTATTTTTACTATTACAATAGGTAATGTTCAATGATTATACGTGGAATTAATCTTTTTCTCCTTTTTATTGATAAATCTACTAAGGTGTTGTGTAAATATTGAATGATGAGATACCTCAGAAGACTAGAGCGTAAGAAGTCGTTCGTAAAGTTAAGATATATAAATAATATTTTCGAACCAATTCGGGGGTGACTTTTGCATTTTCCTTCAATGTACTCACTAATTTTAGACTTAAAAGTTATCTTTAAAGTCAAAAATCAAAACTTTTGTGGCGTAGCTTTTAACTTTAGATGTCATTTTTATAGTAGTTACTAGTTAGTGTTTAATTGCAATATACTTTCCTTAAAAAGAACATTTTATATTACTTCCTACAGTGACCAATACTCTTTGTAAACACTTTTCTGACAAAGGAATAGTGAGGTTTCACATGCACATGCTATTTGCAATTTGTGGTGTCACATTTTTTTTTCCTCAGTTGTGGTGTCACAGTTAAGTCATCTAAACATAGAGTGATAGTTTTGGAAGTAGGTTTAAAATGTTTTTTTTAGATATACTTTTAGCAATTTTAGTTATTTAAATTTATCAAAAGTAAGTATTAGTTTATCTTCGTTAAACATTTAACAAGCAGTGAAGATTAAATATAGCAAGAAATACATATTTAGAAAATCTCAAATGATTAATTTAATGGGAATTGTGTTTTAAAGTAGTTTGTGTTTGAATGTAAATCAAGATATAATTTGCATTGCTAAAGGACGCAAAGTGCGTTTTATTACTTTATCAATTTATTTACATCTTTTAAACCAAAAAGAAGTTAAAATCATTTTTTTAGATATCTCAAATATATCATTCTAAAAGTCCTTTAGTTCCACTTGTTATTGAAAAGAAAAGTAAAACTTTTAATCTCATAAGTTTTTACCTCCAAGATTGTCATTTCCAATTTAAGATTACACGCTTTAAAGTCTTTTTTTTAAAAAAAAAAAAAAGAGAGAGAATAGAAGCACACTTATTTATTAATTTGATATATATATATATATATATATATATATGTAATAAATGTCTACAATAGAGATAAAAGACGACCATGGTATCCATTGAGTTTCAAATCATGTTGATTCTAAAGAAGTTTTCATTATTAAAATAATTCAGATTTAGAGTATAAACTACTCTTTTACTCTTAATATCGTGATTTTATAGCCACATATATTTATGGTAAAATTACTCAAATGACTACCTTATGGTAGTTCCCTATCATTTATAGCTACCCTTTTAAATATTATCATTTATAGCTATGTTTTCCCAAATTAAAGTATTTTCGGATGTATTTGAAGCGTGTAAATTCAGAGAAACACAGTAAAAAAAAAAAGCATATCCCTTGATTTTAGGCTATAACGGTGGGATCATTTAATTAGTTATTAATTGGTATTTTTTTACCGTACTCTTCTACAAAATCAGATTGTAGACTTCTTTTCCATAACCGTTTTCTAATCCTTCATCCAATCTTCAACATTCAAATGTAAAAAATCAAAAATTCAAAATTTGAAAACATTCAACAGCCAATGTATTTGAAGCTTTCAATATTGATTTCATTTTTTATTAACCCATGTATTTGATAGCATAACTAATGTATTTGAAGTTTCCAATCAAATCTCATGTATCTTATATTAAATCTCATGTATTTGTGTGAGTAACAATTTGCATCACCCATGTATTTGATGAGATTAATTTGAACAAAATACATAAATATATAGAAAACTTACCATGTATTTGCATCACCGGTATATTTGAAACTAGATGAACTAATGGAATTAATTTGAACAAAATACACAAATATATAGAAAAACTTACAAAAATACATCACCGGCCAAGCCAGAACAATCGGTGGTTATATCATAGAACATACACAAATATATATATTTTTCGTCTTCTCAAAACCCTAAAAAACTTGTTGATTGGTGAGATTGGAATTGAAATTTTTGCAGAAGAGAGAAGAGAGGAAGAAGATGACTATTTCACTGGACATTCACAAATTCTTTCCTTTTTAAAAAGGTAAGAATTTACTAAAAAAGAGAGAGAATGGTAATGTATATTAAGTGATTAATATTGTTACTATTAAAAGGGGATATGGGATTGGGAGTGCTAATTTTTAGGTGTATTTGTGAAATGGTAATTGAAAGTTACTGTGTGGCTATAATAGTTAAATTAGAAAAGTATTTAGTTATTATTAGTAATTAAAATAAAAGGTAGTTATTACCACTAATTATGTATTAGAAGTAGCTATAATGCGTAAAATTCCTAAATTTATAGCTTGTTTAAAACTAGGGATGACAAAAGTAGCCCAAACCCATTTGACCCGCTCAAGCTTTAATGGGTTTGGGCTAGAGTGATTTTGAAGATGGGCTAATTTAAGCTAACCCAAGTTGGCCCATCACAAATCATCAATCCAAACTGACCCATCAAATGAGCCCAAACTGACCCATCAATTGTCCTTCATCCATAAGTATAAAAGCTTCCAAACATGGTTAACTTCTTTTTTAATTATAATTTAAATTTATTTTTGTAATATTTTTATTTTTTAAAAATGTTTATTTTTAATTTTTTTTTAGAAAAAATTATTTTTATTTTATTTTTCATTTAATTTTTTTCCTTATTTTAAATTTTTTACTGATAATGTTTTATTTTAAGTTTTAATTTTTTTTTCCCGAGGGTGTATGCTTATTAATTTTGTTTAACCTATTTTTGACCCACCCATATCCGACACATGTTTGCCACTCTTAGTTGTGTACAAGACAACCATAAAAATATATAAATAAGACAAAGGGACAAAAGAGGCTGACAAAATCACTATTCATTACGTCAGTTAACATTTAATTTAATTTTGATTTATTTTTCAGAATAAATTCGAATATAATTTATGCACCAGATAACTTATGAGAAAATATTTATGGTGAATATCTTTACTATTTTGAGTAAAAGCATAGGTTTGGTTTTTTTTTATATCAGAAAAGTATTTAAATTTGATTTTCAAAACATGTTTATTTAGAAAAGCATGAGCGAGAGAATATTTGCAACAAAAAAATATTAATATTTTTAGTTTCTTCAAAATTTTGAAAAGTAAAATTTGAAGAACATTTCAATTCAGGATAGGGTTTTTTCCTCTCAGCGCAGGTTAGCTTAGCGTGCGCACCCATGGGGAAGAGGACTCGAATCCCTACACAGAAGGCGATCGAAGCTCAGGAAGGTGGAAAAAAAGGGGATACACAGATGAAGATGAAGGACAACCAGAAGAAACTAGGTGCGAAGGGTGTAAACACTGCGGGAACACCGTCTACAGTTGCGACAATGGCAATCGTAGGTGAGGAGTCGAATGAAGTTGAACTACCATCCCAATTGGAAATTGATGAAGCGATTGTGGTTGGAAGTGGGGAAACAGGGGCGGAGGCAACGAGGGAGACGACGACTCCACCAATGAAGAAAGTAGGGTCCCAAACAATTATGCAGGAATGGGAGGAAGCAATGCAAATGTCGAACAACACTGGAAGGCAATCATGGGCGGATGAGGTAGACGCGGCAGTAGAGATGAGGGGAAAAGGCTCAATTTGGGACAATTTCGACATATCCAAAATATCCAATGCTGGGTTTAAACTCGATTTTGTGTCGCCACTCAAGGAAGGTGAGTCTCACGTATGCGAAATTGAAATTGAGGATATAACATCAAAAATTGCTTATTGGAGGAATGCGGTCGTATGCTATGTACTGGGAGCTCATCCCCCTTTCGCTGTGATGAGAGGATACATACAGAGACAGTGGGGGAAACACGGAATTAACAAAATCTCAATGATGAAAAATGGTATAGTCTTGGTGCGATTTGATAACCTGGAAGGGAAGAATGAGGTGTTACAAGGCGGGATATATCACTTTGACAATAAACCTTTCATTGTAAAAGCTTGGAATGAGGATATGGAGTTCACTCGAGAGGAGCTGTATACAGTACCAATTTGGGTGACATTTCTAGGGTTGGACTTCAAGTACTGGGGTCCTAAAGGGTTAAGTAAAATTGGAAGTCTCATTGGCAAACCTTTGATGGCAGATAAGAACACTGAAAAGAAGATTGGGTTGAATTTTGCGAGACTTCTGATTGAGGTAGATGTGGACACACCGTTGCCGGATAAGGTGTATTTTAGGAATGAGAAGGGCAACATCATCGAGTAGAAAGTTCAATACGATTGGAAGCCTGTGTTATGTAAGTATTGTAAAAACTATGGGCACTCAGAGTTAGAGTGCAGGATGAAGAAGCCTAGGTCTCCACCAAATAAACAACAACTAGTGGCGCAGACTACTCTTTTAGAGGGGAATGATTTCCCCACTCAACCAAAGCAAGTAGGGGACGAGGCAACAGCACCACTAATGGGTAAGGGCACAGAGCCAAGGAAAGGTGACACATGTGTAGCACAAGGAGGGGTTGAAGAAGGACAACTACAAGGGGCTAAAGCTAAAGAAGCAATTAGGAAGTTCCCGGAGCAACAAGATAAACGTACAGGTTGGGTGTCTCCGCTAAATACGAGCAGGATGCCTAAGGTGCAGGGGAAACAAGGGGTGTATAGTCAGAACCCTTTTGACGTGCTGAAAGGACCAAGTACAAGCCAGTCACACCAAAGCAGTCAGGTTGCACATGGGGGAGGCACTGATCTTGCCCCTAAAGGAAATGGATAACATCCTTTGTTGGAATATTAGGGGCTTGAATGCCCCTAACAAACAAAAGGAGGTAAAACTCCTATGTAATAATGAAAGTATTGGATTGGTAGCATTGTTGGAGACCAAAGTGAAAAGTAACAAAATAGAGCATGTTGCGGAAAGTATGTTTGGAGGTTGGGAATACATTACAAATTTAGACCACCACTACAATGGGAGAATATACTTGTCTTGGAGGCCGGATTACTATCAGGTTGGTCTGGTCACTGGCTCTGCTAAAAGTATTACATGTACTGTTAGGGATAAAGTATCCCAATTAGAGTTTCAGTTGACAATTGTATACGGATTCAACACCAAGGAGGAGAGAAGGGAGTTATGGAGTCAGTTGGAAAGCCTAAGTGCGGGAGTCACAACACCATGGTTGATTATGGGAGACTTTAACGTGGTACTACATGCAGATGATAGAGTTGGAGGCACACCAGTAAGTCTGAGTGAAGTTGTGGATTTTCAGGCGTGTGTTGATTCTTGCGAGTTGATTGAGTTACCACATGGAGGAAATAGGTATACTTGGAATGATAAGCATGGAGATAGTATAATCTTTTCCAAAATAGATTGGGCGTTTGTTAATAAAGAATGGTTGGATAATATGCCCGTGGTTAATGCCAATTTCCTAGTAGAGGGGATAAGTGATCATTGCCCATTGAAAATTGCAAAAGAAGGGGGAAATAACAGATCCAAGAAACCCTTCAAATACTGTAATGTCTGGGCAAAACACCCTCAGTTCCTAGATACTGTTAAGCAAGTCTGGCAAGCACCTGTGGAGGGGTGGTATATGATGCAAGTGGTTAAGAAACTTAAGCAGCTGAAGCAGAATCTCAAGAGCCTGCACAAACAACACTTTCGGAATATACTTGTTGAGGTCGAGGAAGATAGGGCAGCTTTAATACAAGCGCAGAGGAACTTACATCAAAGCCCATCTAATATCACATTGCAAAATCAAGAGAGGCAGCTATACCAGCAGTTTAGGAAGTCATCGTACCTAGCTGAGATTTTCTTGCAACAAAGAAGTAAGGCAAATTGGATAAGATTGGGAGATGATAACACAAAGTATTTTTACTCTATAATCAAGCACAAAAGGCTACAGCAAGCTATTACTCAGATTCAAGATAAGAATGGAGTATTGCAGACTGATGAGCAAGCTATAGCACGTGTGTTTGTGGATTATTATAAGGAATTGCTGGGCAGGAAGGAGCAGAATAGAAGCAAAACATTCGGGAGTTTTTTGAACAATGGACACACACTCTCAATAGTACAACAGATGGAACTGATCAGACCATACTCAGCTCAGGAAGTGAAGCAAGCCATGTTCAGTATTGATATAAATAAGAGCCCCGAACCAGATGGTTATAGCAGCGGTTTCTTTAGAGAATCATGGAGTTTGGTGGGAAATGATGTTACCCAAGCAGTCCTACAATTCATGGAGAATGGTAAATTACTAAAACAGATTAATTCCACTATAATCTCGCTAATTCCCAAAGTTTCGGTACCTGTAGTTGCCAGCCAGTTCAGGCTAATATCTTGTTGCAATGTTATCTACAAGTGTATCTCCAAGTTGCTGTGTTTGAGGTTGAAGAAAACTCTTACTAGCCTTGTGTCAGACAACCAAGCAGCATTCGTAGAAGGCAAATCATTAGTGCATAATGTACTGATTTGCCATGACTTGTTGAGACATTATAATAGGAAAGCAGCATCTCCTAGGTGTCTCATGAAGATTGATCTGAGGAAGGCATACGACATGGTAAGTTGGGATTTTATTGAGGAAGCCTTGAGAGGATTTGGTTTTCCAGAAACATTTACTAATCTGGTCATGACTTGTGTTACAACCACTAAATTCTCAGTAAAAGTAAATGGGGAAGGGCATGGATATTTTGAAGGGAAAAGGGGTCTCAGACAAGGTGACCCCATATCACCCCTTTTGTTTGTACTTGTCATGGAGTATCTGTCAAGAATTCTTAGGAAAATGAGTGAATTACCTGACTTTCGATTCCACCCTATGTGTAAAAGTACTAGACTGACTCATTTGATCTTTGCAGACGATCTTATGATCTTTTGCAAAGGGAACATAAGATCAGTTTCTAGAGTAATGGAGGCACTCAAGCACTTCAGTGGTGTTACGGGGCTGCTAGCAAATTTGGATAAGTCCAATATCTTCATAGCTGGAGTAGAAGACAAAATTAAGGAGGAAATTATTAGTACAACTGGGTTCTCTATGGGAGTCTTGCCTATGAAATATTTAGGACTGCCACTTACTTCCAAGAAATGGAATAGCATGGACTGCCAACAGTTAGTGAATATGATTACCAGTCGAATTCATGATGCATATGCTAAGCACTTGTCCTACGCTGGAAGATTACAAATTATAATGGTAGTGCTGTTTTCAATATATAACTTTTGGGGTGCGGTATTTATACTGCCCCAGAGTGTACTGAAGGAGATAGACAAAAAATGTAGGGAGTTTCTATGGGGAGCTTTTGAAGAGAAAAGGAAAATTGCTTTGGTAGCATGGGACAAAATCTGTATGCCGAAGAAGAATGGGGGACTTAACATTAAAAGGTGTAGTAAATGGAACATTGCTTCTGTAGGAAAACTACTTTGGCAAGTGGCAAGCAAAAAAGATATCCTGTGGGTGAAATGGGTTAATGGCATCTATCTAAAGTCTGAGGAGAACATATGGGAACATACACCACCTGGGGATTGTAGTTGGTACTGGAAGAAGTTAAATTCCTTGAAGACTCAAATGGTTGACTGGTATCAAGGAGATAGGTATAAACTTACCCCAACAGGCGCTTACTCTGTTTCAAGAAGCTACGAGACTATGCTGGGGACTATGTCAAGGTTTGGGGAAGCAGATCTGGTGTGGAGTAAAATCATGATACCTAGGCAGAGGATGATAGTGTGGTTAGCATGCCAAAATAGACTACTCACCAAAGAGAGACTAACAAGGCTGAACATACAGGTAGACGATCAGACCTGCTGTCTGTGTGATGCAGCAGTGATAGAAACGCAGCGCCACTTGTTTGCTGATTGCCAATGGATTTCAGGAATCAGGAACACACTGAGTACATGGCTGGGTATTCCCATACTGTGCCGAGGAGTACATGACACAATTAGATGGATTAAAAGAAGACGATGGAAGCAGTTCCAGAAGGAGATAGTCACAGCAATTTGGGGAGCATTGATATACTACACATGGCAAGCAAGAAATTGGAAAATATTCAAGGAAGCAAATGTAAACAAAGAGTTTGTTACCGTACAGATACAAAAGGAGGTCAGGGAAAGATTAGGCATGCTAAAGTGTTCAAAAAGAGCCCGTAGGTGTCAAATTTTGATTCAGAAATTATGTAACTAGTTCTGGTGGCTCGAGGTCTAGTATTGTCAAGACAACCTTCCTAGAAGGTGGTCAAGAACACTAGATGCTCCTTAGGATGTAATGTTTATTTGTTTGTTATGGTAATAATTCACATTTCATTACCAAAATTTTTTTTTTGAAAAGTTGGGTTAAGTTGGGCGGGTTAGGTTATGACCCCTCATTTAACCCATCTTGACCCAACCCATCTTAGCCCAAATAAGTTTTAGACAGGGTTGGGTTTTGGCCCATTTATAGGTTAAGTCCATCTTGACCCACCCAACTTTAGCCCAAATAGCCCATTTGCCACCCCTATTTAAACCTACAAGTCTCCAAAAACTTTCGTTCTTTTTTTTTAAAAAAAAAATTGTGTCTAGTCAAACAAGTTCACGTAAAATGAAATTGAGAAACTATAGAGTACATTTGTTAATTTGATACATACATTATAAATATAATGTTAAGGTTGGAAAAAAGTGACAAATTTTTTGAAACGTTCATTATGACCATCGAGAATTTGTTGATTACAATAAGAAAACATTCAATGGTATGCTAAAGAGATGCAGTTTCTAACCGTACATTACTGATCCTCGTCTTATTACTAAGAAAAAAAGGTCTAAGCATCAAAATAAAGGATAGTTTTCAAACCGCGCGTTACCAACCCTCCAAAAAGAAAATATCTAAGGGTCAAGGGGAGGGAAGAAAAAGAAGAAAAATGACAATAATATGTCAATTTCTGCCGACTACACACCCCTACAAAAGTTCCTAAAACACAAAAGACACTAAACAAGTCAAACCAAAGCCACCCCTTTAGAAACAAATTGAATCATGCCACAAATCAAGAAACTCACGCAATTGCTCCCACAATTTCACATCAAAGCTTCGATGATCAAAACCTTCTCCCTTCCTTAATTTCTTATGATGCAATTTCTAAAATTTGATGAGACATTTTTTACCATTTATTTGGTTATTACAATTCATATCAAATCTAACAAAATATTTGATAGAGCCACTCATAACCAATTCATATCAAATTTAAGAAAATATTTGATTGAGCCACTCATTTAAAAATGTAACTTAGGGACCTGCGGGACCTGAGAATACATTTACTAATTAGATACATACATAAGATAATGTCTAGAGTCCGAATAAATGAACTAAATTTTAAATCGTGTCTTACTAACCCTCGAGCACTTACGAATTGTTAAAGAGAAAATGTCTAGGGATCATGGGAAGAGAATAAAAGAAGAAAAATAACAATAGTATGCCAATTTCTTCCTACTACACACATCCCTACAAAGTTCCTAAACACAATAGACACAAAACAAATCAAATCAAAGCCACCCCTTTTAGAAACAAATTGAATTGTGCCACCAATCAAGAAACACAGACATCACTCCCAGAAATTCACATCAAAGCTTCCATGATCGAAACCTTCTCTCTTCCTTAATTTATTGTGTTGCAATATTTAGAATTTGGTGCCTTTTATAACATTTCTCTGGTTATTACAATTCATGTCAAATCGAACAAAATATTTGACAGAGATGCCCACATAAATTGTAAAGTAGGGCCAGAGAGTACATTTATTAATTAGATGCATACACAGCATAATGTCTCGAGCTCGAGTAAATGGACTAAATTCCGAACCGTGTGTTACTAGGAAGATTTAACTTATGGTGGCAAATAAGTCTACTAATTAGAAATGGTGACAAGTGTGACTTTGACCAGCCAAAGTCAAACTTGTCATAAAAAAAAGATTAAGTTAAATGGGACTGAATTATAATTTTAAAAACTTTTTAATCTTTTACAAAATATAAAAAGACTCCAACTTAATCCCAAAAAACCCACTAGCCCCCTTCTCCTCCCCCCACCACTCCCCCCCCCCCCCCCCCACCAACCCCAAATTTTTTTCGTTTAAAAAAAATTTAAAATTTTTTTATTCGCTTAATCACCAGCCCCCCTGCTCCCCCCTCCCCCCCTCCCAACACCAATACTTTTTTTAAAAAAAAGTTTTAATTTTTTTTATTTGCTTTTTCATCAGCCCCCCTGCTCCCACCCCTGCTCCGCCCCCTCCCCGCTAGCACCAATTTTTTTTTTAAAAAAAAAAGTTTAAAATTTTTTTATTTGCTTTTTCACCAGCCACCCTGCTCCCACCCCTCCTCCGCCCCCTCCCCCACCTCTCCCCCGCTCCCCAGCCTCAATTTTTTTTTAAAAAAAGTTTTAAATTTTTTTATTTGCTTTTCCACTAGCTCCCCCCACTCAACATCCTCCCACCCCGCCCCCCTCCCCCACCCAAAAATGATTTTTTTTTTAAAAGTTTTGATTTTCTTTATTTGTTTTTTCATCCCCCCCTCCTCCTCCCAACCCTCCCATCGCCCCCCCCCCCCCCCCCCCAACCCCATTTTTTTTTAACAGCCCCCACTCCGCCTCCTCCCACCCCTTACCCCCTCCCCCCACCCCCACCCCCAAATATTTTTTTTAAAAAGTTAGAAAAGTTTTTTTTTTGCACCCACCACCCTCCCAAAAAAATTGTTTTAAAAAAGGAAGTTTTGCAAAGTTTTTGTTTTTGTTTTTTTTTGCACCCCCCCACCCCCAACCCAAAAAAATAATTTTTTTTGAAAAGAAGTTTTTGATTTTTTTTATTTTTTTTTTGGTTTCTTACTTCCCCCACCCACCCCCAAAAAAAATTTGTTTAAAAAAAAAAAGGTTTTGAAAAGTTTTTATTTTTGGTTTTTTGCACACCCCACCCACTCCAAAAAAAAATCTTGAAAGGAATTTTTTTTATTTTTTTTATTTTTTTTTGGGTTTAGGAAAAGTTTGGATAAAATTCAAGTTGTTGTTGTGTATTTGTAGTGAAATAGATGGTTTTTCTATTGTTGTCCTGGTATGGTTCAGGGTTTAGGAAAATATATCCAACATATAGTTTTTTGTTCTTGTCCTGGTATTTATCTGGTTCTGTTTGTAGAAGATAACCAATAGATTTGTAGTTGTTGCAACAAGTTCTACACTTTTTGCAACAAGTAGACAATCTGTTGCAACGACTCACTAATCTGTTGGACATAGCTTCAGTTATTTGTTTCTATTTTGTAGAAGATATCCAACAAATTTGTAGTTGTTGCAAGAAGGTCTACACTTATTGTAACAACTAGACAATCTGTTGCAACAACTACAAATCTATTGGACATAGCTTCGGTTATTTGGTTCTGTTTGTATATCCTACAGATTTGTAGTTGTTGCAACAAGTTCTACACTTGCTGCAAAAAGTAGACAATCTGTTGTAACAACTACAAATCTATCGGACATAGCTTCGGTTATTTGGTTCTGTTTGTAGAAGATATCCAACAGATTTGTAGTTGTTGCAACAAGTGTAGTGCAACAAGTTCTACACTTGTTGCAATAAGTAGACAACCTATTTATGAATCAGAAAATGTTGAGGAAAGATATAGTCAAATTGACAGCCAAATTAATAATCGATCCTCAGAAAGAGATGAAGAACAGAGGCTAGAAGCAGTAGATACAAATGAAGAAAGTGAAGAAGAAGTAGAAGATAAAGAAACTAATGATGGAAACGAAGGAGATGGAGTAGATCAAGGAAATCTGTTACGCCCCAGAAAGCAGTTGCTAAACAAATTATTACTTAAATTGTGGTATTTGGAGCCAAGGTGTCTATTGAACAATTTCTGTTTATGAACTTATTTATTTTGCTTACTAATTGTTGCAACAGATGCATACAGTTGTTGAAGAAGTTGCAATAAGTTACTAATTTATTTCAACAAGTTACTAATCTGTTTCAACAAGTTACTAATCTTTTTGAACAAATTGCTTAGTTGTTACAACAAATTACTTACCTTGTTGAAAAAAATCAAACAATTGTTTAAATTATTGCAAAAACTAAAAAAATATGTCACAACAGATGAGTTAATTTTTGCAACAGCTCATACATTTGTCGAAGAAGTTGCAACAGGTTACTAATCTGTTTCAATAGATGGATCAGATGTTTAAGCAAGTTGCGTAGTTGTTGCAACAACTTACTCACATTTTGCAGCAGGTATCTCATATGTTGCAACAACTTACTCATATGTTGCCGCAGGTATCTCATATGTTGCAACAACTCCTCCATTATTGCAACATATTCACGATATTGATCACATTGAACTCCTTTGTTTATACTGAATAACATTGAATTCATTTTTTTATCACTAACTATGGTCGAATAAAGTACTTCGCATCAAATCACTCTAATGATCACTCGATTTAGCAAGAATGCACCTAGAATTGCCCATCTAATCCATGAAATTACTATCTAATCCATTAAGGATATTAGTAGACATATATATTTATCTCTAAATACCATTTATTTTCTTTGTTTAACACTAAATATGGGTGAATCAAGTAGTTCGCATTAAATCACTCTAATGATCACTCGATTTAGTGCATACTGACTTAGTAAATCATTTTTCTTGACTAAAAATACATCAAATTGATTAACTATTATACATTGATCACTAAATATCGTTGATTTCCTTTGTTTATCACTAAATATGGGTGAATCAAGTAGTTCATATCAATTCACTCTAATGATCACTCGATTTAGTACATATTGGCTTAGTAGACCATCTTGCCTGACTCAAAATACATCAAATTGATTAAGTATTATACATTGATCATTAAATATCATTGATTTCCTTTGTTTATTACTAAATATGTGTTATATCCCGTGTTTTTGCGCATTTGGAAAATTTGGAATAATCTTGCCTTGTAGGAAATAAGGCTATGTTTTATTTTATTCAACATATGTGTGATATTCATGAAAAATATTGATGCGGAAATACGGAGGAAGGACAAGGGAAAAATTGAAATTTCAGAAATTAGTTTCGGGAATTACAAATAAAATTCATCAATTATTAGGCTCAAAAAAATAAGAGTAATTGAGGCCCAAAGCAAGGGGGTGGCCGGCCATGGTAAAATAAAAAGAGCCCAAGCCCATGTTATTAAAATCATGTGATAAATAACTTAAAGGGGACTTATTCTTCATTCATATTCAAGAAATTTCAAGAAAAAAAAAGAGTGAGAGCCAAGACAAGGCCATACGGCCATTAAGAGAAAAATTGAAAAAAATTCCAAGTCCTTCAATTGTGATCCTAAAATCTCTTTCTTTTTGAATTCTTATTAAGTTCAGGACGCTCTCCAACGTGGTATAATTAGTTAAGCGAGAGAACTACGTTTTGCGGCAAGTGGAAATTTGAAGAAAAGGTATGATTCTATTCTTTTATGTTATGGAAGAAGTGTATATGTTATAATGATTGGAATTAGATGAGAATTATGGAATTGTGGTGTGTGGGTGCATGGCGTGTGTGTGTGTGGAGTGTGTGCATGGTCGTGAGCCATGGTGGTGAAGGGGAGAGATGAATTAAATTTTATTTAGTTTGTTAGTTGTGTCGTTGTGACATTTATGACGTAAATAAAGGTTTAACGAGTTGAGTTGGCATTGAAATTGGTTGTAGGTTGTTATGGGAAATTATGTGGTTTTTATATAATTTTTATATAATTATGAAAGTAAGATTCTAAATGTGAATTATGGTTGTTGTTAATGAACTTGGAAGAAAACAATGCGATTTGGTAGTTTCGTTGCATTTGTAGAAGTTTCGGATGGAATATGGAATTGGCGGGATGGCTTGAATCCTTGAATAGTGTTTGAAATACTATTGAATTATGTTTGAGTAATCTTGAGTTAGTTAATGAATATGGAAAAATGTTGATATTAGTTTGATAGTGTGAAGTTGGAATGGAAGTGTTGCATTATGTAGAAAAGAAGAATAAGTATGTTGAATGTGTTTTTATTGTGGTTGTTGATGTTGTTGGGATTGTTATGGGTGTTGATTGTTGATGTCATGGCCGAGTAAATTCTCGGGGATGTTGAATTTATAGGGGAAATGCTGCCGAAATTTCGGTAGACAATATGAATTTAAGATTGAAATTCTAAAAGCGTATAACTCACATTTGGTAACTATGACCAATTGTAGATTTTGGAGGAAACGGGAGTTGAGTTTGGGCGAGCGTAAGACGCAAGTAAGGTATGTAAAGCCCCACCTTTTCTTCTTTTGGCATGTCCTAGGTATACTAGGTTTGGATTTGAGCCTCGGGGAATATTCTGTTCATAGAAATCCGAGTTTACTTTTAGCACTATTCCATTCAGTAAAATTGAATTAGAACTTTGACATTTTGTTGGAAAGAAAGTTCAAACATTCGTAACTTTCATAAACATGACCGAATCACCCCTAAGCTTTCATGAATGACTCCATAAGGTCTAATGTTTGTAAATTACGTACGCCACCTCGACTTGACCCGAGGTGGGCCCACTAGTCCCGAGACCTCCTTCGTTTGTCTTACTTGATCTATTTTTGTATGATATAAAAAGGGAACTTTTACCTATGGATTTAAGGCTCCGTTTGATTTTCTCCATAAGTTATTTGAAAGCTCCTTAACGTGAATGATATTAAATTTTCAGAAAATGGCTTAGGAGGTATTTTCCGAAAGTTTTGTAAATCTAAAGGCTCACACCTTTTATATACTAACTCCGACAGACTCGATACTTACTTTGAGCTTTCTGATCTCAACATATATGTATGTGTATTTATTTGTCAAGCCTTGGAATTTAATTGTGTATATGCATATGGTTTCCGCACTACTCTGCTCGTGCCTACTACTATGATATCGTTCGCCGGTTCTCGGGCCGGTTTTGTGATCGTGCGCACTATGACATATTCGGCAATATGATGTGTTACGGTTCCTGAGACCTCGCCATAGGGCCGGGTACCATATGCATACGGCGTTATGATGTGATATGGCATTCGTTATGATTTGATGATATGATGTGTATGATGATACGATATGTTCGGGGTTTGTACGGAGATTTGAAACCTTCTGGAGTATGCTGTGCTGTGGCACCAGCGTCGGAGTAGTTACCACGTTCCTGAGCCTTATGCATGATTTTTATTTGCATTATGTATACATATGTTTTCAGCACGGATTTTGATGTACTGGTTCGGTATTCACTTCCTGTACCCTTTTATGTCAGTCATGGTTTGGATTTCTGTACTCTATACTTTACATACTCAGTACATCTTTCGTACTGACCCCCTTTCTTCGAGGGCTGCGTTTCATGCCCGCAGGTACAGAGGTTCGTGATCCGCCAGAGTAGGACACACATTCTGCTACTACAGAGTGCTCCTTTCCATTCGGAGCCCATCTTTTGGTATATATCTTCTGTCATGTATATGTTTCTGTATATTCGACTATTTGGGTACGGCGGGGCCCTGTCCCGTCATATGTTTCCGTTTTGGTTTGTAGAGGCCTATAGTCATATATGTGGGTCGTGGGTCCTATGTGTGTTCGCTTTGTTTATGATTTGCGTCTTAATGCGGTCCTGTCTGTTATGGCGGCCATGGTGGCCCATATGTTTGTATATGTGCATATATTCGGCGATGTGTATTCCGCCGCCCCTTTTGGCTTTGATATGATATCTTTGCACGCGCGACCGCTTAAGATAATATTTGATTTCAAATCTGTTTAAAATGATTAATATGAAATCTGAGTTAAATTAGAATATGACGAGTTAGTATGTAAGTTTGTTTGGGGTGTCCAAATAGGGCACCAGTCGCGGCCCACGGAGCTGGGTCGTGACAAAAGTGGTATCAGAGCGGTTTGTCCTCGGAATGTCTACAGGTCGTGTCTAGTAGAGTCTTGTTTATCGGTGTGTTGTGCACCACATCTATAAACAGGAGGCTACAAGACATTTAGGGTGTTACCTTTCTTTGAATCTTAGATCGTGCGATAGAGCTGTGCTGTTAGGATGACTCCTTTCTGACCAGTTGTTGTGTTTTTCAGTGATGCCTCCGAAGAAGGCGACGGCTGCCCAGAAGGGCAAGGCGGTGGTAGGAGAGACCAGTCAGGTGCAGAGAGTTACTCGGGCTCGTGCTAAGGATTTGCCCGATGTTTTGCCCTAGTCAGAGGGTTCTGCTACACCACCAGCGGAGGAGCCTGGAGCAGGCCAATCATTAGCTCCAGAGGCTCCAGCGCCCAGGCCTCCAGCTCCTCAGCCAGGGGCGGAGGATAGGGCGATGAGGGAGGCTGTACAGTTGCTGACGACATTGGTGGCAAGACAGGCTCGCAGACGCGGGCTGAGAGGTGATGATGATGACATGCGTGATAGCATGAGGGTCTGTGATTTTCTGACATGTAGTCCCCCAGTGTTTTTCGGGTATAAGCTCGAGGAGGCCCCAGGATTTTATTCGGCAGATGCGGCGCTCATTGGGACTGGTCAGGGCTTCAGAGACCGAGTCCGCTGAGTTAGCTTCGCACAGATTACGAGATGTCGCGGCTAATTAGTATGAGTCCTGGGAGCTGTCTAGAGGTGAGGGTGCTCCCCCAGCTATATGGGACGAGTTTGTGGCCGCTTTTCTCCGCCACTTTTTGCCCCCGGAGCTGCGGAGGGCGAGGGTTGATAGATTTTTGCAGTTGCGGCAGAGAGGTCGGAGTGTTCGTGAGTATAATTTGGAGTTTGATTCTCTGGCTCGATATGCACCTACTATAGTAGCGGATATGGCTGACCGGATGCACCGGTACGTGATGGGGTTGGACCGCTACTTGGTTGACAGCTGCATGGCGATGGCATCACAGACTGATATGGACATCGCCCGGTTACAGGCTTACGCTCAGGGGATGGAGGGCCGGCATAGGGGAGATCAGCCCGGTAGGGATCGAGATAGGAGGCAACCCAAGAGGGCTAGATCAGCGGGATATTCTGGAGATTTCTGAGGCGGGCAGCCTCAGCAGCAGCAATCTGCCAGATATCCTCCTCCGCCCAGCCGGGGTACACAGTCCGCCGGCGGACGCTTTGATAGTGCAGGGCCGTCTGGGGTTGGTCAGGGTTCCAGAGTAACAGGTTCGCAGATGACCAGGGGTTCCAGCCAGTCCAGACCACCCAGGCCCCGTTGTTCTTATTGTGGGAGATCGCACCCAGGGGAGTGCTACCGAGCCACAAGAGCTTGTTTTTCTTGCGGCCGTCAGGGCCATATCATGCGAGATTGTCCGTTGGCGAGTGGTTCTGGTAGTACAGTTCAGCAGACGGGATCAGCCGCTGGTTCATCCTCTACTCCCTCAGCTATGCGCCCTACGGGGCGAGGTATGCCGGCACCGGTGGGCCGCGGTCGAGGCCGTGGCAGTGTTTCAGATTCTAGCGGTTCGAACCGCATATATGCATTGGCTAGCCTCCAGGACCAGGAGGCTTCGCCAAATGTTGTCACAGGTACATTACTGGTTTTCTCCCGATCTGTATATGCATTGATTGATCCTGGTTCTACTTTATCATATATCTCTCCGCTCGTTGCTAGTAAAATTGGAATAACACCCGAACCTATAGAACCATTCGAAGTGGCTACACCGGTTGGGGACTTTATAATAGCGAGGCAGGTATATAAAGATTGTTCTGTGATTATATGTGACCGTTGCACTAAAGCTGATTTGGTAGAATTAGATATGCTGGAATTTGATGTTATTATGGGCATGGACTGGTTAGCTTCTTGTTATGCTAATGTCGACTGCCAGAAAAAGGTAGTTCGTTTCCAGTTTCCAGGGGAACCAGTTATAGAGTGGTCAGGGAGTACAGCATCGCCGAGGGGTAAGTTTATTTCATACCTCAAGGCTAAGAAGATGATTCAGAAAGGCTATATCTATCATTTGGTCCGTGTGCACGATACTAAAGCCGAGACCCCTACTCTTCAGTCAGTTCTGGTTGTAAATGAATTCCCCGATGTATTCCCAGATGAGCTTCCAGGTCTTCCGCCTGAGCGGGAGATAGATTTCACGATAGATTTGTTGCCAGATACACAGCCCATATCTATCCCTCCTTACAGGATGGCACCGGCAGAATTGAAAGAACAGCTGAAAGACATGTTGGATAAAGGCTTCATCAGACCCAGTACATCACCCTGGGGAGCGCCGGTATTATTTGTAAGAAAGAAAGACGGGTCACTGCGAATGTGTATTGATTATCGACATCTGAATAAGGTGACTATAAAGAATAAATATCCCCTCTCCCGGATTGATGATTTATTTGATCAGTTGCAGGGTGCCAAATATTTTTCGAAGATAGATTTGCTCTCGGGCTATCATCAGGTACGGGTACGAGAGGCAGATATTCCGAAAACTGCATTCAGGACCTGGTACGGGCATTATGAATTCAGAGTGATGTCTTTTGGGCTGACTAATGCTCCAGCGGTATTTATGGATTTAATGAATCGGGCATTCCGGTCGTTCCTTGATATGTTCGTGATTGTATTTATTGATGATATTTTGGTTTATTCACGATCAGCAGAGGAACATTCAGATCATCTGAGAACAGTACTTGGCACACTTTGGCAACAAAAATTATATGCTAAATTTTCCAAATGTGAATTCTGGTTGACCTCGGTGGCATTCTTGGGGCATATTGTCGGAGCAGATGGTATTCAGGTTGATACACAGAAGATTGAAGCTGTACAGATTTGGCCTAGGCCTACTACACCGACAGAGGTACGCAGTTTTCTAGGGTTGGCCTGATATTACAGAAGATTTGTGGAGAATTTTGCTTCTATTGCGGCACCATTAACAAAGCTCACTCAGAAAGCAGCAAAATTTCAGTGGACTGATGCCTGTGAGCGCAGCTTCCAGATGCTGAAGGAAAAATTAATTACAGCTCCAGTTTTAGCTCTTACAGAAAGGTCAGACGGGTACGTTATTTATTGTGATGCTTCTGGTATTGGGATAGGTTGTGTGTTAATGCAGCACGGTCAAGTCATAGCATATGGTTCCCGGCAGCTCAGACCGCACGAGAAGAATTATCCCACTCATGATCTGGAATTAGCCGCGGTGATTTATACTTTGAAGATATGGCGGCATTACTTATATGGGGTCCACGTTGATATTTATACGGACCATAAGATCCTCCAGTATATTTTTAAGCAAAAGGAGCTGAATTTGCGGCAGAGAAGATGGCTTGAGTTATTGAAAGATTATGACGTCGATATTTTGTATCATCATGGGAAAGCCAATGTGGTAGCTGATGCACTTAGCCGCAAGTCCATGGGCAGTTTGACTGATGTACAGCCTGACAAGAAAGAATTGGTTCGTGAAATTCATCAGTTAGCCAGCCTCGGAGTCCGTTTGGCAGATTCTGGAGATATTGGGGTTTCTGTTCGAGGAGTTGCTGAATCATCAATTATGGAAGAGGTGAAGCGGCGTCAGTTCGAAGATCCCGTTCTGGTACAGTACAGAAATGTGGCCCTTAATAAAGAAAAGACTCAGTTCGAAATTTCGCCTGAAGGGGTATTATTATATGGAGGCAGATTATGTGTACCGGACGTGGCAGGGCTACGGCGGCAAATCATGGGCGAAGCACATAATGCTCGGTATTCTGTTCATCCTGGTTCCACTAAAATGTACCATGATCTTAAATGTCTATACTGGTGGGACGGTATGAAAAGAGACATTGCAAAGTTCGTTGGCCAATGCCCAAATTGTCAGCAAGTCAAGATCGAGCATCAAAAGCCCGGCGGGTTACTACAGGAAATGGAAATTCCAGCTTGGAAATGGGAAATGATTAATATGGATTTCGTTGTAGGGTTGCCGCGCACTCCACGCAGGTACGATTCTATTTGGGTTATTGTGGATAGATTGACGAAAACAGCCCATTTTCTTCCGGTCAGGACTACCTATTTGGCTGAGGATTATGCTAGATTGTATATTAAAGAGATAGTAAGACTTCACGGAGTCCCTATATCTATGATAACCGACAGAGGTGCCCAGTTTACGGCTAACTTCTGGAGGTCGTTCCAAGAAGGATTGGGGACTCAGGTAAGTCTTAGCACAGCATTTCATCCTCAGTCCGACGGACAGGCCGAACACATTATTCAGACCCTGGAAGATATGCTGCGGGCCTGTGTTATTGATTTCAAAAGCAGCTGGGATGATCATTTGCCGCTTATTGAATTTGCTTATAATAATAGTTATCATTCCAGCATTCAGATGGCGCCGTACGAAGCCCTATATGGTAGAAAATGCAGGTCTCCGATTGGTTGGTTCGATGTGGGCGAAACTAAATTAATTGGGCCGGATGTGATTCAGCAAGCAGTTGATAAGGTGAAACTTATTCGGGAACGATTATTAGCTGCCCAGAGCTGACAGAAGTCGTATGCCGATAAATGACGTTGACCGTTAGAGGCCCAGATTGGCGACTGGGTATTTCTGAAGGTGTCGCCTATGAAGGGTGTAATGAGATTCGGTAAAAGGGGTAAGCTTAGTCCGCGGTATATCGGGCCGTATCAGACTATTCGAAAGATAGGCGAGGTCGCCTATGAGCTAGACTTACCATCCGATCTGGAGGCAGTACACCCGGCATTTCATGTATCTATACTCCGTAAGTGTGTTGGTGACCCTTCCAAAATATTTCCAGTAGAGGATATTCAGGTTACGGAGGACTTATCTTATGAAGAGCAACCTGTAGCTATTCTGGATCGTCAGGTGAGGAGGCTGCGTACTAAAGACATACCCTCTGTTAAGGTCGTATGGCGAAACAATAACAGAGAAGAAATGACCTGGGAAGCAGAAGACGAAATGAAGAAGAAATATCCTCACCTGTTCCCTGTGTCTCCAGGTAAAATTTAAATTCTGTAATTGATTACATTAATCAGTAAATACTTTATATGTGCTACCCATATAAAGGACCTCCCCTAAAACGTTTGTAAAATCTATAAGGCTAATTTAACATTCGAGGACGAATGTTCTAAAGGGGGGGAGAATGTTATATCCCGTGTTTTTGCGCATTTGGAAAATTTGGAATAATCTTGCCTTGTAGGAAATAAGGCTATGTTTTATTTTATTCAACATATGTGTGATATTCATGAAAAATATTGATGCGGAAATACGGAGGAAGGCCAAGGGCAAAATTGAAATTTCGGAAACTAGTTTCGGGAATTACAATAAGATTCATCAATTATTGGGCTAAAAAAAATAAGAGTAATTGAGGCCCAAAGCAAGGGGGTGGCCGGCTATGTTAAAATAAAAAGGGCCCAAGCCCATGTTATTAAAATCATGTGATAAATAACTTAAAGGGGACTTATTCTTCATTCATATTCAAGAAAGTTCAAGAAAAAAAAAAGAGTGAGAGCCAAGACAAGGCCATACGACCATTAAGAGAAAAATTGAAAAAAATTCCAAGTCCTTCAATTGTGATCCTAAAATCTCTTTCCTTTTGAATTCTTATTAAGTTCAGGACGCTCTCCAACGTGGTATAATTAGTTAAGCGAGAGAACTACGTTTTGCGGCAAGTGGAAATTTGAAGAAAAGGTATGATTCTATACTTTTATGTTATGGAAGAAGTATATATGTTATAATGATTGGAATTAGATGAGAATTATGGAATTGTGGTGTGTGGGTGCATGGCGTGTGTGTGTGTGGAGTGTGTGCATGGCCGTGAGCCATGGTGGTGAAGGGGAGAGATGAATTAAATTTTATTTAGTTTGTTAGTTGTGTCGTTGTGACATTTATGACGTAAATAAAGGTTTAACGAGTTGAGTTGGCATTGAAATTGGTTGTAGGTTGTTATGGGAAATTATGTGGTTTTTATATAATTTTTATATAATTATGAAAGTAAGATTCTAAATGTGAATTATGGTTGTTGTTAATGAACTTGGAAGATAACAATGCGATTTGATAGTTTCGTTGCATTTGTAGAAGTTTCGGATGGAATATGGAATTGGCGGGATGGCTTGAATCATTGAATATTGTTTGAAATACTATTGAATTATGTTTGAGTAATCTTGAGTTAGTTAATGAACATGGAAAAATTTTGATATTAGTTTGATAGTGTGAAGTTGGAATGGAAATGTTGCATTATGTAGAAAAGAAGAATAAGTATGTTGAATGTGTTTTATTGTGGTTGTTGATGTTGTTGGGATTGTTATGGGTGTTGATTGTTGATGTCATGGCCGAGTAAATTCTCGGGGATGTTGAATTTATAGGGGAAATGCTGCCGAAATTTCGGTAGACAATATGAATTTAAGATTGAAATTCTAAAAGCGTATAACTCACATTTGGTAACTATGACCAATTGTAGATTTTGGAGGAAACGAGAGGTGAGTTTGGGCGAGCGTAAGACGCAAGTAAGGTATGTAAAGCCCCACCTTTTCTTCTTTTGGCATGTCCTAGGTATACTAGGTTTGGATTTGAGCCTCGGGGAATATTCTGTTCATAGAAATCCGAGTTTACTTTTAGCACTATTCCATTCAGTAAAATTGAATTAGAACTTTGACATTTTGTTGGAAAGAATGTTCAAACATTCGTAACTTTCATAAACATGACCGAATCACCCCTAAGCTTTCATGAATGACTCCATAAGGTCTAATGTTTGTAAATTACGTACGCCACCTCGACTTGACCCGAGGTGGGCCCACTAGTCCCGAGACCTCCTTCGTTTGTCTTACTTGATCTATTTTTGTATGATATAAAAAGGGGACTTTTACCTATGGATTTAAGGCTCCGTTTGATTTGCTCCATGAGTTATTTGAAAGCTCCTTAACGTGAATGATATTAAATTTTCAGAAAATGGCTTAGGAGGTATTTTCCGAAAGTTTTGTAAATCTAAAGGCTCACACCTTTTATATACTAACTCCGACAGACTCGATACTTACTTTGAGCTTTCTGATCTCAACATATATGTATGTGTATTTATTTGTCGAGCCTTGGAATTTAATTGTGTATATGCATATGGTTTCCGCACTACTCTGCTCGTGCCTACTACTATGATATCGTTCGCCGGTTCCCGGGCCGGTTTTGTGATCGTGCGCACTATGACATATTCGGCAGTATGATGTGTTACGGTTCCTAAGAGGTCCATAGGGTCGGGTACCGTTTGCATACGGCGTTATGATGTGATATGGCATTCGTTATGATTTGATGATATGATGTGTGTTGACACCCAATTTTGTCCCTCTTTTATTTAATTTACTCGGGTTTCTAAATTTACTGACGAGCTAAATACTTTATTTTTTACAATATTTTATTGCTATTACTATTAATATCACTACTTTTATTTTCAACATTATGAGCATTACTTTATCACAAATGTTAAACGGTTAGTCATCGTTTCGTTTTCGGGTTTGGACTCGTTAAATTAATTACAAGACAACGCTTTGTTAAATCATTATTTTTTATATATTAATTGTCTTCGCATAATATATGTTGTACTAGTTATTAAATTAGAAGTCCAAGAATAATTAAATAGAGGGGAAAGACCAACAATTTCAGCCAAATAAATGGCCCAAATAATCAGCCCACACGTTTTAATCGAACCAGTCCATGTCTTCAACAGACCAGCCCACATTATTCCCTACCCAAAAAAATAATTCAGCCCATTACCTATTTCCTACCCGGTCCAGCCCACACCACATCATCAGACCCGACCCATTTTTTATTTCCTAAACCTAAAACCCTTCATGCCTCCCTTCTCTTCCTCTTTCCCTCCCCATTTTCTCTCTCTCTCTCTCTCTCTCCTCCTTCCTCAAAAAACCCTAGCCGCTCCCCTTTCTCTTTCATCGTCACCTCCATCCTCACCCACGTTACCTGCTCCTCTCCACTTCCCCTTGTCCCCCACGCCTCTGTCTCCTCTGTTCCCCGCTCTTCTCTCTTATACGCTCCTCTCTCTCCTCACTCTATAAATTTAGAAGGATTACTCAGTTGAAAGGGGGATTTTCTCAGGTTTTCGGAGGATACACAAGTTTCCTATCCTCAAGTCTTAAGCTTCGTTTCTACTCTAGTCTTGATTTTCTTTTAAAATCAGAAAAAACCTTCTGTCGAAAATATAAGATTTGGGACTGAAATCCTCATCGAAAAGATAGCCTCGTTCTGAAAAATAGCCACATATTACTCTATTTTCACTTTCCAATCTGAAGCTTTAGTTACTTTAATCGATTTCGAGCTCGTCGTGTTCGAGTAGATTCGTGACCGTCGACACCCACTTCACTGCACCCACAAAAGCTCACGAGTCCAAGCGACTTGTCATATTCTCCCGCATTTTGGCGTTGGGCCAAAAGCTCAACACGACTCCTCTCGAGTCACCCCCATACAGTAGCAGCCAATCCGCAGCCAAACAGGGAAATAAAAATCTGGGCTGAAGCCCAATAGGCGTGACAACAGCAGCAACACATATAAAAAACTGTTACTTGGCTGAAGCCCGGCTGCAAACAGATCACAGCAATCCAAATGGGCCAAGCCCATTTACCTTATATCTACCCCTCTATTTTTTATTTCTGTGTGCATTTAACTTGTATTGTATGACTAACATTTGTGCTTATTAATTAAGATAAACTTTAGTAACATTAAGGGTCTTAGTTTAGTAATGGGTGGTTAATTTCACAAATTACATTCACTTCTATTTTTAAAACTATTTATAGTATCTATAACATTTATTTGAGTAATTAATTTTCAAAATAGCATGACTACATCTTTTGGCTAAGAGAATCATAATTTATGTTTACTATCTTAGAAGTTTAAAACGTCACAAAACTTACACTAACGTTAGCTTATTCTGAGAAATAAAAAGCAAATTAGTTTCAACGGATAACTTTTTCACTAGTTCCTTTCCAACACTTGAAATACATATTTGTTTAAAACAACCTTCGCACAATATACGTTGAACTAATAATCTTTCTATAAAACTTTATTAAATAACTCTTTTAAATTTGTTAGTCATTTTCTCCAAAAATATATAAATATTACACATCCTGTTTCTTTTAGTTCATTTGTAACTAAACTCTTTTATGCAACTGTTACTTTTCTACAAGTTTTATTTTTAATAGCATTCTATTTCTGTCCATAACTTTAGCAATACTTACAAGATATTTTCTTAAATATTTAAATATCACATCTACATATTTAGCCTTAATTAATTAATATAAGTTCGGTCGGTTAACCATTGTTAATGGGTCTTAAAGGATGCCTAATACCTTCCCTTTAGACTAATTTAACCCTTACCTAGAATCTTAAGTTTCACAGACCTTAAACAGAGATAACTTTAAAAAATAACTTTAATAAACTTTAGGTGTCCTAATTCACCATAAATAATTAGGTGGCGACTCCTTAACAAATAACAAAAATAGGAATCACCAATATGTTGTACTCTACTTTAACCCGGTTAAAATAGGGTATGACAACATGGCGACTCCGCTGGGGATGTAGAAAGGTTCTAACCATAACAGACTTAGATTTAATTAGGCTTTGTGTGCTAACTTAGTTACTTTATTTGCTGAAACTATTTTCACATGCTATAAACTGCTTACATGCTATTAATTGTTTGTTTGATATAAACTGTTTAAATGTTACTGCTTTGATAAACTGTCATTCCGTTCATACTTCCTACACTCCTGGAAAATTCACACAAATTCACACACTTAAGCGGTTTCTCGGTTCGTGGTCGTGCACTACTAAATCACCCTTTAGTTGGATTGATCTTGTGGATTGAGTCGATCGGCAGTGCAGTCGACGGCCACGGACCTTCCACTCCCGAGTTGTCCACTTGGGGGAGCCTTGTGTCATAGGAAAACAACTCTTAGTCAGCCTAAGATAGAGCTAAACCAACACCCTTTATTAGGTGCATACATTTCATGACCTAGGAGGTTTAATACCCTTGGTGTATAAAGCTCATTAGATGACTTTACCCAAACGTCCAAGCGGGTTCACGACCCCGAGTGACACTAATCATACTTTATGTGCATGTTTGAAGGATAATTGTGCCTAAATATTGACTATTTGCTTTAATTAATTAAACTTTAGGGGGGAGGGAATGACTAACGTTTCTATGACAGGTATGGACTTCACATTAGAGTACGTCCGTGATCAACGAATGACGAAGACCAAGGGCATCACAAAATGGAGCTAGATGTCATATTTACTTTACTTAAATTAGAAAACATTTTATATTGTACTCATTTGACATGTAATAAATATTACATTATTTTTTGTACTCTATTTTGGGAAATAGAATTTGTTTAATTAATCAAAAGCAATTGGATGACGTATTATGGCACACTTTACCCTTCAAACAAACGATAGGCCTACCTCTGGCACAAAGAGGTCACATGCATATTAGGACGCGTTATTGTTTGATATACTTGTTTGACAACTTGTTTGACTCTATTTGATAAATTATTTGCTACATGCCTTACTTGACTTTACGTGATCATGACTTTACCTAGACATATGTTAATGAGACTAACATCGTTTGCACTTTATGTTTTTGTTCATTTAATCCCCAAAGAGTTGATTCGTGTTGACACTCGAACTGGCTGACCATCCTTACCTCACAAGGTCAAAGACATCATCATTACCGCGACGTAGTTGGGTTATTCAAGGAAAAGAAATTATTATGTCTGATCCAGCCGCATCTATTTCAACTGGTTTGGAAAACATCGTGATCTCTAGTGATCCCCCCGAGACTTCCGAATACAGAACTACTATTCAACACGATGAACATATCGCCCGCCTGACTCAAGAAATTGAGAATCTACGTGGAGAACTAAATCGGGTTAGGGACTTGACCAATTTATCCATCACACTCCAAAGTCCACACCCTGAACCTAGAAATACTGCACCAAACCCACCTCGTTTTCCATCACTCGAATCTCCAGTTTCTGAACATTTTCCTCCACAAAACAAAGCACCTACCAACAACAACTTACTTCCAATCACCCCTGCCAATCCACCAAATCCATCATCCGTCTATACCCCTCCACAAAGTCAACCACCTACCTACACTACCTATGCTACTCCTAATCCACCACCCGTCAACCCACCAAGTCAATCGCTAGTTCCCACTCCCTATATTCCTACAACTATTCCTCTAAACCCACCAAACCAACCACCTGCGAACACCACTTATAACACACCCCCTCCAGTCCAAAACACTCCCACCGTCCAAACTTATCCAACCCAGCATATACAAGGGGGACATTTTGTCACTCCTAATGCACAATATGTTCCTCCGGTATATGCCGCAGACACGCAAGCCTTTACCAACTCAGTAACGGTCAGGTTCCAACCCGAGGTGGATCAATACGAGGAAATGGAAAAAGAAGCAAAATCTAGGGCAGACGATATGTTGCTCAAAGAGATCCACAGTCTCAAAGAAGCAATGAGAAACCTTCAAGTTGCTAGGGGAACTAAGAGTGTAGAATACGAGGATCTCTGTGTTCAGCCTGACGTCGATTTACCCGTAGGCTACAAACCGCCGAAATTTGATACATTCAATGGAACAGGCGACCCTCATACACACTTAAGGGCTTATTGTGACAAACTGGTTGGAGTGGGTAGAGACCAGAACATAAGGATGAAGCTCTTCATAAGAAGCTTATCTGGCGAGGCTCTTACTTGGTATACACAGCAAGACGTCCGTAACTGGCATGGTTGGAGTGACATGGCGCAAGACTTCATGGACAGATTTAGTTTTAACACTGATATAACGCCAGATAGAGTCTACATGACTAAGTTAACCAAGAAGTCAACTGAGACGTTCCGCGAGTATGCATTACGTTGGAGGTCAGAAGCGGCCAGGGTTCAACCCCCAATGAGTGATAGAGAAATGACTGCCACATTCATCGAATGCCAAGCTGGCATATTTTTCGATAAAATGCTAGGCATGATGGGGCAAAAATTCACAGAAGTTGTCTGAATGGGAGAAGCCTTGGAAGAAGGAATTAAATCAGGAAAAATTCAGGATCCTACAGTTTTGCAAGCAGTAAGCAAAGCTATTCAATCTGGTTCTATCAGCGGGATTAAAAAGAAGAAAGAAGACGTAGTCGCAGTCATGAGCATCCAAGGGCATAAGCCGAGCCAAGCCGTCACGTACTTTAACCATCCACAATAACCTTTCTACCCTTACCACTACACTGAACCCTACCAAGCTCCATTATCTCCTTACCCTGTCTATAACGCCCAAACAAATTACTACCAACCCCAAGCACCTCCATATCAAAACCCACGTCCATATCAATCCGTTCAAGCTCCAACTTACCAAAATCGACCACACACTACACCTAAAGCCCGTCCAAACCATGACATCAAAAATACCCGTAAGTACACTCAGATCGCTGAACCCTTGGCTCAATTATTCGAAAGACTGAAAGCTGTAGGTCTGATACAACCGGTTGAAGGGAAAATTCCCGATCTTATTCCAAGATGGTTTGATGGTTCCAAGCGTTGTGCATACCATTCTGGAGTTGCTGGGCACGACACTGAGGATTGCTTTGGTCTTAAAAACAAAATCGAAGCCTTGATCAAGGAAGGAGCGATCCAGCTCGCTAAAGCTAAGCCCAATGTGGTCAACAATCCTTTACCTGCTCACGAAGATGCCAAGATTTGAAATAATCCAGTGTGTCAATTGGAAGGGTGGAAAGGGGCATGTCATCAACTTTTGTCGCTCCCGTGGGAACAATCCAAAGACAAACACACATGAAGATTACTGCTACAACTACTCACAATACTGAGACATCGACCATACGGGGTGCCGAACTAGGAGAGACTATGAAGAATTGGACTTGGACTCCGTCCCTGATTCGCCGGGAGTCTTGGTAGTTTGAACATGTGGTGAACTTGTTTTTTAAATTGAGGCTTGAATCATGCCTAAAACTTTTGTTTGCTTTGCTTCATCTTTTGGATGTTTAATTGCAAACTCTATGAATGCATTTATGATTTTCGTTAATTATCTATTATTGTTATTTTCTACTTTATTTATCAAAGCTGCCAACTCTATGATTATGACATAAGATGAACGAATAGACAACATACGTCTCGAGAGAGTAACAAAGAAAACTAGAGAACAAAACAAAATTCCACTTAGAAGAAATTGAAATAGCCTATAGACAATGACACAAGCATGAAAGCTATCAGTCAAGAAGACATTGAAAGACAATATAGTTTGCAACCTTTCCTTTAATATACGTGCGAACTACGCTTGACCTGATTCCTCGGTGGATACGTAGGCAGCCCACATAGGGACTCGGTCATACTAGGTCAGAATTTTTGCCATTTGCATGCATACGAACTACGATGACCTGATCCCCATAGGGGGATACGTAGGCAGCCCACATAAGGTTCGGTTGCATTATAACAGAAAATCCAAAATCCTTATGCAAGGAAGAACTACACATAACCTGATTCCCTCGGCGGGATTCATAGACTATCAACATACGGGTCAACCACATTTAGGTGGAAATCCAACAAACCTTTTGCCATTTACACAACAGAACTACGCTGACCTGATTCCCTTGGTGGGATACGTAGGCAATCCACATCGGGTTCGGTCCCTTTATCAGAAAATTTCAAACCATTTCTATGTACCTCACGAACTACGTTCTGACCTGATTCCTCTGGTGGGATACGTAGGCAGCCTGCATAAGGTTCGGTCACACCATAACATAGGTCTAGTACACCCTTCTGAATCAAAACTGGGGCATATTTTGAAAGATTAGAGTTAGATATCGACAAGATTAAGGATATTAGACAAGAAGTATTTTAGACAAATGACGTTTCAATTGTTTCAGAAGTGTCACAATCTGAAGTTGGCAGAAATATTTTACAACTTACATACATATTTACATATATATCTTTCCTTACATACATATACTCACGTATATATCTTTCCTTATACATATACTTATATACATACCTTTCAAATGAAACACTTTCTTGCAATTGTTTCACTACTGTTCATCTACCGAGACTTGGACGAAGATTACAAGATCCAAACGAACAAGACGAATGGAGCGCCAACAACGTCAAGCTTCGAGTCAACACGAATCAACTTTCCCCTCCCAAACTAATAATTTTTCTTTGAGTGCAGGAATTAAAAGACCGCAAGACCGACAGCCAAGTCTATCAATCATGGCCGAAAAGCATCATTTGGCTCATTATGGCCTCGCCTCAAAAGCCATACGGCTTACTTCCAACTTTATCTTTTAATTTATTTTATTTTTATCACAATAATTTTATGACTTTATATACCTGTTTTTGTAGGTTGACGAGATTGAAGGCGAATTAAATCAGGATTACGTGTCCTTAATTTGGCCTGTCACGATACCATCAATATCATTAGCCGAGCGAACTGACTCTTACTTTACTCTCCATTTTATTATTTATTTTAAATACTTTAATGACTTTACTTTAAAATTTGTAGAAATCAATATCACACTCCGAGAATAACTATACACTTTAGGCTCGTCCGCCTTTAATAGGACATTTTAGGCTCGTCCGCCTTTAATAGGACACTTTAGGCTCGTCCGCCATTAATAGAACACTTTAGGCTCGTCCGCCTTTAATAGGACACTTTAGGCTCGTTCGCCTTTAATAGGACATTTTAGGCTCGTCCGCCTTTAATAGGACATCATTTCTTCAAATGCCCGCACTGCATATGCACTACTGCTTTCAAATGCCCGCACTGCAAAGGCACAGCACCGACATTGCATTATTACCTTCAAATGCCCTGCAAAGGGACAACATCATTGTTCGCAAACGCACAGCATTTAGGCTGGTCCGCCTTTAATAGGACATCTAGGCTCGTCCGCCTTTAATAGGACATTTAGGCTCGTCCGCCTTTAATAGGACACTTTAGGCTCGTCCGCCTTTAATAGGACACTTTAGACTCGTCCGCCTTGAATAGGACACTTTAGGCTCGTCCACCTTTAATAGGACACTTTAGGCTCGTCCGCCTTTAATAGGATATCATTTCTTTAAATGCCTCACACGGCATATGCATCATGTCCTCGAAAACAACCGGAGACATACATGGGTTTGTCCACCCTAAAATAGGATACATCGGGTTCGTCCACCCTAAAATAGGACATATTGGGTCATTCCACCCTAAAATAAGAATTCACATTTTTATCTTGAATTTTACAGGATTGGCGTCGAGTCTCCGAAGACAACCGGGGGAATCATTCGGCTATACAGTCTCATATGCATAAGCCAGACGGCTACACTATGACTCTACTCTCTACTTTATCATTCATTTTACCAACTCTAACGATTTTACCTTGAACTTTACAGGAATTATCATTAAGCCTCCGAAGACAACCGGAGATATATCATCGAGTCCCCGAAGATAACCGGAGACATCAGATGGCTACACAGCCTCACCTGCATAAGCCAAACGACTACACACTTACTTCACTCTATACTTTATCACTTTATTTCATCATCTACTTTACCTACTTTAACGACTTTACCTTAAATTCCGCAGATATCATTTATCATTGAGTCTCGGAAGACAGCCGGAGGCCTTACTACTATCACCTCCAACCGCAACTAGAGATATTATTACATCCTCGGCATACGCATCACACATTCATTCAAGTCCCTGAAGACAACCAAAGACAACATCTGGCCACACTGCCTCATTATAAGCCACACGGCTTCGCCCTCACTCTCACACTCATATTTACTATCATTTTGCACTCTTTATAATTTTACACTTTCTACTTTATTACTAATTTTGACATGAATTTCAGTTTCGGCAGAAAGTACAATCTGCAGAGACGCAACACAACGTGGAACTTTCTCTTACGTAGTGAACTGGGGCAAATGCTGAAGAGGAATATCAAACTCATAAGCAAAGGTCACGGATCTACTCTCGAACTTGACTCCGCCTACGTCCACAAACGTGTGATACGTAGGTTATCCAAAAAATCTTCTTTCATGTACACCGCCAAGACTCTACTCAATCAACTCATTTCATAAATCTCGTATCCTTTTCTATATCCCAGTGTCTCCATAACTCAACACTGGGACATATTTTTGGAGAATTTACATCGTGTCTAGTAGAGTCCTACTTATAGGTATGTTGCGCGCCACATGTATAATTAGGTGGCTATAAGCATATGTTCCATTCTTGAACGTTCTCGTCACCTGTCTACAACCCCCGGAAGATTATGAATCCACAAAAACTTTCGAACTACACATGGCCTGATTCTCGTGCAGCCCGAGATATGTAGGCAACTCAAAACTGAGATTCGGCCATAATTATCCATAATTCCTTCGGTCCTCAAAATATTTTCCATCAATTTTCCTAAACCGTACTTTCTTACAAATTCATATTCATTGGTCCAAACAAAATTGGCTACTACGTCAACTTCTTCGCCCGAAGATTCTTACATCATCTCCGGTCGAAGAGGGGCATCTGTTGACACCCAATTTTGTCCCTCTTTTATTTAATTTACTCGGGTTTCTAAATTTACTGACGAGCTAAATACTTTATTTTTTACAATATTTTATTGCTATCACTATTAATATCACTACTTTTATTTTCAACATTATGAGCATTACTTTATCACAAATGTTAAACGGTTAGTCATCGTTTCGTTTTCGGGTTTGGACTCGTTAAATTAATTACAAGACAACGCTTTGTTAAATCATTATTTTTTATATATTAATTGTCTTCGCATAATATATGTTGTACTAGTTATTAAATTAGAAGTCCAAGAATAATTAAATAGAGGGGAAAGACCAACAATTTCAGCCAAATAAATGGCCCAAATAATCAGCCCACACGTTTTAATCGAACCAGTCCATGTCTTCAACAGACCAGCCCACATTATTCCCTACCCAAAAAAATAATTCAGCCCATTACCTATTTCCTACCCAGTCCAGCCCACACCACATCATCAGACCCGACCCATTTTTTATTTCCTAAACCTAAAACCCTTCACGCCTCCCTTCTCTTCCTCTTTCCCTCCCCCTTTTCTCTCTCTCTCCTCCTTCCTCAAAAAACCCTAGCCGCTCCCCTTTCTCTTTCATCGTCACCTCCATCCTCACCCACGTTACCCGCTCCTCTCCATTTCCCCTTGTCCCCCACGCCTCTGTCTCCTCTGTTCCCCGCTCTTCTCTCTCATACGTTCCTCTCTCTCCTCACTCTATAAATTTAGAAGGATTACTCAGTTGAAAGGGGGATTTTCTCATGTTTTCGGAGGATACACAAGTTTCCTATCCTCAAGTCTTAAGCTTCGTTTCTACTCTAGTCTTGATTTTCTTTTAAAATCAGAAAAAACCTTCTGTCGAAAATATAAGATTTGGGACTGAAATCCTCATCGAAAAGATAGCCTCGTTCTGAAAAATAGCCACATATTACTCTATTTTCACTTTCCAATCTGAAGCTTTAGTTACTTTAATCGATTTCGAGCTCGTCGTGTTCGAGTAGATTCGTGACCGTCGACACCCACTTCACTGCACCCACAAAAGCTCACGAGTCCAAGCGACTTGTCATATTCTCCCGCATTTTGGCGTTGGGCCAAAAGCTCAACACGACTCCTCTCGAGTCACCCCCATACAGTAGCAGCCAATCCGCAGCCAAACAGGGAAATAAAAATCTGGGCTGAAGCCCAATAGGCGTGACAACAGCAGCAACACATATAAAAAACTGTTACTTGGCTGAAGCCCGGCTGCAAACAGATCACAGCAATCCAAATGGGCCAAGCCCATTTACCTTATATCTACCCCTCTATTTTTTATTTCTGTGTGCATTTAACTTGTATTGTATGACTAACATTTGTGCTTATTAATTAAGATAAACTTTAGTAACATTAAGGGTCTTAGTTTAGTAATGGGTGGTTAATTTCACAAATTACATTCACTTCTATTTTTAAAACTATTTATAGTATCTATAACATTTATTTGAGTAATTAATTTTCAAAATAGCATGACTACATCTTTTGGCTAAGAGAATCATAATTTATGTTTACTATCTTAGAAGTTTAAAACGTCACAAAACTTACACTAACGTTAGCTTATTCTGAGAAATAAAAAGCAAATTAGTTTCAACGGATAACTTTTTCACTAGTTCCTTTCCAACACTTGAAATACATATTTGTTTAAAACAACCTTCGCACAATATACGTTGAACTAATAATCTTTCTATAAAACTTTATTAAATAACTCTTTTAAATTTGTTAGTCATTTTCTCCAAAAATATATAAATATTACACATCCTGTTTCTTTTAGTTCATTTGTAACTAAACTCTTTTATGCAACTGTTACTTTTCTACAAGTTTTATTTTTAATAACATTCTATTTCTGTCCATAACTTTAGCAATACTTACAAGATATTTTCTTAAATATTTAAATATCACATCTACATATTTAGCCTTAATTAATTAATATAAGTTCGGTCGGTTAACCATTGTTAATGGGTCTTAAAGGATGCCTAATACCTTCCCTTTAGACTAATTTAACCCTTACCTAGAATCTTAAGTTTCACAGACCTTAAACAGAGATAACTTTAAAAAATAACTTTAATAAACTTTAGGTGTCCTAATTCACCATAAATAATTAGGTGGCGACTCCTTAACAAATAACAAAAATAGGAATCACCAATATGTTGTACTCTACTTTAACCCGGTTAAAATAGGGTATGACAATGTGTATGATGATACGATATGTTCGGGGTTTGTACGGAGATTTGAAACCTTCTGGAGTATGCTGTGCTGTGGCACCAGCGTCGAAGTGGTGACCACGTTCCTGAGCCTTATGCATGATTTTTATTTGCATTATGTATACATATGTTTTCAGCATGGATTTTGATGTACTGGTTCGATATTCACTTCCTGTACCCTTTTATGTCAGTCATGGTTTGGATTTCTGTACTCTATGCTTTACATACTCAGTACATCTTTCGTACTGACCCCCTTTCTTCGGGGGCTTCGTTTCATGCCCGCAGGTACAGAGGTTCGTGATCCGCCAGAGTAGGACACACATTCTGCTACTACAGAGTGCTCCTTTCCATTCGGAGCCCATCTTTTGGTATATATCTTCTGTCATGTATATGTTTCTGTATATTCGACTATTTGGGTACGGCGGGGCCCTGTCCCGTCATATGTTTCTGTTTTGGTTTGTAGAGGCCTGTAGTCATATATGTGGGTCGTGGGTCCTATGTGTGTTTGCTTTGTTTATGATTTGCGTCTTAATGCGGTCTTGTTTGTTATGGCGGCCATGGTGGCCCATATGTTTGTATATGTGCATATGTTCGGCGATGCGTATTCCGCCGCCCCTTTTGGCTTTGATATGATATCTTTGCACGCGCGACCGCTTAAGATAATATTTGATTTCAAATCTGTTTAAAATGATTAATATGAAATCTGAGTTAAATTAGAATATGACGAGTTAGTATGTAAGTTTGATTGGGGTGTCCAAATAGGGCACCAGTCGCGGCCCACGGAGCTGAGTCGGGACAATATGGGTGAATCAAGTAGTTCACATCGATTCACTCTAATGACCACTCGATTTAGTGCATACTAACTCAGTAAATCATCTTTCATGACTCAAAATACATCAAATTGATTAAGTATTATACATTGATCACTATATATCGTTGATTTCCCTTGTTTATCACTAAATATCATTGATTCCCTTTGTTGATCATTAAATATGGGTGAATCAAGTAGTATCTGTTGCAACAACTGTAGTATCTGTTGCAATAAGTGTAGTATCTGTTGCAACAACTGTAGTATCTGTTGCAGCAAGTGAGATACATGTTCCAACAAGATACTAGTCGCTGCAACAAGTCTTGTTACTAGTTGGATAAAACCCAACAAGTTACAGAGCTGTTGCAACAAATTCATTACTTGTTGAAAACTGTTTAGTAATTTATTAACAAGAATACACACATTTGTGATTTCAACACGATCAACATATCATATAAACCAAGTTCACAAACACTAAGAACATAAATTATCATTCTAAAAATGAACAATATTAAAATGTCATAAACTTCCAAAAAATAACTATTTTTGTGTCAACTGTTTTATATAAGATGCATTTATTTTTCCTCGTTCGCAATGATTCCCCGATTTCACGCCTCCTCTTTGTCCGCCTTCTTCCGGGTTTTCTAGGATCAATATATGGAGGAGGTATCTCTCTCTCTAATTCAAAACTTCTTTTCAAGAATTTTTTTAGGGGTGGGTGATGCAAAAAACAAAAAACAAAAAATAAAAACTTTTCAAAACTTTTTTTTTAAAACAATTTTTTTTCTAGGAGGGTGAGTGGAGTAAGAAACCAAAGAAAACAAATTTACTTTTCAAGATTTTTTTTTCCGGGGGGGGGGGGGGGGGGGGGAGGGGTTGGTGGATGGGGTGGGGGTGGTGCAAAAAATCAAAAACAAAAACTTTTCAATTTTTTTTTTAAATAAAATTAATTTTTTTGGGGATGGTAGGGGGTGGTGCCAAAAAAAAAAGAACAAAAAAACTTTTCAAAATCTTTTTTAAAAAAATATTTTTTTATAGGGTTTGGGGGTGGGGGGGGAAAGGGCGGGGGGAGGGTGGATGGGGTGGGGTTGGTGCAAAAAATCAAAACCAAAAACTTTTTTTAAAATAAAATTAATTTTTTAGGAGGGTGGGGGTGGTGTGGCGGGGGGGGGGGGGTACAAAAAACAAACAAAAAAAACTTTTCAAACTCTTTTTTAAAAAAGCATTTTTTTGTGGGGGGGTGGTGGGGAAGGGCCGGGGGGAGGGTGGATGGGGTAAGGGTGGTGCAAAAAACCAAAAACAAAAACTTTTTTTAAAATAAAATTAATTTTTTTGGGAGAGTGGGGGTGGGTGGTACAAAAAACAAACAAAAAAACTTTTCAAACTCTTTTTTAAAACAATATTTTTTTTGTGGGGGTGGGAGGTGGGGGGCAAGGTCAGGGGGAGGGGTGGATGGGGAGGGGTTGGTGCATAAAATAAAAAACAAAAACCTTTCAAAACGTTTTTTTAAAAATAAGATTAATTTTTTTTGGAAGGGTGGGTGGTAGTGGGGCGGGGTACAAAAAAAACAAAAAAACACTTTTCAAAATCTTTTTTTAAAAAATATTTTTCTTCGTGGGGGGTGGGGGGCAAGGGCGAGGGGAGGGGTGGATGGGTTGGGTTGGGGTGGTGCAAAAAATAAAAAACAAAATCTTTTCAAAACGTTTTTTAAAATAAAATTAATTTTTTTAGGAGGCGGGGGTGGTGGAGCGGGGGGTGGGTGGTACAAAAAAAACTTTTCAAAATCTTTTTAAAAAAAATATTTTTTTTGTGGGGAGTGGGGGTGGGGGGAAAGGGCAGGGGGCGGGGTGGGTGGCTGGGGGTAGGGAGGGGGTGGGAGCTGGGGGTGTGGGGTATTTTATGATTTATATGAGTTGGGTCAAAGTGTTAAAAACAAAACTTGAAGGTCAAGTGTAAAAAAACAAAGCTTGGGGTCAAAGTGTTAAAAATATAACTTTGAGGCAAATCAAAACAATTAAAAAAACTAAAGTTACTCTAATTTAATTTTTAAATCTTTTTATCACCTTTAATTAAAAGCCCCGCGTTACTAGCCCTCGAGAATTTATGGATTGTTAAGAGAAAAGGTCCAGGAGTCAAAGGAAGAGAGGAAAAGAAGAAAAATGACAATCATATATGCACAATTTCCCAAACACACAACAGAAAAAAAAAAAATCAAACCAAAGCCGCTCCTTTTAGAAGCAAATTGAATTTTGCCACAAATCAAGGAATACACACACAACTCCCACAAATTCACATCAAAGCTTCCATGATCGAAGCTTTCTCTCTTCCTTAATTTTTTTATGTTACAATTGTTTTTAGTATTTTGTGAGACTTTTCTAATGTTTCTCTGATTATCACAATTTATGTCAAATCTAACAAAACATTTGACAGAGATTCACATAAAATGCAATATAAGGACCAAAGAGTACATTTATTAATTAGATGTACACACATCATAATGTCTAAAGTCCGAATAGCTGAACTAAAGTTTAAACCATGCATTACTGACCCTCGAGAATTTATGTATTGTTAAGAGAAAATGTCTAGGGGTCATGGAAGGGGAAGAAAAGAAGAAAAATCAATTTCTTCCAACTACACACATCCCTACAAAAGTTCCTTAACACACAAAAGACATAAAACAAATAAAACCAAAGCCACCCACCTTTAGAAACACATTGAATTATGCCACCAAATCAAGAATCACACACATTGTTCCCACATCAAAAAAGCTTCCATAAATGAAACTATCTCTCTTCCTTAATCCAAAATCCAACAACAACCCATCAACCCCATTAGGCCATTACCACCATGTCCACAACACAATCAGAAAAACAAGCTCTTTTCATTACATCACTCATAATCTTTTGGTACTCATCAAACATTGGTGTCCTTCTCCTTAACAAACTTTTACTTTCCAATTATGGTTTCTCTTTCCCAATCTTCCTAACTATGTGTCATATGACAGCTTGTGCTGTTCTTAGTTATGTCTCCATTGTTTTCTTAAAGATTGTTCCTTTTCAAAGGATCAAATCAAGATCCCAATTTTTTAGAATTTCCACTCTTAGTATTGTGTTTTGTGGTTCTGTTGTTGGTGGTAATATTTCCTTAAGGTATTTACCTGTTTCATTTAATCAAGCGGTGGGTGCTACAACACCCTTTTTCACTGCATTGTTTGCTTATGTCATTACCATGAAGAGGGAAGCTTGGCTTACATATGGTTGTCTTGTTCCTGTTGTTGCTGGTGTTGTGATTGCAAGTGGGGTATGTTTACAAATTTGTATTTTTCTTTTTAATCTTTGTCTTGGATCAAGTGTTAATCTTTGTGTTAGTTTTGTGCTTTATTTGATTTGATCTGTTTTTATTTAGTTTTTGGGAGAAAGAGACATCTAATTATGAGCCTTCTTGGGATCTTGAGAAATATATAGTTTGTTTAATATTTGGAAAAAATCTTTGAAGGTTAAATTTTGCTAGTTTTAAAATTGTCTTTTTGGTACTAGCATTGGGGCCCGCATAAGTCCCATTTAAAAGGGGGAATCCTTAACAGGATTTTTTCCATGCTCAGTACTTGAACTCCGGACCTCTTATTCAGAGTGGACGGATCGTATTTATTCCATCACAACACTAGGTGGTAATGTAAATTTATTAGATCTGAGAATCTGTAGCAGTTATATTGGGTGCATTTTGCAACTTTGATAATGCTTATGAATTCTTCATTTTCAAATTCTTTTTTATTATGGTTATTTGATTATTTTTCTTTGGAATAAGATTTTTTTTTTTGGTTAAGAAATCTCTTCAATTGTGATAAAGATTATTCCTTTTTGAACAAAATGCTACTTTTTGGTTGAAGAAGTTTGTACAAGTTATCAAAGAAGTTGACTAGGAGTGGAACTTCTGTTCTTGTTCATGGTATGTGAAAGGTGACAATCCATATAGTCAGTGTGTGATGAATATGCTATTGGGAAATTCAGAGATTCTAAGCCTTTGAGGTGAAAAATTAAGATTTTATTTGATGTGAAAAGTGATGGATAATAGGTTTTAAGTTACTATAGAGTAAGCATGAATGTAATCAAACACTTCTCTGTGTCCACAAGGTAATGTCTAGGTTTCTTTACCTCTTTTGTACTGCTTACTGAAAAAACTCATCCCCATACAGAGCACGACAATCAGCATTCTCGGTAATTAGAGTTGTTACTAGATCCAAATTATATTCTTCAGATACTTGGAAGAACAAAATACTTCTCCGCGCGATAGATTAAACTGCACAAATTGGTTGTAAATCTGCTTACTATGGCGATTGGCAAGAATATTTACCAATAGAAAAAGCTTAAAACGTGCCACTTATTTAGAAATCTACAGAGAGTAAGTTAAGTTAGCTTCATTCTGCTCTAGCACTGGTTAAAGAAATGTTAGCTTTCTGAAGCGGCAAATATAGTTTGAACAGCTAGTCGTCCAAACATATGCCCAGAAGGGACGAAATGAAATATTGCTTCACTATAATGGCCACACACAAGTACTTTCTCTGCTTTATACGTTGGTCCAATTTATCCATTATGGTGAAGTGTTGATTCGATCTTCCAAGTCTTTACCTATCATGGAAGTAGAAAAAATTTCAACTGCTTTTATGATTATAAAATTTGGAAACTACTTAACATGCCCCTTTATTAGCAAATTATGAGATTTTTCTAATGTACTGACAAGTATGTCGATTGATGACAGGGCGAGCCTAGTTTCCACCTTTATGGATTCATTATGTGCATAGGTGCAACTGCTGCTAGAGCCTTTAAGTCTGTACTTCAGGGCGTCCTGCTTTCCTCTGAAGGGTAAGTACTTTGCTTTTCTGAACATCTGTGCCAATGTTGCTCTTTTGGAATAGAATTACAAGGATTAGACAGTGTATGATGACAGGTCGCATTCATTTTCCTTCTCGTATATGTCATTTGCTTGTTTCAGTACTACACATTCTGTTATGTTGCCGATTGGGTTGGTTGATAATACTACAAATATAATCCAACAATTTAACTTTTTTCCACTTTTTTAGTAGGCGTTTGGCCACAGATACCAAAAATAAATTCACTTTTTTTGGAATTTTTGAAGTTGGAGTTGTGTTTGGCCATAGTTTTTGAAATTATAGTTTTTGGTGAAATGTAGTTGTAAAAAAGTGAAAAAAGTGAAAAAAATTTAAAAAACAAGTTTTTGAGTTTTTGGTATTCCGGAATACAACTTCAAGTTGTATTTGGAATATTTATGGCCAAACGCCCAAAAGTGAAAAAAGTGAAAAAAAATTCCGGAAAAAAGTGAATAGTTTTTATGGCCAAACGGCACCTTTAGTCTTCTGGTACTTTAGCTTCGTCAAGTTTTGTCATTTTTTGTAGCAATTATGGCAAGTGTGCGGTACGCGGTGTGTATTTGTTGATAAAGTTAGGCTGAACAAAAGCCTGGCAATTGAAGTGGAGAAGGGTAGAGGGGCGGGCCCATTATCCGCCAGTTTCGAACCGTGCGCCACTGGCCCTCGGGAATTTCTCGGTTGTCAGAAAAAAAAAAAAAAAAGGATGGGATTAAAGAGAATGCAGATTTTGGTATTCATATCTGATAATAGATTTGGATTCATCTTTTGCTCCATAACTAATCAGTTGTCTCAGGTGTTAAAATAGGCGTGTGTATTTGGTTGATGAAGTTATATCACATTCATTTGTTTCACGGATACTTCTTACCAGCTCTTGCTAACTCGCCTTTTCTTTTCAGGGAAAAGTTGAACTCCATGAATTTGCTGCTTTATATGTCACCAATTGCCGTTCTAGTTTTATTGCCCGCGACACTCATAATGGAGCCCAATGTGCTAGATGTCACCGCGAGACTTGCCACAGAACATAGATACCTCGGCCTACTTATTTTGGTCAATTCTGCAATGGCGTATGGAGCCAATTTATTGAACTTCTTGGTGACAAAGCATACCAGTGCATTGACACTCCAGGTTTACTCTCTACTTCTCCATCTGCTTCCCCTCGTTCGTCCCATATGTGATACAGTCTCATTCAATGCTAAACGGACATGCACTGAAGTTTGTTTAATCCTCTGGTGTTTAAAATGTTAAAAGAGAATATGTGGTAACATGATAAATGTATATGACAAACTAAGTTGCTCAGAGTCTCCAAAAAAGTAGTTTTGCCCGTGCCGGATCCTTTGAGAATGCACTACTTTTGGAGGATCCGGCACACATGTCGGCATTTTTGAGGAGTCCGAACAAATATATGTCAAATGAATATGACATACTTTACTTGACAAATATATATGACAGACACCAAGATGTACTTCTTTTTTTATTTTGTTAACAGCAGCTACAATTATTTGATGACACACATTCATATATATATATGTATATGAATATATATTTTTGTACAATGATACGTATACAATATAATAGTAGTTTAATATTAGGTCACAACAAATTAATTTTCTGATAGTTCTAGCATGACAAGTTAGTTTTTTCTCAGAAATTATTCATGCAATTTCACATCATTATCACATTATATGGCGGTATCCATTGCTTTTGACTCATCCTGAACATCTTCATTCTCTTTCAACTTCCGTAGGTCCTAGGAAATGCAAAAGGTGCTGTGGCTGTTGTAATATCGATACTTCTTTTCCGAAACCCTGTAACTTTTATTGGAATCGCCGGCTATACGATGACCGTGATGGGGGTTGTTGCTTACGGAGAAGCCAAAAGAAGATACAAATGAGCTGACATTCGGCCGTTGTTTCTTCCCGACGAAGCCCCATACTGTTGTTTAGAGACATATTATAGACTTTAAGACAAATAGATTCCAGTGCTATCTTGTAGGTTGTAGCACATAGAGAGGAAATAGAAAAGGGACAGCCTCTAAAATCGTTGTTTAGAGGATCCATACGTAGAAAGCCTATTTGGTTCTAGTAGTTGAGCAAGGGAATTGTTCCGATTCATCAGTTAGTATTCTTTAGGTCCAGATGAGAGGATATATGCCTTTGTATCTTAATCTGATGTTAGTTACATTAATCTACATATGCCTTTGTATCTTAATCTGATTCATCTGTGACGCACCTAATCTACATATCATACGCCGCATTCTTACCACCAAACAAGCTCCGATGCCCTATCATTTAACTTTGTTGATCTTTTGACCCTTGATAGCAACAACGTAAATGTAAAATACGAATTATTTTTTAGATATAGTAAGATATAAAAGCCCCAACTCTAGTTAATAACTTCCATAGTCACTCTTCAATTGTCTAAATCCATGACTACCCACCTTTTTCCTAGCACAAGCCAAAATATCATAGGGCTGAATCTCTCTTTTCTTAAAAAAAAAAAAATCGCAGAATTCTTAATAAATGCTCTTTTTATTTCCAACTTTTAACCATCTGCACAAAAGGTGATAAATGAGAAAACCTCGTGAGGGTGATATTTTTGGACAACTTAATGGCTTCAATGCCATAGACTCTAACGTTGTTGTATATATATCAGTAGTATCTATTTAACCAAAAAAACAAAAAAAGATAAATGAGAAAACCTTTTAGTAAGCATAAGCTGGCTAAAGGATCACTTCACATCAACACCTATTATTGTGGAGATTGATGGCCTTCTGGTTAAACAAGAGTTGGAAAAATTGTACGACAACCACTCTTATTTTGATGTTATTATTCACTCGTGTGTGAACCAGTGTGTCATCTGTTAGCTCAGGCTTCGGGTTCTGTGTCTGATGCTATGGAGTGGATACTAGATCCCCTTCTATGATTCATGGTGTGCTCAACTTTGATTTGATTAATAATTGATCGGAATGTCTTTTTCAAAAAAAAAAAAACACACACACACACAAACACATATTTTAGCCAAACCTTCCTAGTTCTATATTCTTTTTGGTATAAATCCTAATCCATACTACTTTGTCTTGGGTAATTTTAGTGAGATGACCCCTTAAAGAATGTTTTAACGCCAATACTGTGTAAGATTAAAGTGGTTTAAGTTTAGCAATTTCTGGATAATGTTGCTCATAGAATTTAAATAATGATGAAGTATAGCACATTGATTTTTTTTATTTATGTTGAAAGACATAGTTTAAGAGGATTTTATTGAAAGTGTTATCAAAACAATTTATAGTTGATGATGTTTATTTTTTGGCCAATTTTGAAGCAAGTACACAATTAACTAAGACATCACAAGATAGATTACATTTGCACTAGACATTAAAAATCTATATCTATATTTTAATATTTTTTTATTATTTATATTGTTTTAAAAGCATTATAAAAGTTGGTTGACCAAAATATCCTTTAAATATTGAATTTATACTTGATAAGCTCTAATCTTATTTCTTTTCTAACATAATTCTTAAACTAATAACACTAAAAGAAAGTTCGAAACATATTCAATTAAATAATTAATTAAAAGAATAAAATTTGATTACAATTCTGAATTAAAATCTTAAAACTAGAAATACTAAACAACTCCTAGGTCAACGTGGCAATATTGCGTTAGGACTTAGGTCCTTCGTCAACAGACTCCGTGCATGGATTTGTCGTTGAATAGGAGTCCAAGTCTTAAAAAATTATAACTATAACCTAATATATTTAAGAGTCTTGGACAAAATAAAACTAAAGAGGCCTCAGATATATTTATAAGAATTCAAGCAACATTTTCGCAAATAACATTTGTGCCAGATATTCTCTTGAAAAATAAAAGGAAATAAAATCATTAAAAAGAGATAATTGGTGAAAAGGTGGAAGATGCCTTTCTATATTGACGTATAAATAGTCCAACTTTATTTGACTAGTATTTAATTTATAATTTTTTTTTCAAGTGGCTTATCAGTAGAGAAAAGCAAAGAGTGCTTAGTATAAGACAAAACTAGATAACTCACGTTTAAGTAACTAACAATATTTTATCTAATAATGTTAAATTTAGATGTTAGGTGACCACCCATATCACATGCAAGGTACAATTTATTATTTCAACAGTTAATATTATAAAAAAATATTAATATTATAATGATCGACAAGGTTTGAAGTTGAAGAAATTTTCAAGCAGATAGAGGGATTTTCCTGTCGTTATTAATAATAAAAACTCTTCACTTATGTTTTATGTATAATAAAGAAACAATTGATTAGTGTTGTTATCCTAATTTCTTTGGGGGCAAGAGGAAATTTTCCATCTTTGTCTTTTAATGTGAGAGTTCATTGGATGGCTTCTTCAACATTTTATCTCTTTTACTTAATTCAGTATTAACTTAATTCAGTAAATAGGGACGGCTGTGATTCTTGGAGAGAATTCGAACTTGTCCAAGTGTTTGGCAAGGAATGTGGAGTTATTCAAAAAAGTGACAGGACATAACGTGCAAGTCAACAATTCATAGAGACTAGTTATTATAAAAACATGAATATAAATGTTGGTTGACTAAAATATTCTTTAAATATGATTTTTATGCCTTTCAAATGCTAAATGGTCCTTAAAGAATACTTTCATGGTGGACAAAATTGTACTCCCTCCGGATAAAAAAGAATGTCCACTTAGCCCTTTTTTCTTGGGTCAAAAAGAATGTCACCTTATCAAATCAAGAAAGATTCAACCTTGTCTTTTCAAATTTGTCTCTATTAAGTGTTATGCGATCAAATTTCAATACCTATTTAATTTGGGGCAGTTTAGGCAAATTATATATTTTCTTCTAGGAGTTAGCATTTTCTTAAGGGGTGTGCAAATGGCTAAATTGACACTCTTTTTTATCAGAAGGAGTACTATCTAAATTTTCACCTAATTCGAATTTGCACGAACTTCGAATCCTAATCAAGTGTAGACTCTACAGAGAGTATGTCCCACATTTTCATGAAGTTCCAAATCAAACCAACATAAATTAGACGAACAAAGAATGCTCTCGATCACATTATCACCACCATATGAAAGGCAATTCACGTCACTGAATTCTTTTACAGTAGCTTTTATACCACATGCACACTGTATTAGCGAAGGAGTACTATCTAAATTTTCACCTAATTCGAATTTGCACGAACTTCGAATCCTAATCAAGTGTAGACTCTACAGAGAGTATGTCCCACATTTTCATGAAGTTCCAAATCAAACCAACATAAATTAGACGAACAAAGAATGCTCTCGATCACATTATCACCACCATATGAAAGGCAATTCACGTCACTGAATTCTTTTACAGTAACTTTTATACCACATGCACACTGTATTAGCGAAGGAGTACTATCTAAATTTTCACCTAATTCGAATTTGCACGAACTTCGAATCCTAATCAAGTGTAGACTCTACAGAGAGTATGTCCCACATTTTCATGAAGTTCCAAATCAAACCAACATAAATTAGACGAACAAAGAATGCTCTCGATCACATTATCACCACCATATGAAAGGCAATTCACGTCACTGAATTCTTTTACAGTAGCTTTTATACCACATGCACACTGTATTAGCGAAGGAGTACTATCTAAATTTTCACCTAATTCGAATTTGCACGAACTTCGAATCCTAATCAAGTGTAGACTCTACAGAGAGTATGTCCCACATTTTCATGAAGTTCCAAATCAAACCAACATAAATTAGACGAACAAAGAATGCTCTCGATCACATTATCACCACCATATGAAAGGCAATTTACGTCACTGAATTCTTTTACAGTAACTTTTATACCACATGCACACTGTATTAGCGAAGGAGTACTATCTAAATTTTCACCTAATTCGAATTTGCACGAACTTCGAATCCTAATCAAGTGTAGACTCTACAGAGAGTATGTCCCACATTTTCATGAAGTTCCAAATCAAACCAACATAAATTAGACGAACAAAGAATGCTCTCGATCACATTATCACCACCATATGAAAGGCAATTCACGTCACTGAATTCTTTTACAGTAGCTTTTATACCACATGCACACTGTATTAGCGAAGGAGTACTATCTAAATTTTCACCTAATTCGAATTTGCACGAACTTCGAATCCTAATCAAGTGTAGACTCTACAGAGAGTATGTCCCACATTTTCATGAAGTTCCAAATCAAACCAACATAAATTAGACGAACAAAGAATGCTCTCGATCACATTATCACCACCATATGAAAGGCAATTCACGTCACTGAATTCTTTTACAGTAGCTTTTATACCACATGCACACTGTATTAGCTTTGTAGAGATAATTTGCATCATTGGCAACCATAGTCTAGAAAATATTTGTTAACGAGATAATCTCATATATGTTGGACAAAACGGTGAAACTGCGTTACTCCAATCCATCTTGGAAACGGGTTATAAACCCATTCATATCAAATTAGGTTTCTAAATTGGTAATATCCAATGGACAAGAATTTCTTCCTCGAGCTAGTACTACCATAAATTAATTAAGAATGGAGCACATTAAATATATTTCCAAAGTAAACCTACTACACTATCTTCCAATATGAGAAACTACAGTCACTTGTTTGGTTTATCATGCATCGTTAACCAACTCTAACAAAAACAACCACCCAAGAATGCTCAACCATCTTCTTCTTCTTTACTCCTTTTAAACATTAGATCTTCCTTATGCATTCGACATGATATGTGGTATATACCATCTTCATATAACTTAAACACAGCCACAATCACTTTACCGTAGAAAAGTGAAAGAGGAAATCCTATCAAATCCTATCTATCTTACACTTACCTCTTCAGTTGTCATGTCCTACAACAGATTCTACCTTGAAATTTCAAAAATTGATTGGGAATTGGAATGTCGCATACCAAGATCAACGTGACTCTATAGTGGAAAGTACAATTGAGGCAGGTGAGTAGTATGGCTAAGTCTAACAAGGGTTATCGCGGAGCGTTGGAATTATCTGTGGACGTAAAATTGGTATGCCACCAGGTTTCTGTTATTAAACTGTATTGCAAAAACGTTGAAATAGAAAGAGAAAAAAAATTCTGAAAACAGAAAATAAAAACTGGACAGATTCTGGAAAAACCAGTAGAAGACGGAAAAACAGAAACTGGAAAAGTAAGAACAGTCTCTGAAAAATATTTAAGAATGAAAATCGAGCCCACTGAATGCACAATGTGTCCTTAAAGAAATTATTCCCCTCAAGTACTCGAGGTTAATGGAATATATCCTTCCAGGATAGAACGATCTTACTCACCGGTGTATTGGTACCTAAAACAACGGTGTCAGCGAACGACTCAACGACAGTAAACTACACTGGAATTTATTTGTGCAGAAGAAGAAGAAGTTTTTGAAGTTCAGAAAATTCGTAAGGAAAATTCTGAGGAATCAAACAAATTTATAGCCATGGAAGTACTGTTTCTGAAGATTTGCAACCCTTCAGAATAGTCACTTTAAAAACGGTGGGAAATTTAAATAAAATCTGGGAAAGAACCGGCGTCGCGGGTCAGACACGCGGATCCGGGTCACTAACGGGTAGGATTGGATAAGTTCATTAATTAATTAATTAAAATTAAAGAAAATTTGGTCCAAAAAGATTATCAATCAATTAGATCATTTGACCAAATCCAAATCCGAAGCCGAAGCCGAAGCCGATCCGAGCGATGACGACGCGCGAGGAGAGACCCTTTTCTTAACCCTTTAGCAACAAGGAGGAGTACTTCTACTTTTAAGTAGTAGAACTTTTCTTTCCAGTACCAATGAGGGACAAATGCTCATTTCATAAAGTAAGAGGAACAACTCATTTTCCCTCCACTTCTTTTCCCTCAATTTCTCATTCAATCTATCAATTAAACCCAACAATCCCCCACATGAATGGGGAATGTCTATAAGATAAAGGAATGCACGAACAAGTGTGTAATTTACAAGCAAGGATTAATTGCATCTAGATAAGTAGGTTTCCCTTTGAACTTTCGGTAGTGAACATATGTCGGATATACTCGGTCAATCGGTAGATTTGATATCTTTGAACCGTCGAGATTTGGTGTATACCTAGACAACCACATGTCACACAATCAATCCTTTACCGTCTATGATTCTTACGGTTGTGTTCGTTTCAGTCATGAACACCTCCTGGTTTCATGAGTGTATAGATGTTACATCCGGCATTTTTGCATATTCGAAAAATTTGAGATAACTTGACTTGTAATGAATAAGGCTATATTTGGACCTTGCTTGGTATGAATGTGTCGGCTATGAATACATTGGTGTGGAATTACGAAAGGAGGCCAAGGGCAAAATTGGAATTTTGGGAACTTGTTCCATGAGTTACAATTATTTAGCCAACAATTGGGCTCAAAAAAAAAAATAGAAAACAAGGCCCATTTTGAGAGGGGTGGCCGGCCATGGTGAGGCCCAAGCCATGGCCCCTAATCAATTTTTCCATGTGGTGAATTAAGATAAGGAACCATATTATATATATATGTATCATTATCCTTTAGAGCCTTCAAGAAACTAGAAGAAAGGACCAACCAAAAGAAGAGCAAAAAAATAAGAGACCATTCGGCCCTTCCTTGCAAAAATCAAGACCAAGATTTAGCCACCAAGAAATTAAATTCTTCAAGTAAACTTGCCAATTCAAGGGTGCTAAGTAACGTGGAGTCGTTGTTTCGGACAATCGGTGGTTCGTTTTCTCTAGCTACCAACTTGGGTCAAGTTAAGAAGTGAAGAAGAAAGGTGAGTTTGAATCTTGTTTTATGTGTTATGCATGGTTTGGAGATGTTGTAGTAAGCTAAAAACGAAGAAATTCATGATAAAAATAATGTGGAAGTTTGGCCGTATGTATGTACATGTTGTATGTTTATGATGACTTGAATTCATGTTGGAATCTAGTTGTGGTTATGGTGGAATTTGTATTAGAAATGAAAGTTGAATGAATTAGTGAAAGTTGGAAATTATAAGGTATGGCCGTGTGGTGCTATGTGTAGGATGGAATATGAATTAAATTCCGTTAGTATGTTAATTGTGTTGTTGTGAAGTGAATGAAAGAATAATGGTTTTTGTTGTCTTGGAAAAATTGTTGTTAAGTTGTTGTAGGAAGTTATACAACTTTATTGTCACTTATGTAAAAAGGGAAATGAAAGTATTAAGAGGCAAATTATGGTTGTCATTGATGAAGTTGAAAGATAGAAATATATCATGAACATGTTTGCTAAAAGATTGGAAGTTGTGGGTGAATTATGTTTTTGGTAGGAAACTTGTATATTGTGCATACTTTATGTATATTTGGTGAAAATGGTATGATATGCCTCCGAAGTATGTTGTAATGACCTTGTTAAGTGATGAATATGAAAATGGTAAGATTGATTTGGAAATGTAAGGTCGGAATGAAAGTTATTGTGTTATGTCGGAAAGATGGCTAGTTATGCCATATTGTATATTTTGTAGTACTTGTGTTATTGATAATGTTGTTGTTGGATTATTGGGTTGCTGTGTTGATATATTAAGCCGAGCTAAGTCTCGGGGGTGTTATATGTATAGGGGAAATGCTGCCGAAATTTCGGTAGGCAATAATGTGATTAAGTATGGAATCCTAAAGGCTTGAATTGACAATTGGTAAACTTGACCATTTGTAGATTCTGGACGAAATTGGAAGTGAAGCTAAGCGAGCATAAGGCGCAACTGAGGTATGTAAAGCCTACCCCTTTATTCTTAGGCATGTTCTGAATGTAATAGGCTCGGCCGTGAGCCTTGAATACGACTCCGTTCCTCGGAATTCCAGATGGAAATCCGCTCCAATTCCTTCAGTACGATTGAAACCATTTCCTTATCAAATGCCTTTAAAGTGAACTTTTGTACGAAACTTTCCTAAACGGAGTCGGAATTCTTCCAAATGACTATGGATGACCTCATAAAGTCTATTGTCAGTAACTTACGTATGTCGCCTCGGGTTGGTCCGAGGTGGGCCCACGAAGCCCCGATACCTCGTGTATGACCTAAATTGCCTTATTCCTGTCCGTTTTTCAAAAGTAACATCTGGACTATTATTCTGATCATGATATGACTATTTTTATATAAATCCTACGAAATGGTTCTGATCTCTGGAAATCTGATTTCGGTGATAATCTGTCGTGCCTTCCCAAGTAGGATATAGGCGCGTATTATGAACACTGTCCGAATACTCTGATTTGACTCGCCATATGGCCTACCTCAATTTGATTGGGTCTGTATAATGATCTGTATGTATGTGGTTTCTCATTAATCAGTTCGTGCATGTGCTATGATCCCTTTTGGGCCGGTTTATATCGTGCGAATGGGTCGCCGAGTCCCTTGTCGAGGGTCGGGTCCCATGTATGAATTCCGAAGTATGATGTGTCCGGTTCCGGGGTACTGTGGTATATGTCGTTCCCGGTTACCGTGTATATGTTACGAAGTATGATGTGTCCGGTTTCCCGGCGTGTGATCTGTCCCCGGGGTTGCCGTGGTTATGATATGATGTGTTATGTGACGGAGATGTTCGAAGATATGAAATCTTCTGAAATGTGATATGTTGTGGCGCCAAAGGCAGGAGTGGCGACCACGTTCTTGTGCCCTATTATGATTCTGTCTGTCTGATTGGATTCTGATTCTGTCTGTCCGTATGGCTTATGATTTTATCCGTCCGTCTGGACTATGATTCTGTCCGGTATCCTTCTGTCTGTCTGTCTGAACTACGACTCTGTCCGGTATATCTCTGTCTGTTCGTTGGATTACGATTCCGTTTGCTATACTTCTGTGCTTCTAATTCAGACTATGATTATGTTTGTTATGTTTCCGCTTTACATACTCGGTACATTTTTCGTACTGACCCCCGGTTCTTCGGGGGCTGCGCTACATGCTCGCAGGTACAGACGCACCTAAAGATACGCCGCCAGTATAGGGCTCAGATTCTGCTATTTTGAAGAGCTCCTTTGATCCGGAGCGTGTACTTTTGGTATATATCTTCTGTCTTCTGTATATTCTGTATGTATGGCAACTCCGGGTACGGCGGGGCCCTGTCCCGTCATATGACTCTGTATGTCTGTTAGAGGCCTGTAGATATGTTTGTGGGTTAGGGTCTTTCTGTACGGATGTGTGTATATGTTGTGTTTGGGGCGACCCCATTCGCCGCGGCGGCCGGTCCGCATACGTTTATATATTGCTTTGTTGGCCGGTGTGGCCTTTGTTGGTATTTTCTGTGCGCAGGGTTATTTGGGATAGTCTGTAAAACAAAGGAAACTCTGCCAAAATTGTTCTGGAAATTATCTAAATTTGAAATATAGCCTTGACGGCTTCTGCTTTATACTTGAATGCGTTTGATACAGTTGAGATAGCATTGGATATATGTGTTTGGGTGCCCACATCGGGTACTAGTCACGGCCTACGGGGTTGGGTCGTGACAATAGAGAATGGGCTTTTTACAATCATCCTCTTTGAAGTGGCTTACACTTCACACTCACATAGGTGATTCCTAAACGTGTTATCGAGTAGATACACTATTTGGTCAAACCTGCCAAACTTAGAAAACATTAAAAAACTTAAGCTTTATTAACTCGTTAAAAAACCTTAACGTTTTATCCTTGTTCTGAACATTGTCTTCATCATGAGAATGAATTGAGTTATTTGACAATGCCAAACCGTCAGTCACAACTTTGTTTGATCTCCTTGAACCTAGCTCTTGGGATCTCCAGTCTGCTAGGTAGAGTTACCGCCATAATGACTTGTCCTTAGCCTTAAACCCATTCCCTTAGATGATATTTCAACTGCCTCTCTAGTTAGGCCTTTTGTAGGTGGATCCGACACATTATCTCTAGACTTTACATAGTCAATAGTGATAATTCCACTAGAGAGTAGTTGTCTCACGGTATTATGTCTCCATCGTATATGACGAGATTTTCCGTCGTACATAACGCTCCTTGCCCTACCTATTGCTGCTTGACTATCACAATGTATGCATATAGGTCCCAGAGGCTTGGGCCAGAATGGAATATCTTCTAAGAAATTCTGGAGCCGTTCAGCTTCTTCACCGGCCTTGTCTAAAGCTATAAACTCAGATTCCATCGTAGAACGAGCGATGCACGTTTGTTTGGATGATTTTCAAGACACTGCTCCACCCCTAATTGTGAAAACATATCCACTCGTGGATTTAACTTCAGATGATCTGGTGATCCAATTTACATCACTATATCCCTCGATCACGGCGGGATATTTGTTATAATGCAAAGCATAGTCTTGGGTATGTTTCAGATACCCCAAAAGTCATTTCATTGCCATCCAGTGAGTTTGATTGGGATTACTTGTAAACCGACTCAATTTACTAATAGCACATGCTATATTTGGTCGCGTACAATTCATGATATACATCAAACTTCCCAACACTCTTGCATAATCCAATTGTGAGTCACTTTCACCTTCATTCTTCTGAAATGTATAGCTCACGTCAATTGGAGTCTTGGCAACATTGAAATTCAAATACTTAAACTTGTCAAGTACTCTTTCAATATAACGAGACTGCGATAATGCTAGACCTTGTGGAGTTTTTTGAATTCTGATGCCTAAGATCAAATCAGCAACTCCTAAGTCCTTCATATCAAATTTGCTAGCCAGCATGCGCTTAGTAGCAATTATATCGACAATATCTTTACTCATCATCAACATGTCATCAACATATGAAAAAACAATGACTTCATGATTTGGAGTGTTTTTAATGTAAACACATTTGTCTCACTCGTTGATCTTAAATCCATTTGCCAATATTGTTTGGTCAAATTTAGCATGTCATTGTTTGGGTGCTTGTTTTAGTCCATAAAGTGACTTAACAAGTTTGCACACTTTCCCTTCTTTACCAGGAACCACAAATCCCTCACGTTATTCCATGCAAATTTCTTCCTCTAACTCTCCATTTAAGAAAGTTGTCTTAACATCCATTTGATGGATTTCAAGACCATGTACGGCCGCCAGTGTCACTAACACCCGAATAGATGTTATCCTTGTTACCGGCGAGTATGTGTCAAAGTAATCAAGGCCTTCTTTTTGTCTATAACCTTTGACTACAAGTCTTGCCTTATATTTGTCAATAGTGCCATCAGTTTTCATTTTCCTTTTAAAAATCCATTTTGATTCTAAAGGTTTATTTCCAGGAGGAAGATCAACCAATTCTCATGTATGGTTGTTCAAAATTGATTCAATCTCACTATGGACTGCCTCTTTCCAAAATGCTGAATCAGAAGAAGATATCGCTGCTTTAAATGTTTGAGGCTCATTTTCAAGCAAGAATGTCACAAAATCTGGTCCAAAGGAAGTAGATGTCCTTTGACGTTTGCTACGCCTTGGATCCTCTTCACTTGGTGTACTTTCCTTTAGTTCTTCCCGCGGTCGTTTAGATCTTTCACTTGACGACTCACATTCAATTTTATACGGGTAAATATTTTCAAAGAATTCAGCATTATCTGATTCAATTACTATATTAACATGAATTTCGGGATTGTCGGATTTGTGAACCAAAAATCAACAAGCTTTGTTGTTCATAGCATATCCAATAAAAACACCATCCATAATTTTTGGTCCGATTTTTACCCTTTTGGGTAAAGGAACTTGTACCTTTGCTAAATACCCCCACACTTTGAAATATTTCAAGTTGGGTTTTCTTCCTTTCCATAGTTCATATGGAATAAATTGTGTTTTGCTGTGGGGAACCCTGTTAAGTATTCGGTTAGCTGTAAGGATAGCTTCCCCCCACAAGCTCTGCGGTAAATCGGAACTTATTAGTAAAGCATTCATCATTTCCTTTAATGTTCGATTTTTTCTTTCTGCAATTTCATTTGATTGTGGTGTGTAAAGGGCAGTAGTTTGATGAATAATTCCATATTCTAAACATATCTCTGCAAAAGGAGATTCGTATTCTCCACCCCTATCACTTCTAATCATTTTTATCTTTTTATTCAATTGATTTTCCACTTCGTTCTTGTATTGCTTAAATGCATCAATTGCTTCATCCTTACTATTAAGCAACTACACATAACAATATCGAGTGCAATCGTCAATAAAAGTTATAAAATACATTTTCCCACTGCGAGATGGTATTGACTTCATATCACATATATCTGCGTAGATTAAGTCTAAAGGATTTGAACTCCTATCAATAGACTTATATGCATATTTAACAAACTTAGATTCAACACAGATTTCACATTTTGATTTATTACATTCGAATTTAGGCAATACTTCTAAATTAATCAATTTTCGCAAGGTTTTGTAGTTGACATGTCTTAAACGAACATGCCATAAATCATTTGACTCCAATAAGTAAGACGAAGCTGAATTCTTATTAATACTGTCAACAACCATTACATTGAGTTTGAAAAGGCCCTCGGTGAGGTAGCTCTTTCCTATGAACATATCATTCTTACTTATTACAATTTTCTCACTAACCAGCACGCACTTAAACCCGTTTTTGACGAGTAGTCCGGCTGAAACTAAATTTTTCCTAATTGTTGGAACGTGCAGAATGTTGTTGAGAGTCAGCACCTTTCCGGAAGTCATCTTCAGAAGTATCTTCCCATATCCTTCAACCTTGGCTATTGCAGTATTTCCCATAAACAGTTCCTCTTCGGGTCCAGCGGGAGCGTAGGTTGCAAATGCTTCTTTTACAGCGCAAACATGTCGAGTGGCACTAGAATCAAGCCACCACTCTTTGGGGTTTCCAACCAAATTGCACTCCGATAGCATTGCACACAGATCATCCATGTCATCATTCTTTTCCACCATATTGGCTTGTCCCTTTCCCTTGTCCTTTTTCGGGAGACGACAATTTGGGGCTTTGTGGCCAGTTTTCCCACAATTATAACTGTTGCCCTTGAACTTTTTCTTGGCTTGCTCCTTCTTTTGTCCGGTGGACTACTTTCTTTTCTTACTTTTTGGGGCAGCCTTTTCAACGATATTCGCTCCCATAACCGTTGAATTCCCACGTGACTTCTTCTCGGCTATTTTGTTATCTTCCTCAATCTTGAGACGAATCACAAGATCTTCCAACTTCATTTCCTTGCGCTTGTGCTTTAGATAATTTTTGAAATCTCTCCACAAATGAGTCAACTTTTCAATCATTGCAGCCACTTGAAATGCTTCGTTAACTACCATGCCTTCAACAATAAGGTCATGAAAAATAAGTTGAAGCTCTTGAACTTGGGTTCCAACGGTTCTGATATCTATCATTTTATAGTTTAGAAACTTGGCAACTATAAATTTTTCAAGCATGCATCTTCAGTCTTATACTTCTTCTCAAGTGCATCCCACAATTCTTTAGAAGTTTTCATAGCACTGTAGACATTATACAAATCATCCTCCAAAGCACTTAGGATGTAGCCCTTCCATAGAAAATATGCCTGTTTCCACGCCTCAGCAATCATAAATTGTTCATTGGCCGGCATATCAGCAGTATGCACAGGAGGGTCTTCGTTGGTGAACTTCTGCATACCAAGAGTGGTAAGCCAAAAGAACACCCTTTGCTTCCATCCTTTGAAGTTGGCTCCAGAAAATTTCCCTGGTTTTTCCGCCGGTGGCACAGCAGTTTGGCTTGTTGCCGCAACAGTCGCAGAAGTAGTAGCGCTTTCAATTGCCATTTCTTTTCGCTGTCAAAATAGACAAACTGTCTTACTACTCAGTATAGCAAACTTTTTACAATAGCAACGATGAAGTTTTTATGTTCTTCAAATCGTTGTACAAGTATGAACTTTAATATTCCAACGAAGTTTTTATGTCTTCAAGTCAGAATACGAAATTTCATACGGAGTAGAAAACCACACAGGTTTTAGTCTCCAAAGCAGAATACAGATTAATATATAAAATATAATTTCCTTAAGATTGTTATTAAAATGTATTGCAAAAATGTTGAAACAGAAAAAATAATAATTCTGAAAACAGAAAACAGAAACTGGACAGATTCTGGAAAAACCAGTAGAAAATGGAAAAACAGAAACTGGAAAAGTAAGAACAGTCTCTGAAAAATGTTTAAGAATGAAAATCGAGCCCAATGAATGCATAGTGTGTCCTTAAGGAAATTATTCTCCTCAAGTACTCAAGGTTAATGGAATATATCCTCCCAGGATAGAACGATCTTACTCACCGGTGTATCGGTACCTAAAACAACGGTGTCAGTGAACCACTCAACGGCAGTAAACTACACTGGAATTTATTTGTGGAGAAGAAGAAGTTTTTGAAGTTCAGAAAATTCATAAGGAATCAAACTAATTTATAGCCATGGAAGTACTATTTCTGAAGGTTTGCAAATAATTAAAATTAAAGAAAATTTGGTCCTGGTCCGAAGCCAGAGCCGAGCGACGACGACAGCGCGAGGGGAGACCCTCTTCTTAACCCTTTAGCAACAAGAAGGAGTACTTCTAATTTTAAGTAGTAGAACTTTTCTTTCCACTACCAATGAGGGACAAATGCTCATTTCATAAAGTAAGAGAAACAACTCATTTTCCCTCCACTTCTTTTCCCTCCATTTCTCATTTAATCTATCAATTAAACCCAACAGTTTCTGATGCAAGCATTTTGTTTCTGGAAGAAGAGTTATTATCACAATATGGTATGGTGCTAGCTAGTAAGTCATCCGTGGAGTTGTTAAAGAAGACGGAGATTGATGAAGAAAATAACAAGGATGAATGTATGATGTGTCTAGAAGAGCTTGTGAAGAAGGAACCTGATCATGAGATACTTAGCATGCCTTGTTCTCATATGTTTCATGGAGAGTGTATCACCAAGTGGTTGTTATAGACAAGCCATTATTGTCCTATTTGTCGCTTTGAGATGCCCATGCACGAAGAACCGATGATCGAACAAACAAACAAATAAATTTTACCTCTTATTAGTTTGTGCGTTTAGAGTCGTGTGTATGCAAGAACACTAGTACCAAAAAAAAGTTTTAGCTTAACAAATCTTTTGAGATAAACATATGTAAAAATAGTGGTAGGAAACAATATTTGACATGATTGTTTGAAATTCCTTTGTTATGCAGAATAATAAAGCTCTAAGTTGTTTTTAGTGTTTTTTAATAAAAGATTGTTTTGATATTTCGATTTGACGAGTGACTTTAGTTGTGCTCGATTTCACATAAAATGTCTCTCTCCGGAACATTACGGTTAAATATAAAATTTACCTTCTTATACTCTGTTTAGAAGAAGGTATGGAACCAAATAATAACAATAACTATGTCTCGATGCCACATTAGTTATACGAATCTTCTCTAATCGTGTTTCGGTAACTCACAAAGATCTTGCTTGATCTTCTTGTGATCGATATCACGAAAGTAAAAACTAATATTAAATGCTAATTTGAAGAAAACTTAAGGGTTACATGTTAAATTTTGCACTTCGTTTTGAGACTGATTATTAAAAGGATAATTAGATAATATTTTTTTTGAGTCGACGCAAGTGACCAGTTCTAGTATTCTTAAGCTGACTAATTTTACATTGAGAAAATAGGCGTTACTTAGAAGATTTTTAATCCAAGTTTTTGGTGGGAAAACAAATACGTCGATGTGAAGATAACATGTAAAATTTTGAAATCTCTATGCGGGAAAAATGCTTTTTCGTTTCTTAAAAGAGAAAGAAAAAAAAACATGAGATTTTTCATATGAGGCTCTCAACCCTACAAACACCAAAAGAAGTTAGACTAACATCAACCGGAAATGGAGGTTGAAATATTTCAACTAATCAGATATCTGGGGGTAATAAGGAGTGTTTTACTCTGTTATAAGCCTACTCGACGCGAATCCACATCAGTATTTCCAATAAATTTTGGATACTGTATGGTTCGCCCAAAAAGGACATCAATAGGAAAACGAAGAAAATGCATTACAACCGAGGGTGTCAAATTTAGCCCAAAAAGTGATTGTCCGCCCAACCCACCCAAAGTTTTGGGCTCAAGATAATTTCACATTTGACTGATTTTAACCCAACCCAACATAGCCCATTTTAAAGTGATCTCCAACTTAGCTTAATATTAGCTCAATTCTAGCCCTTTTTTAAAATTTACTTAAATTTAGATTTATTGCTTGAATTTACTTTAATTTTTTTTTTTAATTATTATTTTTTATTATTTTTTATGTATACACTTTTCTTATATCATGTATCTTATAAATTTGTAGTGTGTTTGATATGAAGGGAAATATTTTTCATGAAAAAAATTTTGCTCGAACATATTTACCACGGAAAAAGTTTTCCTCAAAAATATTTTCGAAAAATCAGCGAAAATATTTTTCATGAAAAATATATTTTTAGAAAAAGAAAATATTTGCCACGAAAATGTTTTTCTAAAACATAGACCAATAAAAAAAAAACTGGGTCAAGTTGGGCGGGTCATGACCCAACCTATTTTTAACCCATTTCAGCCCAAGTAATTTTTGAGTTAATATTAGCCCAACTCATTTATCACCTCAGCCCATTTTGATTGGGCTAATTTCAGCCCAACCCGCTCATTTAACACCCCTAATTACAATCATAATTGAACCTCAAGTTATTAGAGCCTTGGGATTGGAGGAAATTCCAGTAGAAAGCACTTTCCCCTTTAAAGAGCATAACGCAATAAGAATAGGGACACCAACACCAAAAAAAAAAAAAAAAAGGAAGAAAAACCTCAAGTGGTATAACAAAGTAATGTATTAAATTTCAACTGTTCCTGCCTATACACACTTCCAGAGCATTCAGTGACCAAAGCGAAAGTTTCAAAAGCTGGTCTTCTCATGAATATTTTCTTCACAAACCAAAAAGAAAGAAAATGAGTTTTTCCATCAAACAAGTAACGAAATCTCAAATACTTCTCAAGCACCTGTTCACAAAGAGAGACAAGAATCTGCGACGAAATTTCAAGTGGAACCCGGAGGTTAGATGGTGAAATTAGCTGTTTTTTCGTCTTTATTTTGTATTTTCTTTCCATTTGTTTTGTTTCCTTCTTACCTCAAAAGGCCTCGTAGCATCCGAAAATGGACGAAGCAAACAATGTTTTCCCAAGCACTTTCCTTTGTGCGTTTGATTACCTCACTCCTAGGCAAGTTCTGGACCACTTGGGAGCAGATCATAACCATCATGGTGCTTAGGAGTCTCCTTTTCGACTGGGATCAACTTCACAATAACAGCTACGACCAAGCTTGCAGCGCCAATTAAGACACTGATCAGCCATAGTTGCCAGCTAAGGGGTGTGGTGCTGGCAAAAGTGCCTAAGAACTCGACAATGACAACTTGGAAAATAACGGTAGAAAGCATGACGCCTATGAAAACCCAGCTGCCAAAAATGCCACGGAAAATATTTATCTTCTCCATGTCACGGCTGTTTATTTCATTGAAGACCTGTATGGGATAATCAAGAAAGCGCCAATCAGCCGGTCAGTGAAGGCCCTTCAGAAAAGAGAATGCAAATCCAATCTGACTAATGTTTGGTTAGGTTTAACGAATGTTAAACACGGAATCTGTTCATGCCTTCTACATTGGGTTTTTGTTATACTAGTAATGAATAAAAAAGAATGAACTTAAAAAAACTGATGCCGGTACATTGATAAAGCAGCAGCAACAACAACAACAACACACCCGGTGAATCCCACAACGTGGGGTCTAGGGAGGGTAGAGTGTACGCAGACTTTACCCTTGCCTTAGGTAGGGAGGCTGTTTCCAGGTACATTGATAAAGCGCACAACACAAAATCTGGCTAGCTAGGATAATAAACTGAATTGAAAATGCATACCTGACAAAACACAAAGGTGTTAAAAATGAAAGTATTCAGAACGGTTGTAGCATCTGAACCTTCAAGTCCCAAAATCTGCTTCCCCGCGAAGTTGAACGCTAAGAGTACAGCCAGCTGGTAGATACTGTGTCCTATTATATTTCTCCACATTGTCTTTGTAATGAAACTCACATCCCTTCCAACAGGAGGCCTACTCATTAGTCCATCATGAGGTGGTTCAGTGGCCAATGCCAGTGCACCTAAAGTATCCATGATAAGGTTGACCCAGAGCAGTTGTACAGCAGTAAGAGGAGCAGATCCTGAAAGTTTTTTCCCAGCAGATAAGTATCAGTCTAATACTCCCATTGTTGTAACGATTAACTTTTTTTTATAACGATTAATGAATTCCCCCCGTCCCTCCCTCTCTCTCTCTATGTGAGAGAGTCTGAGTGTTGATTCTTTGATGCACAGATCACTAGCAGAAAATTGAATGAACTCATTCAAAGCAATGAATACCTGAGGCACATGCAGAAATAAAATTGATCATCAGAGCCACAACATTGACAGTCAACTGGAATTGCACGAATTTTTGAATGTTTATATATACAGAACGGCCCCATTTCGCCACATTAACAATTGTGCTAAAGTTGTCGTCAAGCACTATAATGTCAGCACTTTCTTTTGCAACCTGTAATGTTATTTTGAGAAAAGTGAAGATTAGAAACAGCTTAAAATGCAATATCTACTAATTCCAAATCTAACAAAAGACCATGATAAAATAAAATATATACATAACTTTTGAATAGTTCATGCTGGAATTGAATGGATATTAATGCTACAAACATGTAAAAATTTTCAACAAAAACAAATATGCAAAAAGTTGTAGGGACAATTTGTAGAATTTCCCTCGCAAATGTCGACTAAACTCACACATGCACGAAAAAAGTGGGTTCTACTTATATGTTGGAAGTTGAAGTCTTCTGAGTGAAGTGTTAAAATTTTTAAGCCTAAAATTTTGAAGATATGAAATTGAAAAGAAAGCTACAAAGGAATATTCAAGCGGGCAACTTCAAGCATTGATGAGGTAGTTATGTATCACAAATATTTAAAATATAGACTATAACGAAGACTGCAGTTGGTAAGAAAATTTTGTGGCATGCTTGTGCCCATATAAATGAGAATTAAAAAAAAAAATGCCAATTGGAGCCTGCAAGAAGAAAATGGTGTATATGACCATATCAACCTAGTGTAGGAGAAAATTTACAAACCTCTGTTCCTGCTATACCCATAGCAAGTCCAATATCTGACTCATGCAAGGCAGGGGCATCATTTGTGCCATCACCAGTAACTGCAACAACTTCTTTAAACATGCCTCTCAAATTCTTTACCAGCACATGCTTGTCCGTAGGGGATGATCGAGCCATAACCTGCATTCAGTATATAAAGAACATTTTTCAGCAAAATATATTCAAGCCACAAGGATCTACAAGGATGAGATAAAGCAATCAAAAGCACACCTGAATTCTAGGAATTATTTGCCTCATTTCTTCGGGACTTTTGTTGCGGAATTCTGGGCCTTCAATGGCCAAACCATCAGCAGTTAGTATACCACATTCTTTAGCAATGGCTTTGGCTGTATTAATATTGTCCCCTGTGACCATCCTTACAGTAATTCCAGCAGCTAAACAAGATGCAACTGCTTCTTTAACCCCAGGGCGAACTGGATCCTTGATTCCAACAACTGCAACCAATGTATAGCCACTTTCAGGGATATTATTTACTTGACAACCATCTTCAATGTCCTTGAAAGCCAAGCAAAGAGTACGCAAGGCTTCACAAGCAAACTCATTAATGACATCCGTGATGTTTGTAACCTGGTCTTTTGACATATCAACAATTTCACCATTAGAATCAATAAACCTGTCACACATTTTTAAGACTATCTCAGATGCACCCTTGCAGAAAGCACGAGTGTTGCTATCAGGAAGAGCAACAAGCACTGACATTCTTTTCTTTGCTGAATTGAAAGGTTCAACCTTCAGCAATTTACAATCCCTTTTTTTCTCATCAATATCACCAAGAAGTAATCCATAATCTAATATTGCACATTCTGTGGGTGTACCCAAAACAAATTTCTTTCCATCCTTGTCTTTAACCACCTCAGCTGCTGTATTATGAAATATTGCCTGCAATAGAAAGTCCAGTGCATTTTCTGATAAATCTGTTATTGCATCTGCACCTCCACCATTTTCTACCTTTTTAGCCTTTCCACAAATCCATATTTTATCTACTACCATACAGTTTGTTGTTAGTGTTCCTGTCTTATCAGTGCAGATGCATGTAGCTGAACCCATTGTCTCACAAGCAGAAAGATGCCTCACCAATGCTTTATTGTTCATTAACTTTTTCATTGCAAAAGCAAGGCTTAATGTGACAGCCAGAGGTAGTCCTTCTGGAACTGCAACAACGATTATAGTTACGGCTGTGGCAAAGTAATTCAGAAGAGTTAATGCATCACTGGAAGACCATTTGGTGAATTGATGGTGAGTAGCTTTATCCACCAGAAATCTGACTATTAACACAAGGAAAGTCACCACAGCAAATCCCAGTCCTATCTTTCCAATAATAGTGGCAACACCATTCAGTTTAACTTGCAGAGGAGTCTCATCTTCTCCTCCCTCACTAAGAGTTTCCATCAGTTTACCCCATTCAGTTCGCATACCAACAGTTGTCACTAGCATCTTAGCTGAACCGTCTTGTACTTTGGTTCCCGATAGAAGAAAAGGTCTTTTTTCAGATATGCTTACTGGTACGCTCTCACCAGACAAGCTCGATTGATCAATTAGCAAGCAATATCCTGATATGAATATTCCATCAGCTGGAACCAGATCTCCAATAGATAAGTGAACTACATCACCAACCACCAACTCATAAATGGAAACCTTCTGCCTTGATCCATCTCTTGTGACCTGGATAGATATCTTTTTCTTCTCCTTATCCAAATCTCTGAACTGCAACGACTGCCTATAGTCACTAATTGCAGTAACCATGACTACCAATACTATGCTGAGTAGAATTCCTAAACCATCATATGTTCCTTTTGGCCACCCTTCAGTAGCAAGTCCCACACCGATGGAAACAATAGCACAAACTATCAGGATGACGAGAGTTAAATCATGTAGAGCATCCCACACAAATCTCCAAAAACTTCTAAACGGTTTTTCGGTAAATTTGTTTGATCCGTATATATTTTGTCTGACAGGTACATCACTCGATTTGACTCCTTCATTTGATGAGACTCTCAACTTAACTGCAAGCCCTTCAACACCTCCAAGTTTCTTTAAGGTTTTTATATCATAAGAACCTACTATAGATGCAAGTTTATCTGGGTTAATTCCAAAACCAGCTTCTCGAGCTTCTTCCGGCAAGTCTTTTGCCAGTTCAGCCCCTATATCATCCCTGACCTGGTCTGATGGCTTACCAAGATCACCAGCTGTAAAGAAATATAAAATGAAATAAGAAAGAGGAGAAAGAAGCTGGCGGACCTATATGTTTTAATGAGTCTAAAGGAAAACTCAAGATTGAGCAAATTATACCATCAATGAACTTGAGTGCTGCCATATAAGCCACGAAACCAACTCGAATCTTTTCCTGGAAATTGCATGTGGTAAAAAGTGTAGCTTGACTCAGTATACAAGATTATATAAGTTACATTAGTTAGCAACACAGTCCTCACTCCTCCATAATTTGTTTTTTTTTTTTGGTTGATAACCGTGGTGTCCGAGCCAGCATTTGCGCACCTCGACTAATTCCACGGGATACCTCCCACCTCCCACCAACAACAGGTATCACGTAACTCTGTCCACAAGGCTAGGACAGATAGACAGAAATTACTTAGTACTTTTGTCTCTGTTGGGAATTGAACCTGAGACCTTATGGTTCTCAACCCCCTTCACCGACCACACCCTTGGGCGCCCTCACTCCTAGTATCGTCACAGATGGCTCTGATTAGGGAACTCGATTACAGTGTTTGAGCAGCCAAATGATTCGAGTTCTCACTTTCTACAATTAATCAAATGATGATTCAACTAACTCTCCTTTTAAATTCAAGATTGAGTTAAAACACCGTATGCAGGTAACAAGAAAAATACCTAACAACAGCCATTGCTGGTGTCATAATAGACTGCACAGTGCCAAAAATAAACTAGATTTTATTTAGCAAATAGTTTTGGTTTTGAAAATGAACATGGCATAGGTGACAACTAGATAATTAACCCAATATAACACTTTATGATTAGATACTAATGCTTCTTGAACTGACAAATCAAAAGGTAAACAATAAATTAACTATAGCAGCCTGATAGTCGTATGATTGCAGATAAATAGGTCAAAGTCACTAGCATAAGTTTATATTATGTGAGGGAAGAAAAACATCATCTTTCAGTGAGCAGACTGTCTAAGGGATCTGGTTGTTGCCAGCATGGGACTATGTCAAAGAACTGAAACAGCAATTTATATGGAAATCATCACCTAGATTGAATAAATCTTTTTTTCTTCTCTTTCAATTCTTTCCAAGTAAAAAAGACCTTTTTAGCTTTGCTATGTTGATTAAACATTACTGCGATGAGCATAATTATTTGATTTCCCTTTGTGCCAACCGTTTTTTTTTTTCCTGTCTCATTGCAGGATGGTGTAGTAGCTTTGAATGCAAAGGTTTTGTATAATGTACAAAAAGCATGAAGCATGAACTTTAATAGATATAACATGTACTTTGTTGAGCATTTTATTCAAAGTATATATCATTCACATGTTACCTATTGTGCATTTTTAATACGTGACTGTCCCCGATATCTTAACCTATTTCTAGTTTCGCTCATCAAGCTTAAGGAACAGGGGCATTCTGTCATGGTTTTAGCATTTTTTTGGATGCATGGCATAGAAGCGAGCAATTTTTCCTGCAAGAGGTTTCCTGTTTGTCTTTCCTTGTGTTCTTGAACGGCTTTGAGACATTGAATTATTAAAGAAGATAAACCCAAAGTTGCAAAAATTTGATTAGATGGTCGAGAAGTAAAATAATCCAGGCAAGGAATATGGCACATGTCAACTATTTAGAGTCAAGACAACAAGAATATACAAGAAGCGGGAATTTTTATTAGGATTTGATGTTCCACGTGGCAACCAAAGATAAAGGAAAACAAACAAAACACTTCTAGGTGGGACAAACAAAGATGTTGAGATGGGACAGACTACCCTATGTTATGATCAATGACAAAACACAAAAGATATCTTTTTTCATGTCACCCGTCCCCTTCTGTACTTCTGTGTACTAATCAATTGAGCTGGAAGAAATGTCAATGTCAAAAAGGAAGTTTCATGGAAATTTCTCTGCCGACTACGTGTTTATTACTCCCTCCGATCCATTTTAGTTGTCGTCCTCACTGAAAATAGATGGTCTAAAATAGTTGTTATTTTAGAAAACCAAGAGGAAGAAGTTTCACAGAAATTTCTCTGTTGACTACGTGTTTATTACTCCCTCCGGTCCATTCTAGTTGTCGTCCTCACTAAAAATAGATGGTTCAAAGTAGTTGTCATTTTAGAAAAGAGTTAAAAGGATCAAAAACACACCTCTAGTATCACCTTTTTTTGAGTTTTCTACCTGAACTATCAGGTGTGAGAATTTCCTACCTATCAAAAAGGAAGTTTCATGGAAATTTCTCTGCCGACTACGTGTTTATTACTCCCTCCGATCCATTTTAGTTGTCGTCCTCACTGAAAATAGATGGTCTAAAATAGTTGTTATTTTAGAAAACCAAGAGGAAGAAGTTTCACAGAAATTTCTCTGTTGACTACGTGTTTATTACTCCCTCCGGTCCATTCTAGTTGTCGTCCTCACTAAAAATAGATGGTTCAAAGTAGTTGTCATTTTAGAAAAGAGTTAAAAGGATCAAAAACACACCTCTAGTATCACCTTTTTTTGAGTTTTCTACCTGAACTATCAGGTGTGAGAATTTCCTACCTAAACTATCACAGCTAGTTTGCAAATATACCTCAACTATCAGTCGTTCACTTTTCCTACATAAGCTATCACCGACTAGTTTGCAAAACACACTTTTGTTCACTTTTAATGAGGTGTGTTTTGCAGATTAGTTGGTGAACGTTCGGGTAAAAAAGGTGAACAACTGATAGTTGAGGTGTGTTTTGCAAACCGGTTGTGATAGTTTAGGTAAAAAAACTCCCACACCTAATAGTTCAGGTATAAAACTCAAAAAAATGTGATGCTTGAGGTGTGTTTTTAACTATTATCTCTTTAAAGAATCAAGATATAAATGAATTACTCCTTAGGTTCCACCTTTACCCTTACTCAATAAATGGGAAGAAAAGGTTAATGTGGTAAAACAAGGGTAGTATTAAATAATAAGGATAATTTAGTTAAATTATCCTTTCAGTTAATAGTTTCTTAAGAGACGTGCAAAAAAACAAAAAACATGACCAGTAAAATGGACCGAATGGAGTAGCTAGACTTTGGTCCTTTTTGGCCGAATGGAGTAGCCAGACTTTGGTCCTTTTTGGCACTACATTAACTACCTCGCATTCCTTACTACTGTCCCAATTTTAAAATCCAAAAAATCCATTTTTCAGAAAATGCTCAGAAAGCAGCTTATTATAAAGCATGTGCCTCTCCACATAAAAACAAACTTCTCTTGTACTAATCTGCTCAGCAGTTGAGCATTTTGCTACGCGACATTACACTTCCTATATACTACTATCTAGTTATATCCTAGAAGAAATGTCAATGTCACAAGGAAATTTCAAGGAAATTTCGTTGTTGACCCACTGTAGATGCTTACTACTAAGCAGTTGTCAAGCTAATTTAATAACAATTGACATTAAGGAATACTTTTGAGCACAAACTTTAATAGAAAAAGAAAGCATGAGTTCATGAAAGCAAACAGCCAAGGTAAAATATGAAAGAGCCCCTTATCCTCAACAGAACATATTCTGCTGCCAAATGACATAACCGAACCCAAAGAAAGGAACCCCAAAAAATAAATAAAATACTCCCTCTATTTCAATTTGTTTATCTGATTTTGATTTAGCACGGAGTTTAAAAAAGATAAAAAACACTTTTTAATCTTGTGGTGTTAACTAAAATTATGTAAAATTTACCAAAATGTCGTTTAATCTTGTAGTATTAAACATATCACGTAGAAAATTAAAATTAAAAAGTTACTAAAAAGGAAAAAAAATATTCTTATTTAAACGGAATAAAAAAAAAAAAAGTAAGACAACTAAATTGTAACGGAGGAGTAATAACTTCACTTATCTTTTCACTGAACTACTGTGATTTTGTAGATTCTCTGTATGGTCCCCACAAACTACCAATGCGTTATCCTGTTTTAGGCAGCCCATACCACCAGAAACGCTACCCAACATAGGTAGGTATAGATATTAAAATATCGTAGAGGTTGGGTCACTTATTTTGGGTCTAGACTATAAATTATATAGTAATCCACAACTGGCTGGAGCCTTAAATCCTCTAAAAACTCATTGCGAATAACAGTTGTAGCAGGAAATCTTTTATAACGTCCCTATTAATAAAGCACTAAATAGTTTGTCAATAAATAAATATGGTGTATGACTTGCCACTATCTGGTTTGAATAGTTGTACCATCTATTATATTATACGTCATAAAGCTAGAAAATGTCTGTACTAAACCATTAATTAAGACAATTATACATTTAATTTGTTCATTATCTAACCAGATCTGGTTTCTAACTGACACTAATGTTTTCTATAAATTTTCTCATAAATGTAATTTTTTAATAAGCTTAGACAAATTGTGGAGGCTTTACAAATAGTTATGGGAATTAAGACACCATGTGGAGATGGGGTAAATGATGGATCCAGAATTAAATAAGTTTACAAAATATTATTTATATATTTAATTCTAATCTGATACATATTTTTCCCGCATGAAAGATCAATAATTTTGTCTCCCTTTATTTGAACAACATGGTCCTCTATATTAAGCCAGTTGGATGATGGTCCAGCAAAGAACCAAACAGAAAAAAAGGGCTAAGATTTTTTCTAACTTATCGTATCCGAAAAGTCAAACAAGAAAATGTCATCGCAGGAAAAGAAAATATAATAAGAGTATCAAATGGGGAAGTGCTAAAGCACCACTGATAGTGGATATCATATGATCTTTTACCATATATTCGCACTCATCTTATTTATTGTAGAAAAAAAAAGCCAACTTTTTGACAAATAAAAGCTACAGTTTTTTGCAAAGGATGTGATTAAAAAAATTGGGTCAAAATATTGTAAATTTATTTTTGAACATAAAAAGGATGAAATTTATAGAGTAGGAGAGATTTTAACATTGTCAGAACAGTTTTCAATATTTTCTTATAAATCTACATATATTTAGGCACAAGGTACCAAAGTATTATTGAGCTGTATTTATGTTGTAGCAAGTAGCAACAATATCTAATTTTGGTTTGAAGACAAGTTATAGTAAAATTAGTTATGCTGGGATTAATTATTCTGGTATTATTTTTTACTGGCTGTTTGATTTGTTGTATTAAAAATAACATGCATTGTATAATTTCTAAGAAGAAGTTCGTCGACCTAAAAAAAAAAAAAAAAAAACCTCGTCCTTATTTAAAGTGGAATAAGAGCTTGAGGAAACTCAGGTGTATTTTTATCATTTTCATTATTTTATTCGAGAGTAACTAATTTTGATACTGTTATTTCACCATCTGATTATGATATAATTTATCCCAAAATTAATTACCAATGTATAAATACTAAATTTTTATTTAAAAAATATTTATATTTGTCGAGCATACCCAGCCCTTAGCAGTAAAAAGACAAAAGAAAAATTCAAACGAAAGGAGATTTCAAAGCCGAAAAGTCTTGGCCTATGCAAAGAAACAGAAGCAGAAACTTTCGAAAAGAAAAAAGGTAAATCCTCTCCATAAACCACATAATTGAACTCACTTTCCGGCTCCTTTCTCGGAAAACGAAAAACAAAACAGGAGAGATCTGTTTCCATCTTTTCCAATGAAACGTTCAAGTATTGATGCATATTGTACCAAACTTTCCGTAAACTTTAATCTTAAAATACTGTTAATCTAATTTAACTTTAAAGTTTAATTAAATTGACTCTCAGCGAAAAGTATTTAAATCTTCTCCGGTTATCATACCTGAACTCATTTTCAGGATTATTTTCACTTCTATTTAAACGTACAAGTGTCAAAGAACATTGTACCGCACTTGTGAGCGAGATCAAATTCTTAACGATTCACACTTACAGGAATACGAAAAGACTAAACATTTCCAGAGTCTCTTCAATGTTCTTTGATTAACGTATGTGAATACGCGCATAAAGTACCTAAACATATTAAGCATGTATTTACTGTTCTATCAACAATTAAAATAATCTATTTAGCAGTAATAAACCAAAAAAAAAAAAATCAAATAACGAGATTTCAATATCGAGAAAAACTCTTCTCGTCGGAAATAAAAAAAATTAGTAAATTCTTCCCTTTTCAAGCAATTTTCCTATTCATTTTCAAGCATATTTCGGAAAACAAAAAATAATCTCAATTTACGTGATACTTTTTGTTTATCGATATTCGAGATTCAAATTATACGATCTCTTGACTAACGTTTTAAAATGTATTTTTGCATCATATTGACACGAGAATAATTGAATTTCAATATCAATTTTTGTATAGTTTTTTAATATCTAAAATATGAGAGAGAGAGAGTAAATCTTCTTCACTTTTCTCGCGACTTTCCAATTCATTTCCCTTTTCCTGCTCACTTTCCCACTCATTTTCAGGCGTATTTTCCCGGAAAAAAAAAGAAGAAGAGAGATTGAAGAAGTACTAAAAAAGCAAAGGAATAACGTACCCTGGTTTTTTCCATGAGTTCTTTAGCCTCTTCACGTTTTTCGAGATTTGGAGCATACCGAAACCTTCGCCGGCGATTCCTAACGAGAGAAACAGCATCTCTCCACCTTCTCTGGGCTTCTGCCGACGGATATTTCGCCGGCAAATCAAACACCTCCGGCTCCAACAGGTTCTCCATAATCTTTATTTACGTCCGTAGATTAGTAGATCAATGTGTATGTAGATATAGGTTATATATACATATACAGTAAAAATAGAGAAAGAAAATGTTAGTACGAGCTTGTGAATGAAAAGAAAAAAGGAAATGTTTTTTGGGGGGTTTTATTGGATAAAAACTTTCAATGGGAATGGTTATGCGCATTTTTTATTTATTCATTTTCATTTCTAAATATAGACTATAGACGCGTTGAATTAGCATGTTGTTGAACTTTGGTCCCTCTACTCCGTGTAGATTGTAGTTTGACCCTCCATTTTTGACTTTTTTTCTAACAGGGAAAAAAGTTAGGACTGTGCTCAAAATTGGCGCCTTCATTAAAACAGTAATAAATTGGTCCGCGGTTACGAAAGATTCGTACATACGTAAATTATCTCCAAACTTATTTAAAACAAATAATCAAAAATTCAAGTTTATAATTTCAACTTAGAAGTATTTCATAAATATTTCAAAAACGGAGCCAAAAAAAAATCAAATCATAACATAATCTTATGAAAGCACACTAAAAAAATTATTTTTCATTAGAAAAAACTCCTAAAAGAAAATTCAAAAATGTTTTCCTCTAATTTTTATCATTTAGAAATTACAAAATTTCATGAAATATTTTATTTAGGTGAAATTCTCTCTCTCTCTCTCTCTCTCTCTCTCTCTCTCTCTCTCTCTCTCTCTCTATATATATATATATATATATATATATATATATATATATATATATATATATATATATATATCGTAAATAAGAATATAATTATCTTCAAAAGATTTTCTTAATCTTACTATAAATGATCAAAATATAAAAGGCAACAAAAGAAGGAAAGTAATATGGAGTGATATTTGATATCAACTCCACAATTTGAGGGAACGTGCAAAAGAGCACAAACTTTGGCTACAAATGGACTTGGATGATGCAAATTGCCACCTATTGTTAATTTTTACTCAGTATTTTGTCGAATATTCTTTTCATTTTTTCTTGTTAATGCTCGCCAAAAATCAGTAATATCCTCATTCTACTCTGGATTTTACACAAAAAACCCTACAATTCTTCCTCTTTCTTTTATATGTACTCTTTTTTTACCATTCCAATACTTAAATTCATCATTGTCCAAAAAGAAAAGAAAAAAAAAAAGAGAGAGAGAGAATAGAGCTCCTTTTAATCCTTCAATAACATTATAGCATATTCTTTGTACAAGCACAAAAAAAGAAAATGTCCATGAATTCTTAATACACTCTCCTCGGTTACCCTTTCAAACTCATTTTGAATTTTTTTCTTTAGACCTTGATCAAATAATGTTGACGCAACGAAGATGAGCTTCCGGAAACAGTGGCTAATCCATTACACAAGATTTTTTTCCTATCTTCTTGCTAATTCTTTTAAAGGGAAGACTCCAAAAGAAAGAAGTGAAACAAAAATCTTACTCCTATTATAAAGAAAAAACGAAGCTGATATTTGAGTAAAAGAGGATGTGTGCTTGAAATCAAATGCTAGGAGTAATATTTATAGGTTTAAAGGTAATTGCATTTATATTTTTGTTATCAATGATCAAGGTAATGAAATTTAAGAGATGAGAATGTGGGTACAAGAAGAAATAATTATCATTAATGGAGGAAAGCATTGATAAGGAGCGTGGGTGTACATGAAATAAGAGTAAATGATAATATTAAGGAATGATGATATAAGGTGCATTTATTTATGGGTGAAAATGATTTTCATCCCCAACTTTAAAAATTAAATTTTCCCTCAATTTTGAATAATAGACATTCTCCCCCTTTATCATACTTGACTTTTTAAATGCATGTTTTACCCTTATATTTTCAATTTTTGTATTCCTTTTTTTAGTTCTATAAAATAATGAAATTTTTCATTTTTTTAAATCTATGCATCAAATAAAAATATATGTTATTGATGTAGATCCCAGTTGACAAGTGTCAACAGAAAAAAGGCAAAAATGTTATTGATGTAGATCCCAGTTGACAAGCATTTGAATTTTCCCCATCTCTCTCTTTCCAGCCTTGGAACATGCTTTGTTTTCTCTTCTTCCAATATACTAGCTTTCAATATACCGTAATACGGAAAAATATTTATTTTCTCGAAGAATCATATTGGCGAAAAAAATGGAGATGACCGGAATTTTTTTAAGGATCCAAGTCTCTATTTTCAATGGAAAAAAACGACCTCAGGTAGAGAAAGAATAAAAGGGGTTATGAAGGGTGAAAGAAGAAAGGGAAGAGGGGAGGATCTGGGAAGAGAATGGATAGTGGCTTTGGGGAAGAGGAAAAGATGGTGGACCGGAGGGAGAAAGGAGAAATAGGGAGGGTTGGGTGGACTTGGGTGGGGTATAAAATTAAGCTTTTCCTTTTCTTTTTAAAGTAGTACTCTTTTCTTTTTTGACTTTGTTGATGTGTATTTGTTTTATTAGTTTGTTGTCATGTCACAGCAAGTAGCATCAACGCACTTAGATGCACAGTAAACGCCTTCTGGAGGGTTATGGTACGCTCAGTTGAGGGGTTCAAATGAAAAATATAGATAAGTTTGAGAGTTTATCTATGACTTAAGCTTAAGAGAAAAATAAAACTTACATATACACACATGCATATAGATACATATATACATACTTAATGCGTATAATATTGAAATAACTATCATACAAACTAGCATTGGATTTTGTGACAATTTCATAAAATATCATCGTACGTATAATATTAATGAACTTAAATTAGAATTTATAAATACCTAGGCTAAAAAAAAGTTATATATAATATAAAAATGTATTTCATAAATGGAGGATTGAAAATAATAAGGATAAATTAGACATTCCATAGTATAAAGGGAGGAGAATGTCTATTTATTCAAAGGTGAGGAGAGAGTTTGATTTTTTTAAAATAAAGTGATTTTCACCCATTTATTTATTTATTTGTTTGCAGATTTTGTAGATGTTAAATAAGGGGAAAGACCAGGCTCTTGCATACTTCTTCTTCAATTTCAAACAAACCACCAGATGTCTCCAAAACATAGAAATGATCAGAGAAAGTTATCAGAGATGGATCAAATTGAAAGTCATCAGTACGGCATAGAAAATTAAGATAAAGGATTAGTAACATACTTAATAACTAGATGAAATAGTTATAATTTTATAAGACCTAAATTTGAAATAGTCATTTTTCAACCTCTATAAAAAAATATCTGTTATCATGAAGTTTTAAAATTCACATATAACTTAATGATATTGTCATGTAAAGGTCAAAAAAACAAAAATGATGACTATTTTTTAGGTATATAGCCGAAAAATAATTAGTAGGTGTTTTTCTACTTTTATGAGGAAGTTCTAACTGATGTTTATATAATTCTATATTTACTTGTAATTACCGTATAAGTTATCTAATCTAATGATATAATTACTCTGTAACGCCATCAATTTTATATAGAATCAATTAGACATAGCAAAGCAATTGTAAAATTAAGGTCTTATAACATTTGTCCCACTAGATGGAACTTTAAGCTACATATATAGGCATGTTTGTACATTTTCTTCTTACTCTTCGAAATTACTTTAAATATATTTTTTATAACAACACAAGATATCATTATTGTTTAAAAATCATTTCATATCTCTTTGCACAGATTTTCAACCGAAAAAAAAAGAAAAGAAAAAAAAAGAGTGTGCTCTACCTACATATTTCAATTTTTTGGAGGAAAAGTTTAAATTTAATTTGCCCTTCAACCTCTGGCTATGTTGTAAAATTACTGTTATATTGGGCTTTATTAGAGTCAAGGCCAAAAGCTTAAAAATTTGACACATATCCTACTTTTACACCGTTATTTAATATGTATTCATTTATTTTTACACCGTTATTTAATATGTATTCATTTAAAAAAAAATTGCCCATCTTTACCAGTTAGGAATAACTTTAGACATGTGGTATCTAAAATTAGCCTCAGACAAAAATATATAAAGTTACATATGGGTAAAATTCAGGGAGAACGAAGTTCATGCAATAATGGCTGAACTTTGATGTCTGAATTCAGCCATTTGTGCTTTTAAATGCAAGCAAAACTAACCGAACTTCATCCATATGTGCCTGAACTTCAGACACCGCATGTCTGAAGTTATTTCGAAGTGCATAGACTTGCATAATTTTACTCTATGCGGTTGCAGTATGACTTAAACGGTAATCCCAAAATCGAGCATTTGTGCATTTCGGCTGACAAAAATAATATCCTATTTCCTATCAGCGGCTATAATATTAGACCTAGTATCTAAAGGATGATAAAGTTGCTCGATTTCAAATAGTGTATCCTATTTTAACCAATGTCCTTTAGATTTTAAGTTATAGATGCACGATTAGTGTAGTCTATTTTTGTACACTATCTAAGGGATAAGGCATCACTATCCCTTCACCTAGTAGCGTTTTTGCTACGACATACCTTACCTAATTTTTGGTCCTATCACCCCCCTAAACTATTTAAAACCGTAATTTTTTACCCCCTTAAAGTTGACGTGACAAGGAGAGTGTGTTTCACTCTCTTTGAGAGAGTAAGAAACATAAAAAAACGGGAAAACTTAGTTTTTTTCCTTAAAAATCTGTATTTTCTTAAAATATGAATATAAATCTATTTTTCCACATTTTAAAAAAATAATTAATTTTTTCAAAATTTTATAAAAAATCAGTTTTTTTTTTCAAATTTTGGACAAGAAAAACACTTTTTCCAGATTTTAGTTGAAAAATAAAAGTGTCCTAAGAAAATGAAATCATGAAAATCAAGATCTTTTAAGGCATTTTAAAAAAAAAAATCAAGCTTTCCATATTTTTAACAAATCCATTTTTCCATATTTTAAAAAAAAAAATCATGTTTTCAGTTTTTTTTTTTTAAACATATGGGTTTTAAAAAAAATCAAATTTTCAATTTTTTTTTTTAAAAAGGGTTTTAAATTTATTTTTTTAAAAGAAAATTCAGTTTTTTTTTTAAACGGGTTTTAAAAAAAAAAAAAAGAAAAATCAGTTTTTTAATTTGCGTTTTCACTTTTTTTAAAAAAAAAAAACGGGTTTTAAATATAATTTTTTTAAAGAAAATTAAGTTTTTTAATTCGCGTTTTCAGTTTTTTTTTTTTTTTTAAAACGGGTTTTATAAATAAATTTTTTAAAAGAAAAATCAGTTTTTTAATTCGCGTTTTCATTTTAAAAAAAAAAACGTTTTTATAAAATAATTTTTTTAAAAGAAAAATCAGTTTTTTAATTCGCGTTTTCATTTTTTTTTAAAACAGGTTTTAAAAATAAATTTCTAAAAGAAAAATCAGTTTTTTAATTTTTTATTCTTAAAAATTGACACGTAAGCTGATTTAAAAAAAAAATGCACATGTGACAAGGAGAGTGTATGTCACTCTCCCATATGAGAGTGGGCATCAGCGTTTAAGGTGTAAAATATTACGGTTTTAAATAATTTAGGGGGGTGATAGAACCAAAAATTAGATAAGATGTGTCATAGTAAAAACGCTGCTAGGTGAGGGGAATAATGATGCCTTATCCCCACTATCTAATCACCCAAAGAATATTTATAGGTAGACCTTTTTATAAAAGAATATTAAATTTATAAACTTTAAATAAGATAAATTATATGTCTAATTATATATATAGTAAAGGTACTATAGAAACTTTTCAAAAAAGTATCACGAGATCTCTTAACTTTTGAAACGACTCCAAATTAAAAATATCAGATCCTAAAATCTCAATCTTTATTTACTTTATCATTACCCCCTCATCTACTAGCGTTTTTGCTACGACACACCTTATCTAATTTTTAGTCCTATCACCCCCCTAAACTATTTAAAATCGTAATTTTTTACCCCCTTAAGGTTGACGTGACAAGGAGAGTGTGTTTCACTCTCTTTGAGAGAGTGAGAAACATAAAAAACGGGAAAACTTAATTGTTTTCTTAAAAATCTATATTTTCTTAAAATATGAATATAAATCTAGTTTTCCACAATTTAAAAAAATAATTAATTTTTTCAAAATTTTATAAAAAATCAGTTTTTTTTTCAAATTTTGACAAGAAAAATATTTTTTCCGGATTTTATTTGAAAAATAAAAGTGTTATGAGAAAATGAAATCATGAAAATCAAGATCTTTTAAGACATTTAAAAAAAAAAAAATCAAGCTTTCCATATTTTTAACAAATCCATTTTTCCATATTTTAAAAAAAAAAATCATGTTTTCAGTTTTTTTTTTTTTTTTTTTAAATATGGGCTTTAAAAAAAATCAAAATTTCAATTTTTTTAAAAAGGATTTTAAATTTATTTTTTGAAAGAAAATTCAGTTTTTTAATTCGTGTTTTCAGTTTTTTTTTAAACAGATTTTAAAAATAAATTTTTTAAAATAAAAAATAGTTTTTAAATTCGCGTTTTCAGTTTTTTTTTTTTTTTAAAACGGGTTTTAGAAATAAATTTTTTAAAGAAAATTCAGTTTTTTTATTCGCGTTTTCAATATTATTTTAAAAAATGGTTTTTAAAAATAAATTTTGTAAAAGAAAAATTAGTTTTTTAATTCCCATTTTCAGTTTATTTTTTATTTTTTAAAACGGGTTTTAAAAATAATTTTTTAAAATAAAAATCAGATTTTTAATTTTTTATCCTTAAAAATTGACACGTAAGCTGAATTTTTTTTTAAAAAAGAAAATAAATAAATGCACATGTGGCAAGAAGAGTGTATGCCACTCTCCCATATGAGAGTGACATCAGCGTTTAGGGTATAAAATATTACGGTTTTAAATAGTTTAGACGGTGATAGAACCAAAAATTAAGTATGGTTTGTCGTAGTAAAAACGCTACTAAGTGAGGGGAGTAATGATGTGTTATCACATTTACTTTACTGAAAAAGTAGGAGTAAGGAGCATGAAGAGCATTATACTATGTCTATTTTTCAATATAGTAGAAGTAAATAAAGACTGAGATTTTAGAATCTGATACTTTTGGAGTCGTATCAAAAGTTAAGAGATTCTCATGATACCTTTTTGAAAAGTTTCTATAGTACCTTTTTCCTTCTCTTACAGAATATTTAATTGGTTAATGACATCTTTTTAAAGTGTTCTTAACTTTATAGCTGACAAAATAAACAATTTTTATTTCTCAAGTTTATCATTTAAATCCGTAAAAGGGAATTAAATTTTAAGCTTCCTTCCTTCTTTTCAATTTTAAATTGACTAAAAAATTTAAGGGAATTTTACATAAATGACTACATTTTAAGGATTTAAAATTTGTCATAGCTACAGTTTCAATATTTACATTGTGTAGCTACAGTTTCCCCGCTGTATTAAAAAATGGCTTGTTGTATTCATAAAACGGCCTAACTGTATTCATGAGTACAACGAATAAAAAATTTCAAAAATTCTTTTCACTGTATTCAAGTCATATGTATTCAACTCAGCTGTATTCATGTCAAATGTATTCATCTATAGTTACTTTTACATTGTATTCACTTTATTGTATTTAAAAATCAGTGGTATCCAAACAACATAAATACAAAAAATATTGTATTCAACTTGTTGCATACAATTTTTTTTTTTTAGTGAAGGCAGCGAGTAATGCACTAAAAATTGAATACATAAAAACATAGATACACTAAAAATTAACAAAAACACTCAAAAAAAACTTAATACAAAACAATAAAATGAATACAATCTAAAAAATTAACCAAAAAACTCAAAAATAATGAATACAAATGCTCCAATGATCTCAGCAGATCTGAGAAAAAGGGAGACAAAGAGATCTGGACAGAGATACACTCAACAGAACAGGCAGAGAGACGAGCTGGTTTAGTCGGAGCTAGGTTTCACCGGAGCTGGTTTGGCCAGAGATGGCAATGGAGGGTAGGATCAGAGAAGGGGTGGTGATTTGAGAAGCAGTGAGGGGATGGTCCGGTTGGTGGATTCGTGGTGGCTGGAGATGGAGGGCGTGGTGGCAGATCTGGTGGGTGTTATCGGAGTTCCGCCGGCGGTGGTGGTTGTCGGTGTAGAAGAAGACGGCTTAGAGAGAGTGGTGATGGAGGAGAGAGAAAATGAAGGAAAATGGGAGCAGATTGTGAGAGAACAGAGAGACAATAGTTTTTAATTCTAGATACAATAAAAAAGGATAAAAACGTTCTTAATAGATTGAAGTATTTTAAATTTGTCTCCTTCTATTTATTGAATCTAAATTATCTTTAATGTTAATTTTTTGGCTAAAAATATCTTTCTCTACTTATTAGCCTCTAATTTCTCTTAACGTTAAATTTCAGGTTAAAAATGCACTCCTTTTAGCGATATTATGAGATGCCACATGAGGTTTTTGATTACATAAGTGACATTGATTTATTGCTCTACTTGGTCCTAACCATAATAACTCGATCCATGCGGGTTGACCCAAAACGTATACGACTGAATGAATTCAAAAGACAATAATGTCTTCTTCATTCGAAGTTGTGATTTTTGGTTCAAATCCGGTGGAAACAAACTCCAATTGATTTCACTAGGTTTAGTTCAATTTCTTCATCGTTTAATAATGATAGATTATTTGAAATTCGAACAAATAAATTTGAACTGGATAGTTATTTATGAGTAGGTCAAATATTCACGTAGACCAATAAATCAACAACAATAACATACCTAGTGTAATTTCATAAGTGGAGTCTGAAAAGGGTAGTGTATACGCAGACCTTACGCCTACCTTATGAAAGTAGGGAGGTTGTTTCCATAGACCCTCGGCTCAGGAAATCAATCCAAAGTTGTTTTGGAGAAAAATACAAAATTGAATAAGCCATGACAAATAATAAGAAAAGCGAGACATAACATTCTGAAAGAAAGAAACAGTAATAACAGCTAAATAGTATGATAAGCGAAGTACAAATAAAAGCACACAGTCATAAAATTGAAGAACAAGGAACTATGTCAAATTAGGCATTGGGCCTAACTCACACCCCAAAAGTTAGCTGAAAGGGAGGATGATTGCCCAAGCATTACAAGGAGCCCAGGGTTTTCGTCCATCTCTAATGTGGTTATTCTCTTCACCTTCCCTCACACCCAGATCCGAACATTTTTTTTATTCGAGGCCTACTATCCGATCTGGAGCGTGTCATGGACCGGGGGCATTTTTTATCCCCCATCGGTCCAGGACTGGTCAATTGGTCCAGGGGCATTCTGCCCCCCTTTTTTTCTGGGGGCCAACATTGGATTGTGCCTGAACCTGACTCTGATACCATGTCTAATTAGGAATTAGGCCTAACTCATACTCCAAAAGCTAGCTCAAAGGGAGAAAGTTTGCTCAAGCCTTATAAGGAGCCCAAGGTTTTCATCCGTCACCGATGTGGTATATTCTCTTCAAACTACAAGAATACTACTAATCTTCATATAAAAAGATGAGCAGATATGACGCTCCAAACTACGACCAAGCATATACCACATGAAAGTGAGACAACACTAAACTACATACTAACTGTCTATCCTATTCCGCGAACTCCATATCCCCCTATTTACACTCTGTTTGGATCAGTGTTACCGATCGTTTCACAATGTATTGTATTGTGCTGTATTTTATCGTATTATACTTTTTTGTAGATATAATGTTTGGATAGACTATATCATTTGCTGTTGTTTAATAAAAAAAATCTTATTTGGTTTAACTGTATCGTGCTGTATTGTAACTGGTAAGTTTACTAAAATGCCTAAACTACTATAGATATTAAATTTATCAATAATTAATAATAAAAATAATTTAAGACAACTTCTGCTAATTTTTCACAAATTATGACCATGCAAATAAAGTAAGCTGTTAAATTCAAATTCTAAAAAAATTAATGAAAAATAGGTTATTAATATTAAAAACAATAATAAGTACACCTTTTTAATTAAAAGTTCCTTATAAATCCAATCTAGATGTAACACTTCTTGCACTTCTCCAATTTGACATTGAAATTTCAGAAATTTCTCATTTCTCGTAGCATGCGTCCATAACCGAACAAAATAGCACTTGGAGAACAAAATTTAACAATTAATAATTAATTGAAACCAATAAAAAATATTTCTACCAACACGCAAAAGGAGAGAGAGATATAATGAAAAAAAGAAGAGCAGGCAAACGTCCAAACCTAGAAGGAGACAAGAAGACGTGGGTAAGGATAGTTGGGTGGAGTTAAATAATACAGGGTAAAGGGTAAAACAAGATTATGAAATATTAAGTAAGGACATAATTGGAAAGAGAAATTAGGTAACGATGAGATAACATCAAATCGGTTGTTACATAAAATGGGGCTTTTCATCGTTAACAATACGATACAATGCATTTTAAATAACAATCAAAACAAACATTGTAATTGTAATAACGATACAACACGATACGATGGGTAACAACGTTCCAAATAAGTTGCTAGGGTCATGTCATCGGTAAGCTGAAGATATTCCATTTCTTGTCTAATCTCTTCTTCCTCATTATTTCTTTGGCTTACCTCTATCTCTCCTTAAACCAATCATATGCAACCTCTCACACTTCCTCACTGGGACATTTGTGTGTCTCTTTTTCACATGCCCGAACTATCTCAATCTCGCTTCACTCATCTTGTCCAGCACGTGAGGAACACCTACATTGTCTTGGATATATTCAGTCCTAATCCTATCTCTCATAGTATGCCCACACATCCATCTCAGCATTCTCATCTCCCTAACTTTTATCTGCTTAACATGAGAGTTCTTGACTGTCCAACATTTTACATCATACATCATAGTTGGTCTAACCACCGGTCTATAGAAATTATGAAAAAGAAGTAGATGAAAACATAACTACTATCTACTACTTTTTTTTTATTTTAAGTCTGAGGGTTAAATTTGTTTATATATTATTGAAATTGAACAATTTTGTCTGCTTCAACTTCTTTGTCCAATATTATCTTACTGTTAGGAAAGAAAACTCATTGTCGCCTTTGCGTTTTATGGAACTCTGATATTAGGGTAATTTTAAAACATAATTAAAATTTAGAAGAGTAAATTTGACCACGTAGTGTCCTCTATGGTGAAGCTTTAAAGAATAAAAAAAATATGAGACTATTTGTCAACGCCAAAGATATAAATTGATAAAGAAAATATTACGAAAGACAAAACTAAACGATTTCAAATAATACAGTGATATATCAGGATTCCTCTCCTTCTCTATTTGTTATGTAAACGAAAAAATAAATAAATGAAAACCGAATATTGAAATGGTGGTATGGCAAACCTTCGGTTCTACCAAAATGGATACACATTTGGCAAAACAAACTTAGATGTGTGTACATGAGGTTTATGTCATGTTTGATAATTTAGGTGGACGAATAATAAGGGAAAATTTTAGAACGTCCGCTTGCTACCATCAAAAAGTGTAATGGGATGATTGTAATTCCTTCACTCTTAATCAGATATTTTCAATTTGAATTTTGAGAATGAAAACATCACGGCAAGGAGCATTATACCTCCTTATTGTGGCTATTCAGCGTGAATATGAATTAATTGAACCAATAGGTTGGCCTGAACTTGGGAATGAGAAACTTGTTGCAGGGAGCTTTCTATTCCCTTAGTGGGCCTATCCGATGTGAATTCATAAAATTGTGGGTATTGTCCTTCATACGAACTGGTCTTTAATTTTTGCCGCTATTTCTTATTAAATTTGCGGTCCAAAGTACCCTTATTCACTGGTCTATGAAACAAGATATTCTGGGTTTAAACCCAACAGAGTTAAAAAATAAATAAAACCGCAAGACAATGTTTCCATAGAAACTATGTCTTAATGCATAGTTTTATAGGATAACTTAATTTTTACAGAACTATCACATAGTTCTCTGTAACTTAATATCTACAGAACTATGCCGAATAAAACATAGAAACTACAATATAATATAGAAACTATGCCTTGTCCGACATAATTTTATAGAATTTAAGTTATACTACAAAACTATGCCAGAAAAGGCATACTACAGAACTACACCTTAATGCATAACTTTTCCCGAATAGATATAGTTTCTATGAAAATGCTGCCTTGCAATTTTTTTTTTGTTTGTTTTTTTTTTACTTTGTTGAGGTTCAAACTTAGAATGTCAGAGATATTTGCGGCCACAGTTTTAATTAAAGTGCCAAAGAACAAAAATTAAAGACAAGCAATTTGAGGGACAAAAATTAAAGACCACCCCCAAAATAGGGGATTTGTGAATTACCCATGTGAATTTGAATCAATTGGATTAGTGTGGTGCATTCGAGCCCGGAAATGAGAAAATTCTAGGCAAGCGGGTTACTCTCTTGCAACGACGCATATATCTTGATTCAAGCAATGTCACAGGACACTGTTTAATCAAATTATTTTAGTAGATATGTATATAAAGGTAATAAAACAAATATTGAGTATAAATATAAAAGAATGAGGCGGCTTGTCTTTACAGTAATTTATTCATTTCTATAAAACGTTGACATAATTTATAATCTTTAATATGCTACTCCTGCTTAGTAAACTTACCCATCAAGAATATGAATTAATTGGAACTGCAGATTACAGATAATAAAATAATTAAATATTTACTAGTTATGTTTGGTGTATCGATATATCTTGGCAGGCTGATATATATTCTTTTAGAAAGTCTTTAACCTTCATATTTTACTATTGTATTTTTTGTTGTTTGGGTTAATAGTGAAAGCACCATTGTATCGTTTTTTTTTTCCTGTTTTGTTAATGCTATTGTATCGTTGAAGTTGGAATATGAAACCATTTCAATTTCCACATCAATTTCGTCTTGATTATTGGTCAATCTGAAAAATATTTGGTAATTGTGTACGCAAATTTATTACAGCATTGACTTTGAAAGAAACATTTCACATTTCTTTTCTTTTTTCATGGAAATTTAATGGAATTAACCACATGAGGATGTCCCTAAGAAAAGACATTTCAGCAATGTCTTTTATAATTGACCAATAACTTTTAAAAACTAAATAAAAGAGGAAGAAAAGTCAGGTCAAGAAAACTCAAATTTTGTAATGTTGCACCTTACGTAAGCTTGACTTTAACCTACCTTGGGTTTGAAGAAAGAGAAATCAGGTGAAGAATCAAATTTTGTAATGGGCACCTTACACAAGCTTGACTTTAACTTATCCCGTGTTTGGTATATTTCAAAATGTTTTCTATGAAAAAAATAAGTGATTTTCTCCCTTATATTTTAAACCATTCTAGCACTTAAGATACGCACAGGCCTGTGGCGTGTGGAAAATGACTTTCTTGGTCATGCGGGGGAAATTGTCTTCCAGCTTTTTAAGGAAAATAAAAAAATAAAATAAATAGCAATATGTTTAGTGTAGTTCCACAAGTGAAGTCTGGAGAGGGTACGATGTACACAAACCTTATCCCTACCTTTGAGAGGTAGAGAGACTGTGTTCGATATACCCTCGACTCAAAAGAACAATTTTCGAACAGAATTGCAAGAATAATATGACAACAAAATAAAATAGCTTTACGGACAATAAAGTCTTAGGAAAAATATTTTCTCAAATAATTAGTCCAACCAAACACGAATAAATCTAACAACTATTATTCAAAAAAAAAAAAAAAAGGTGTTCCTCCACACCAAACAGACCCTATATCTTAACTATAGCTTCTCATATACTAAATAGAAAATTGTAAGAGTCACTAGGGCAATTTGCATGATTCGAACCCAGAATCTCTGGGTCTTTTCAGCCATTTTTTTAAGCGAAGGACAAAAATAGAGACCAGTGCGTTTGAAGGGCAATCCGCACAAAAAAATGGAGTAACTACTCCTGGATAAAAATAGAGAAACTTGATAAAGCAGATCGTTTTGAAACTAGTTATAAACCGAGATTCCTTTTCCAAAATATGCAATTTTAGCTGGAAAAATTCAAATATATGCAAAACGGATATGTGAAATGCGATTACGACTTATTTTTCACTATTATTTTATTTAATATGATCATGACAGAAATGAACTTAAATGATAATGCGGGAATTCACCTAGCCAACCCAAACTTATTTGAGACTGCGAAATAGTTGTTGTTGTAATACATAACTTCACTAGATGATCAAATTTGCTAAAAAAGTAATCTCAAAACATCAAGTGCCCCTTCCTCTTTCAACAAAATTATGTAGGTCCACTCAACTTACAATTCTTGAACCTTTTTAGATAATTCCATTATACAGTTGTGCCTAGCCGTTTAAATAAGATCTCTATTTAGTATAACGAGAAGGGGTTTACTATAAACAAAACATACAGAAACCAGCAAAAGTTGCAAGCTAACCAATAGATGTTTTTCCCTCCAGCAATCCGCGCCTTAATGTCATGAATTGAATCAAAGTCAAATATCTATATCCTGCATGGAGCGTTTTCCGCATCATTCACTTGGTGTTACAATAGCTTGCAATTCGTGCAACCAGTCGACGTATTGACCTTGCTCCTTTTTGTGTAGGTGGAGTAAGAGCGAATGCGCGAAACATAGACCAACTCCTCTTGCTTCTAGATATTTGCAGAGCTCTTCTTGAAGAGTCTGATCTAATGCACTGAAAAAACTGAAGAAGGGACACAATAAGAGGAACACAATAAGTAAATGCAACTGGCAACTCTTGAGATTTGAGACTTTCACAAAATAAGCCAAGAAGAATCGTTCTATTGGAGCAACAAAAGGCACGCACAAACATCAAAAGCATCTTGAGAAACAGACGAGAAAATCGCTAAGAAGAAGCAATGAGAGCACAAGAAAGTGACGTGGGAAACATTGTATTTACAAAAATGTAAAAATAGAGGATTGCAAATAGCTTCTTGATTCGAGCAAATGAATACTATAAAGAACTCCGAGGGCAGACCTTCATGACTTGGGTGCTCAAAAAAGAGTACGAATTTAGAATCCGCAAAAGCAAACAAATAGTTCCAACAATACCTTCAAGACTTTTGAAGTGTTCAAATGAATTACTCCGATGGAAAACCATCATAACTTGGGTGGTCGAGGTGGACCAACATAAGAAAGCAAACCTTCTAACACCGAAATTAAGTACCAGTGCGCATTGGAAATTTAAAACTCAAACTAATACTTCCAAGGATAATCTCAAGACTTTCTTTCACCGACACTGCAATCTAAGAGAGAAGCATGCAACAATCTCCTGATTATTTCTCCTTGAAAGGAAAAAAGACGAGGTACATTTCAACCCTGTAGTTGACATATTACTCACCAATGTAGTAAAATCTACTTTTGGCCAAGAATTAGGGTAAAGAAATTTAGCAAATCTCACCATCTCTACATCTTCAGCTAAATAAGCTAGATATCATCATATCGTGAAGTAAGGGGTAGGCATGCATGTAAAACTCAAGGAGTTTCATAAGAAGCAAAGAAGAATTTATGGAAAAGGCACATGCAGACATGCATATATGCTTGAAAGGACAGCAAGTTGTTCTCCTAAATTTGGAAGATAAAAACAAAAGAAGTCCAACTGCAGTACACCTATGAGTCCAAAGCTGAGCTCCCCACACTCAAAAAAGCCTAAATTGGTCAAAATTGCTTCTAAAGAGGACAAAAGTACCTGACCGAGGGACCTTTGCGGGCTAAAGAGTCCAGGTCGCATGATGGAATGTAGTTCACATTATGAATTTTAAAGCTACAGCCATCACCAATTTGTGCAGTTTCCACACAATCAAACTGTAGGATGGATCTTAAGCCAGGCTTATTCACGCCTACTTTCATAAAAGCTTCCCTGGGAAATTTAATATTTCATTAGAGCCCTCAGCACCCAATAAAGCAGAAACAGCAATTTCCTCCCCTGACTTGCATCTCCTGCGTAGAACAACATCTTGGGATGGTGGTGAATCCCAGTGTAGACATATGAATTTTATAAAATTGAAATTCATATTGAATTTGGATAAATTCCTAAATTCAAGAAATATCGTGCCCAAATCAATATTAAATTATTTAAGTCCAAGACATGGATTTAAATCAAAGTCCAATTCTATTGGGCTAGTCCATTGAGTTGGTCTTCAAAATCATGAGCTCGCTCCATTAGCCAAAGGTCCATGCCATGTGTCAAATGATGTGGCGCACCAAGTCAAGTCAAAGACCAATAAAGATGAGCCACGTGTATGAGTGACGCAGCATGCCAAGTCAATAGAAGAACCAATCAAATGTCGCCAAGTGTTCAAATGACATGGTTCAACCAATCACATATATATCCTAGCTCTCCCCTACAACTATAAATAGGGGTCTTCGTAAAGCCAAAAGGGATGAAGAAAAAACAGACATAGAGAAGCTCTCAGCCGCAAGTCTTCCGCATACTAAGAAGTCTTCGCTCCAAGTGGTGAGCCGCAAGTTTCTATACCTCTACGTTTGTGATTAAAGCTCGGCTCCGCATTCGTAGTGAAATATCAACAACAAGTGATTCGTCCATTCAAGAACAAGCAAAAGCCCTTGATTGACGGCCGTATCGTGAGGAGAAGAATCAGAGGATTACATCTTTTTATTTAAGATTTCATAAAGATTGTAACCCCCGCGCAAATTCTTGAAATCAAATATTATTCTTTGTCGCTATTTTTCTTGTCTTGATTATTATTTTCAGGAACGAAAGATTAGTCGTTACAAATTTGGCACGCCCAGTGGGACAATCTTTACCTCTTATCTCTTCTCTCCAACAATGGAAGTTCAAAACAACCAAGATGACTTCCAAGAAAGTCAACTCGAAAGCCGCATCCGCAAAAACTATCGGATCCAAATTCTCCGTTGCTGTGGAAAACATCCTAGATGTTACTAAGGGGAGCATCGGACCCGTCAAATTGCTAGGAGAACGAGCTCCGCAAGCACAGTCTGAATCTGCTGTCGTCTTTGGTTCTTCTTCAAAAGGAGTGAGATCTCCCGCAAACACGACAGAAAAAGGGGAGGATGTCGCCAAAATGGTCGAGAGGGTTCTTACCCAACTTAGTTTATCTAAGTCCAAGAAATCCTTCACACAAGCCGATGATGGTGTCTTAAGCACTGGATCTACTCCGCATAACATGTTCGCATCATATGTTCACAAAAATCCATGTTCTTCTCCATCACCTACGATAGTGGTGCATGCAATGATGACTAATGCTTCAACCGTAGAAGAACAACTTGAAAATTTGACGAAAGCAGTTGAAGGACTATCAAAGTATGTTAAAGACCAAGATGCTAAAATCACCAAGTTAACAAATAAATTGGAGAGCATGGCCGAAGGAAAATCTACCCAAGCACCTGTAAAGCTTCATGAAACACGAGAGGAAGGGGAGTCCTCTGCAAAACAAGAAACAACAATCAAGGAGGTCCAAGTCTCCGCCGAAGATCTAATTCTCGTTGGCCAATTGAAGGACTTCATCATAGAGGTTGTCAAGCATAAATCAGAGTCTGCATCCAAATCTTCTCTTACATATGCAAAGCCTTATACACAAAGGATTGATAACTTGAAGATGCCTGCTGGCTATCAACCTCCTAAGTTGCAGCAATTCGACGGCAAGGGAAATCTGAAACAACACGTGGCACACTTTGTTGAAACTTGCAATAATGCTGGAACATACGGTGATTACCTTGTCAAACAATTCATTCGATCCCTCAAAGGGAATGCCTTCGATTGGTACATAGACCTCGAACCTAATTCCATTGATAGGTGGGAACAACTAGAGCAAGAATTCCTCAACCGCTTCTACAGCACAAGGCGTGTTGTGAGCATGATAGAGCTTACAAATGCCCGCCAAAGAAATGGCGAGCAAGTTGTTGACTTCATCAATCGGTGGAGGAGCTTGAGCCTTAATTGCAAAGATCACCTTAGTGAAACTTCTGGGATCGAAATTTGCATCCAAGGTATGCATTGGGATCTTCGTTACATATTGCAAGGAATAAAGCCCAAGACATTTGAAGAGTTGGCAACCCGTGCGCATGATATGGAATTAAGCATTGATATAAATGAAGATCAATGGCTTTCTATCTGTGAGCCTCACGAAGATGAAGATATAGAAGAACTCCATAGTGGAGGCAAGTTTGAATCCGAAGATGAAATCGAAAAGTCCATGTATGTTACAACGATCCTCGACGCAAGAGCCTAAACTGCAAGTTGAGACGCTCCTCGACGCAAGAGCCTAAACTGCAAGTTGAAACGCTCCTCGATGCAAGAGCCTAAACTGTAAGTCGAAGCGTTCCTCGATGCATGAGCCTAAACTACAAGTTGAAATGCTCCATAACACACGATCCTAAACTGCATGTCACAAAGCTCATCCTATTCGAGCAAAATCTGCAAGTCGGGAAGATTTATTAAATTCAAGCTAAATCTTCATATCAAGAAGCTCCTAGAATTCGAGCTAAATATACAATTCATGAAACTCTTCAAATTTGAGCCAAATCTTCAAGTTGCAAAGCTCCTGAAATTTGAGCTAAGTCTTAAGTTGCGAAGCTCTTCAAATACGAGCCGAATCTTCAAGTTGCAAAGCTCTAAAAGTACGAGCCGAATCTACCAGTCATGAAGCTCTTCAAATACGAGTCGAATGTCCAAGTTGTAGAGCTCTACAAGTACAAGCCGAATCTTCAGTTGCAAAGCTCTTCAAATACCAAATTCTCAAGTTACAAAGCTCTTCAAAATCGAGCATAGTCTTGAAGCTGCAAAAGCTCCATGAAAACGAGCTAAATCTTCAAAGTTGAATATCCTAGCCCACATGAGTTTAAATTGTGTATGCCGCAATAAAAGAGAATGTCTGCTAGGTCGAAGACAAAAAATGAGGCGACCTAGGAAAAAGTTGGGACATTAAAAAAATGCACTCTTTCTAAACTACATTATGACTTGATCCTCTTCAACGAGGTACGTAGGCGCTTAGAATTATATCTAAGTTAAGTCGCATAAGCTTATCAAAAAGAAGGCATGGCATGATGTGGTCACCAAAATTAAAGCTGGAGGCATCACATTAATTCTTTCAAATACAAAGACATACATTACGAAAGAAAAGAAGACAAATTGCATCGAAATGTAAAAGATATTTTATTGCCTCAATTTCGAAGGATTTTGGTACATCAATGATTCAAAAAAAAGGATGAAATATATGTACATCATCCTATACAAAAAAATCTATCATGAAAGCAATTGAAGCCAAGAATTGTGGTCAGCTCGTCTTAAGTGCCTTTATCAAGTGTGCATTATTTCTTCAAATGGTGACGTCACTACAAAAAGTTTGTGAAGTCGAATCTAATGTGAATTGTGTCTCCATCATCCGCATAGTTGTTGCACCTACATTTTGATCTTCGGAGGATCAAGCGGTGCATAATTCAAAATCTCCAAGCTCAAGTTTTGAATTTTATGGAACAAGTGCACAAGCTTAAAAGCAAGCGATATGGCAGACGTATGGACCAACTTCATGAAATTGCTGCGGCAAATCTGAAACCATTTCTGCCACAAAATTTATACAAGTTGCATATCTCTGAGTTTGGCTTCCGATGGGATAGACGTCTCGCAATTCAGACGCTCCAAGCTCGGGATATGAATTTTTCGGCGAGACTGCACAAAGCTGTGAAGCAAACATGACAGATTTGTAAATCAGATTCAAGAATTAATTTCGGCCGAACCAGAATGATATTGGCTATCAACTCTGGATATGTTGCAGAACTTTGAATTACGATTCTGTACGATGAAGAATCTCAAAATTTGAACACTTCTAACTCAGGATATGAATTTTTCCGCCATAGCAGTCAAATCTGAAAAATCAGAACGACAAATGTTTTGTTCAACTTCAAACATTTATTCACGCTTGTCCTTAAGGAATTTTGATGTGAATTTTTGATATGTTGCGGCCCTTCGAGAACTGACTTTTTAGAAACATGCATGTTGTGGTTTCACCGCTCCTACATCAAGAAACAAATATTTTTGCGGAGATGCGCCATATGCTCGCTCGAAAAGGATGGAATACGGTCGATGTGTCGTCAATGATGGAATGCGGTTGCTGTGTCGCTAATGATGGAATACGGTTGCTGTGTCGCTAATGATGGAATCCGGTTATTGTGTCGCTAATGAGGGATTAGGGTCGCTGTGTCGCCAAATTATGGAATACGGTCGTCGTGTTGCCAATGAAAGTATGCTTCTTGGTTCTATACGGATCAACACCCATGGTGCTAATTGCACAAAGTTTTCTTGGTTCTACACGGATCGACGCGTGCGGTGCTAATTTCACGGAGATCCTTGGTTCTATACGGATCGGCGCCCACGGTGCTAACTGCACTAAGTTTTTTTGGTTCTATATGGATCAACGCGTGCGGTGCTAATTGTACGAAGTTTTTGGTGCTACACGAATCGACGCCAACGGTATGAAGCTTTAGTTTGGCATGACGGACATCAGGAGAAGCACAACAGTCTAGTTCGACGTGGCAAATATAGGTGCCAATAACATGAAGCTTTGAATTGTGGCCAAGTTCGATTTTGAACATCTATCTCCATTGTTTAAGAAACATGCTCAACACATAATAAATGATGCAGCAGCAACCATAACCTGCAAGAAAGAAAAAACAACCAAAAGAAGTTTGATGCTAAACAAGAAAAAAAGAAGTTGACGGTTTCGGGTTGATAAAACATGGAGGTCGATAGGATGAGACTTAAGGCTGAAGCTATCCTTTTGTTGAATTCACTCCTCATGTCCGAACACTGGACTATTGTTAGCAAAATCATTCGACGCTGCAATGGTCCATTTTAGCTCCAAGGCTATGAATTCACATAATAATGATCTCTATATCCTTTTATAGATTCTTAAACTCTGTCGGACCTTAGGGTTTTGAAGAACATGGATCGGGCTCGTCAGAGGCCCATAAAATTCAATGCTTCAAAGTCCCAAGGCTATGGGTTCAAATAAAAAATGATCTCTATATCCTTTTATGGATTTTTTAAGGCGGTCAAATTGTTCTCCTACTCTTATTTGAGTTGGAGTGGATAAAAATTTTTGAGTACAAGAGGAATTCAGATTCTTGATGCAACTCAAGGATGAAAACTCAAGAATTTGAGCTTGATAAGGACTATGAGCTAATCCAAGTCTGAAGTCGGTGGAGAAAATTTCTCGTCCAACCTTCACATGCCATAAAATAATCACACGTTTGCCTTGTTTTATAGGGAAAGTGTTTTAGCGGTAATGAACTTAATTATTGGAAGTTGAAATTATAATTTCCTTCCTAGAAGTTCAAGTGTGCAAGTCATGGTTAAATCTATTCCTACAGTGTTGGTCGTGTGAGTTTGTTCAGTATTGAATTACAGAACTTTTCCCGGAGAAATTGCATTAACTAAAGCATTATGTTAGTATGCAAGTTAAGCTGCCAGTTATATTCATGAGAAACATGTAATTTTTTTCTTAACAAAAAAAGGTGGAGTCAAGCAAATGCCTTAAGAGTAATATTGTTGCTTCATAATACTTCAATTCTCGCTTAACAAGTCTATACTCCAACAAGTTTTGAAGTAGAGGGCATTTGTAGACATATGAATTTTATAAAATTGAAATTCATATTGAATTTGGATAAATTCCTAAATTCAAGAAATATCGTGCCCAAATCAATATTAAATTATTTAAGTCCAAGACATGGATTTAAATCAAAGTCCAATTCTATTGGGCTAGTCCATTGAGTTGGTCTTCAAAATCATGAGCCCGCTCCATTAGCCAAAGGTCCATGCCATGTGTCAAATGATGTGGCGCACCAAGTCAAGTCAAAGACCAATAAAGATGAGCCACGTGTATGAGTGACGCAGCATGCCAAGTCAATAGAAGAACAATCAAATGTCGCCAAGTGTTCAAATGACATGGTTCAACCAATCACATATATATCCTAGCTCTCCCCTACAACTATAAATAGGGGTCTTCGTAAAGCCAAAAGGGATGAAGAAAAAACAGACATAGAGAAGCTCTCAGCCGCAAGTCTTCCGCATACTAAGAAGTCTTCGCTCCAAGTGGTGAGCCGCAAGTTTCTATACCTCTACGTTTGTGATTAAAGCTCGGCTCCGCATTCGTAGTGAAATATCAACAACAAGTGATTCGTCCATTCAAGAACAAGCAAAAGCCCTTGATTGACGGCCGTATCGTGAGGAGAAGAATCAGAGGATTACATCTTTTTATTTAAGATTTCATAAAGATTGTAACCCCCGCGCAAATTCTTGAAATCAAATATTATTCTTTGTCGCTATTTTTCTTGTCTTGATTATTATTTTCAGGAACGAAAGATTAGTGGTTACACCCAGTCTACGACAAAATCTCCAAAGCTTCTACTTTCATAATTCTGCTTTAATAAGAAAAAGAAAACAAAACTTAAGAAGTGCTCAGATAATCTTCCCAAAGAAAAACAATAAATTGCAGCATTAGTTACCCATAGCACGGTGGATGAGACCATAATAAAAGTGCTTCCAAGATTTCAACTTCTATAGACGGACCTAACATTGAAGGGGGAAAAGACAACAGAGAAACAGATGAAACAAATTTTGTATGAGACATGTGAATGCAGCGACCATTAACACTTCTTCTATCCCAAATTGATTCCATTCCTTTTATTTTTTCCTCCCGTCCAACAAGGGGAACCTTTTAGATTTGTTGCAAGAACACCTCTGTCATGCTATAAACGACTTTGTGGGATACTTAAACAGAGTTCAGTGTTATCTATGGCAAAAAGTGTGACAAAACCTTAAGGTCCGTTGGGGCTTTAAGCGCAAATAAAGCGTGAGCTTTAGTGAAGAAAGGCACAAATGGAGAATACAATACAAATATGTATGTTTAGTCCAAGACCGATAATTATTAGCATGAATAGTCAATATATGGTCAATGAAATTGAAAAAAACTTATGATAAGTGAAATATCAATTGTTAAGTGTCGTTTCTTTAGGATTACAATCATCGGCAAGGAAAAGTATGCCTTAGAGCCTTGATGAGGACATTGCAGTGCCCGCTAGGCGAGGCGAAGCGCTTAACATGTTTTGCTCCTCGCCTTAGGGCTTATGCCCGCTTTGAGCAAGCCTTCGGAGAGTTATCTCTAATATAAGCTTTGGTTTCCCAGTGTTTTATTTTACTGCTCTTAGTAAAGCTGTTGGTTTTTCTCTCCGTTTCGCTTGCTTTAACTTGATAGCATCTTGATGCCCTTTTGTTAGCGAGTTGTTTTTACCCAGCTTAACAAATGGTTATTTGAATGAGCTACTTCATTTCTTATGACAAAAACCATGCTAAAACTACTGCATCAGATTAACACTAAGAGTATGACGAACTATAAAGAATGTATATCGGTATGAATGTATAAAGGAGTGTAAAGAAAACACACCTCGTTTGTATGGTAGTGTATTTATTAGTAAAATAAGGAGAAAATAGCCAAATGAGCCCCTAACGTCTGGCCGAAATCCCAACTGAATACTCAATCTTTGCGGGGGTCCTATTACCCCCTGGACTAATTTAAAATAGAGTATATTGCTCCCTAAATGCTGAGGTGGCATGAGGTGGCAAAGAAAGTGTATCTCACTCTCTCGAAAAGCGTGAGAGGCAAAAATAAATTATTAAATTTTTATTTTTAAAAGTATATTTTATTTAATATTAACTTTTTGAATTTTTTAAATCTTTCCCTTTCTTTTTTATTTTCTTTTTCACTAAAACATTCTCCTCCAAATTTTCATAGCAGCCGCCGCCGACCCTCCACGCGGAGCTCCAGCAAAACCATCAAAATTCACCGCCGCTGCCCTTTTCTCCTCCTCTTCTCTCTCTCCCTCCTTTTCTCCATCACCATCGCGAACTCATAGCTCCGGCGAGCTTCACCCCAAACTGCTCTGGTGAGGAGCCTCTCTCATCTTATTTTTTCCCCGACCAACAAAGGATCCCAACTCCGGCGAAGTATAACACCCCCCACCACCACAACGGCACCACCAGCCCCCATCTTCATGAACCCTCAACAATTGCTTCTACCAAAATGTTCAGTAAAAAAGAATCCAAATTTTATAAATGAGTATGGAAAGAGTTTTCAAGACTTAAGCTTTTCCCCTTGATTGGGGATTTTTCTTTTCAGATTTCCCAAATTAAATTAAAAAAAAATCGAAAACAAATCTGAAAATTAAAAAAAAAAAAAGTTTCACTTTTTGAATTTTGAAATAAAAAATCTCCACTCTTGTTATTATTTGTAAACTTAGAGAACTCCTGGAAGTCAAAATTGGTGGAAAGCCATTAAATCGAGAAAATACTCAAAATACCCCCTAACGTTTGACCAAAATCCCAACTACACACCTAACCTTTGCGGGAGTCCTATTACCCCCCTGGACAAAAAATTTCAGTATCAAAATGGTCCTTTTTTGCTGATGTGGCAGTCCAATATGACAACTCCCAATTATTTACAGGCGCTTGTCTACACGCGCCTGACCCACGTGCCACGTCATCATCGTCTTCATTAGGAGTTGAAAAAAAAAATCACATCAAATCAACTCAAAAAAAAATCTCTCAATTTTTCATACTCCATTTTTAGTAAGGATCCGAAAACTCATACCCAATTCTCCTTCATCTTCATCAACATTGTCATCATCATTATCATCTTCATTAGGAGTTGAAAAAAAAAAATCACACCAACTTCCTCAAATCTAATCCAAACAAACCCAAATGTGAAAGGAAGCTTCCTAACACCAAATAGAACAAAGTTCATCCATTAATTTGATCAAACAATCAAGAGTTTAAGAAATCCCATTTGGTGTTCTTCATAGCTTTCTCCAAATTCCTAGCAATGGAGTTTAATTTTCTCCCCAAATCAACTCAAATAATTAGTGCTTAAACAACTCCAACCAAGCAACAAGTAGCAACTCCAAACAAGTAACTTCCAATCAGATTTTCTTTAACAAGATTAGATTTTTCAACCTTGTCTTTTTTTTCCAGATTTTTCATTTTTTTTCTTCAGATTTTTCATTTTTGTTTCTTCGGATTTTTGTTTTTTGTTTAACAAGATTAGATTTTCGCGAGGGGTATTATTTTTTATGTTTTATGAATTTATAATGGGTATTATTTTGACAACAAAAAATAGAGGTGGGTATTAAATAGGGTGAAGAAGAAGATGAAGTAGCCTAAAAATAGAGGGAGTTCAAAATTAATCTATGTGGCATCTATGTGGCAGCTGAGTTGGCGCTCAAAAACACCTCAGATGCAATTTTTTAAAGGCTGTCACGCGCCACTGGGCGATGCATTCACGCTCTCTGCCACATCAGCAAAAAAGGGCCATTTTGATACTGAAAAAATTTGTCCAGGGGGGTAATAGGACCCCCGCAAAGGTTAGGTGTGTAGTTGGGATTTTGGTCAAACGTTGGGGGGTATTTTGAGTATTTTTAAATCACCATGGAAAGCCATTAAAGAAAGCTTCAAAGCTTGGCTTGAAAATTGAAAAATTTCTTGAACCCAAATAGAGTTGTATGAACACAAGTTGAATTCTGGAAAAAGATTGTATGATTGAAGATGGAATTGAATGTGTGTGTGTGTTAATGGAGGAAAGGTTCTCACCCATGGCTTTGGGGGTGTTGGAGAAGAAAGAGTTTTAATTGAGGAAGATAAAGGAAAGAAAAACAAAAAGAAGTTAAAAAACAGAATAATAGATCCAAAAAAAATTTAATTGAAATTTCCAGGTGTTAAGCGCATGCGCTTCACCAACAAACACATATGTGGGTGTGACTTTTTAAGGGGGTAAATATTCTATTTTAAATTAGTCCAAGGGTTTAATAGGACTCCCGAAAAGGTTGAGTGTTCAGTTGGGATTTCGGCCAAACGTTAGGGGCTCATTTGGCTATTTTCTTTAAGTGTATATCTATTGGCCCAAAAGGTATATCAGTTGATACAAAGAATGTATACAACTAATATATAAAATATATGAGATTATGTAAAATAGGTATATCAAGTATATAAGGAATGTGTGTCTATGTATATTAAAAGAATGCATGTATACTAAACATATAAAGAACATATTTCAATTATAAAAGAGTGTATATCAAACATAAAATGTCGAAAGAATTGTATAACTAGGTATATTAGTGCATAAAGAATGTAAAAATAATTTAGGAATATTCATTAGTGTAAAGAGTTTATATAACAAAATTATTCAAAAAAGTGAAGTTGATTTGACTTGTTTCTACCGTTTAGTTAAAAAGAATGTTCGCTTAATGAATATCCTATCAAGAGAATAAGGAACAAAAGGATAGTAAAAATTTTGGTAAAAAATAAGAATAAGGAATTATGTATAAAAATAAATGAGTGAAAAAGATATAATGCCTTTAAATAATAAAATATTTGTAAATGGACGTCCTAGTATTTACCTAGCGTCAAAAATGTGAATTTAACTTAACAAAAATATGCATTAGTGTATACGAAACAATATAAAATGTGTGTTGTATTAAAAGTGTATAAAGAATATAAAATAAAGGATAGACTAGTATTTTTGCCTAAACGCCAAAAGTGTGAATTTAATTAACAAAGTATTTATACCAAATCAATTTAATTTATTTATGAAAGTATTGACGGCCTAAGTCTTGCCTAAAGCGAATGGAAATTTTAAGTTAAACAGACAAGGCGACAAGTAAATAAATATATCATCCGGTCATTCCAAAAATAAAATTTTCACTATACTGTGAGTTTATGTTTCGTACAGTTATAAGGAACGCTGAAAATAAGTACAAACAGCGATTCGAGTTCCTTTCGATTATCGTCTTCGAGATGTATTTTCCGGTACCTATATAAGCACTTCGTAAAAATGTTCGTAAGAGAATAAATAACTATTTGATGAATTAAAGAAATAATAAATAAATTTAAAATAAAAACTCGTCGTTCGTACAGGGGTCTTGAAAATCAAACGAAAATTTTTTCATCGGCAAAAAATTTACTATTGTAATGAACTGCAAGAAGGAAGAAAAAAACGTGTCAGTCAAACTGATTTGAAACGGCTAAACGGCAAGGAATGTGACATAAAGTCTTTGAAAAAGTAATTTGACATAAAATCATTGAAAAAAAGGTAATTTGTCTAAAAAGTCTTTGAAAAAAAGTAGTTTGACAAAAAAGTAACAAGTGACGAGACAAAAAGGAGAATAAAATTGCGCAGATTGTCCTTCATATGGAATGGTCTTTAATTTTTGCCCCTATTTCTTATTAAATTGGTGATCCAAAGTACCCTTATTCGTTGGTCTATGAAATCAGAGATTCTGGGTTCGAACCCAGCAGAGTAAAAAAAAAACACGAATTTCGCAAGGCAATGTTTCCATAGAAACTATAACTTAAGACATAGTTTTATAGGATAACTTAATTTCTACAGAACAACACATAGTTTCTCTGTAACTTAATTGCTACAGAACTATGCCGGAGAGGGCATAGTTTCTATGTATTATAGAAATTATGCCTTGTCCGATATAGTTTTATAGAATTTAAGTTATACTACAAAATTATGCCGGAAAAGGCATACTACAGAAATACGCCTTAGGGCATAACTTTGCCCGAATAGGTATAGATTTTATGAAAACCTTGCCTTGCGATTTTTTTTTTTACTCTGCTGGGGTTCGAACCCAGAAAGTCAGGGATATTTTCGGCCACTTTTTTATTGCTTAAAGCGTCGAAGGACAAAAAATTAAAGACGAGTGATTTGAGGGGCAAAAATTAAAGACGACCCCCAAATAGGGTATTTGTGCGAATTATCCATGTGAATTTGGATCAATTGGATTAGTGAGCTGCATTCGAGCCCGCAAATGAGAAACTTTTAGGCAAGAAGCGTGTTATTCTCTTGCAACGACGAATATATCTTGATTCAAGCAATGTCACAGGACACCGTTTAATCAAATTATTTTACTAGATATGTATATAGAGGTAATAAGATAAATAAAAATATTGAGCATAAATATAAAAGAATGACGCCGCTTGTCCTTACATGATTTATTCATTTATATATTTCTATAAAACGTTGACACAATTTATCATCTTTAATATGCTACTGCTGCTTCCCATCACGAGTATGAATTAATTGGATCTGTAGATAACAGATAATAAAATAATTAAAATATTTGCTAGTTATGTTTGGTGTGTCGATATGTCTTGGCAGGCTGATATATGTTCTTTTAGAAAGTCTTTATCCTTCATATTTTACTATCGTTTTTTTTTTTGGGGGGGGGGGGGGGGGGGGGGCAACAGTGAGAGCACTAATGTATCTTTTTTTTTTTTTTTTATGTTTTTGTTTGGCAGAATTTATTTTTGTCATTCCGGTGTTTGTACTTGCGAGTTTACCAACTGAACCCTTCTATCCTTTAAAATTGAGCATTTTAAACACTAAGCATATGTGGCATTAATATGCTGAGTTGGACTTACGCATATTAAGAGCGTGAATGTGATAGTTTTAATTAAAAAATAATTTAAAACAGACAAAAAAAAATTAAGAAAAAAAAAAGATTCCCAACCCCATGTGATCTTCCTCGTTCACCTCTCTACTCTCTCTCTCTCTCTTCTGTCTTGTAGAGGAGAAATAGGCATAAACAGTGGATATGTTACTGTATTTGGGATTCCCTTCAAGATAAGAAGAACAAGAAAAATGATTTTACATTTACAAGTACAAAATATTGAGCCCCAAAACCCAATCTTGAATCTTGATTCCCTCTTCTGTGAGGAAGAAGATCCGTTTGAGGATGAAGAACGAAATGAGAAATTCAAGAATGTTAAATTAGACCTCACCTTGAGTAGATTTTGACTTGTATTGGGAAAATGATGAGGTTGAAACTGTGTTATCAAAGGAAAAGGACAACCTTTTAGATTTTAATAGTCTAATTTCCACCACCGCATACTACCACAACAACCCGTACTACCACCAACAACCTCAACCCTACCGCCGCAACCCTACGCGCTACCTTCCCACAGCGTGTGATTCACCACTGTTAAAAAGCCTCATCATCTCCATCTCCATCGTCGCCGGAGCTCGCCAGAAAAGGAGCGTATGGAATATACTGATTTGAAGATGCCAACCTTTTCCTTTTTTTTTTTTTAATCTGCAATGTCCATGTGGCATTTTAAAATGACGTGGAAATGACATGTAAGCAGTTGTATTGCACGCATAATGATCGGGCCGAAGAAGGGTTTAAAATGCTCAATTTTTAAAAGTAGAAGGGTTCAGTTAACAAACTCGTAAATACAAATACCGGAATGACAAAAATGAACAAGTATAGGGACCTATCAGGATATTCCGCCTTTTTGTTTTGGTAATGCTATTGTATCGTTGAAGTTGGAATATGAAACCATTTCAATTTCCACATCAATTTCGTCTTTACTATTGGTCAATCTGAAAAATATTTGGTAATTGTGTACGCAGATTTATTGCAGCACTGACTTTGAAAGAAACATTTCACATTTCTTTTCTTTTTTCATGGAAATTTAATGGAATTAACCACATGAGGATGTCCATAAGAAAAGACACTTCAGCAATGTCTTTTATTATTGACCAATAATTTTTTAAAAAAAAAAGTAAAAGAGGAAGAAAATCAGGACAAGAAGACTCAAATTTTGTAATGACCATAAGCTTGACTTTAACCTACCATGTGTTTGAAGAAAGAGAAATCGGATCAAGAATCAAATTTTGTATTGGGCACCTTACACAAGCTTGACTTTTACGTAATATATGACAAAATAGTTAAGT